>NW_005371344.1:348985-359327 GCF_000412655.1 Myotis brandtii
TCCTTCTTTCAACGTCCAGGCTTCCTAGGCAGGCAGAACAGGACTGGAGGCCAGGCATCTGCTGGTTTGCTGGAGGGGCTGGGGCTTGAGTCCTCGGGTGCAGCTCTGAGCTGAGAATGGCAGGGACCAGGTGCAGCTGAATGTGGCAGTGGCCTTGTAGGCCCTCTTCCTCTGAAGTTTGGCCTGTTTTAGGATGTGAGCGATGATATTGAGATGGGGTCCTTTGGGGTTGGTACAGCAGACAGGGAGGGAGGCCAACGCTGGCACTGGTGAGCACATGGTTCAGGCAGGGACAGGCCCTCAAGCTCTGCCACAGTTCCTGGAAGAGTGTTGTACTTATTCCTGCTGAAGACCAACCTTCTGAGTGTGTCTCCTGTCTTTTGGAAGCTACACGATCTTCAGGAAAAGGTGGTGTTTAAAGAAACCATTTGTTTGAATGGAAATTTCCAGAAAGGTTCTGGCAGCAGGCACGTCTGCAGGGACTGAATGTGGCCTGAAGGGCTAAGAAAAGAGAAAAGACAAACATTTGGCACCAAAGGCAGCAAACAGGAAGGTGGTCCACACACCATGGGTCAGTTTCTGCTCCTGCTGAATTCATTCATTCATTCATTCATTCACTCACTCAACAAACATTTTCCTGGGCACCTTTTCTGTGCCACTTAGGATACCGCAAGGAACAGATCAGAAATGGCACCTGTGTTATGGACTCTCTATTGTCCTTCCCTTTTCCAGAATGTATTTGTTAGAGTTCTAAGGTTGCACAGTGAGAAATTTCCTTACTATTTGTAAAACACTGCAGCACTTTTTAACCATCGATATACTGTCTTACTGACAATCCTGTGAATATATTCTAATTCTTAATTTACTGTAGAGGAAACTGGATTCTAGTGAGTTGAAATGTCTTCCCCTAAATTACATAACAGTTACTTCTCGACCTCCATCTCTCAGAGTAAGTTTACCCTAAACTAGAAAGTCAGTGCTGATGCCCCTGGTTGTTGTAAGAACAAGGGCAGACACATTGGTTCTTCACTGGCAATCTGACAAGAGTTACATGGCTCAGCAAAGCTCTCCTTGAAAGCTAAG
Organism: Myotis brandtii; assembly: GCF_000412655.1. Taxonomy (NCBI): domain Eukaryota; kingdom Metazoa; phylum Chordata; class Mammalia; order Chiroptera; family Vespertilionidae; genus Myotis; species Myotis brandtii. Next base: position 350,069 of record NW_005371344.1, read on the forward strand.
GTGCCTCCAGGTACATATAGCTGATCATTCTAAGTAAGCATCACTTTCTAACAAGACCACTTGGCACCACACTGTCCTCTCAGAGTAGTTAAAGCTTTCGGTCCCTCACTATAAACTGGCTAATGCAGAGCTGGGCCATACTGTAGATCAACTTTGGTGCCAAAGTTGTTTAAAATGGAAGTTGATTTTGGCTACATACTTTAAAAGGGTTAATGTAACTTATTTATTGGGCTGCCCCAGCCTCTTAATACCTGACCACCTTGATGTACCTCAGAGGGGCACATTCTTATTCAGGGACTGAGACCCTCTTTAATGCACTCCCCCTCCACCCAACTCACAAAAAGCCAGGACCTGCTGACTCTAAGAAAAAAGGCCCTGCCCAGCCAGTATGGCTCAATGGTTGAGCACTGACCCATGAACCAGGAGGTTCAATTCCCGATCAGGGCACATGCCCGGGGTTGTTGGCTTGGTCCCCAGTGTGGGGCATGCAGAAGGCAGCCGATCAGTGATTCTCTATCATCATTGATGTTTCTATCTCTCTCGCCCTCTCCCTTTCTCTCCCTGAAATGAATTTTAAAAAATAAGAGAAAAAAGGAAAAAAGGCCCAGTGGGACAGCACAGGGAGAATGGCTCACCTGGCCTGTGCTGCTGTTGTGGTGCGGGACCCTGGTGGTTGCGTGGCCCTTCCTCACTGGCTGCGAAAGAACAGGTCTCTGGGAACCACGGCTCTCAGGGTGACGCTGTCTCCTCTGTCCCAATGTGGGCACCGGGCCTGCTCTGCCTGCTGTGGGGAGCAACTCTAACCCTAACTCCCTTCCCGTCTGGCCCTTCTGCTTTCTTGTCCCTTGGATCTCAGCATGGAGGGAGACACAGCTTTGAAGACTCTTCATGTTTTACTCCATGTCTGCGTGATGATCCGTGGAGCTGGAGGATAAAGGATCTGCTCCACTGACTCCTGGACCTAGACGAATACCAGCTCCCATGGCCCCTCATCTTTGCCGAACTTGACTCTGAGGGACACAGAAGAAAGGTCAGATCTCTGCCCTGTGCAGTTTAGGAATGGAGGAGGAAGAAGACCTGAATATTTAAACAACAAAAAAGAGATCCAAGCAAAGAGTTAAAGGCTGGGCTATGGGTCTTTTAAAAAAGAATTGCACAGGATTTACTCTCCCTCAGTCCCCATGACCACTCTAAATGTGCCATGTTATCCCATCAGCCCCTTCGGAGTGTCCATCTGAGACGGGTGCCCTGAGTGACCATCTGCCTCTAAGTGGGTTCTGCGTTGGGTCTCTTCCTTCTGAGTCGGCCTTCCCTCTTCCTGGCTTTGCCTAGTTCCCACTGCAGTGAGGCCAGGCTCACCCAGAAAGACTCCAGGGAAACCACAAAAGGTGCAGGCCAACAGGCAAATCCCTGTGTAATTATTCACCTGCTCCTGGCCCTGAGTGGGGGAGCGGTTCCTGAGCCTCATTAAAAAAAAAAAAAAGTAATTATAACACCAGTGGTTAGATTTCCCCTCCACCATCCCTTCCTCTCCCCCTGCCACTCCTCCCAATTATGGTAGAATTTAAGATAAAGATTGAGGCTCACTGTGTAGGCTGCAGGCATGAGAGCAGAGCCAGGGTTGGAGGCCTGAGGATGGATCTGGGTGGGGTATGAAGGCACTCAGCCTTGAAAGGACCAGACCAATTGAGCAGGAGGAACCCAGGGTTAGGGACCATTCTGAGGCTAGTTTTCCTGGCCTGGCCACTGCCAGATAAGGGTTTTGGAGGAACTATTACACTCCACCCTGTCTGTCATTTGCAGATTAATTTTCCCTAACTAGGCCCTCACTCTGTAGACTATCAGCATTCACCCTTGCTCGCTTTGTCAATAAACCATCAATTAAGAGCTGCTAATAATATGCATTGACACAGCAGATTAGCCAGATTTAGGCCCTGTTGGTCAGCTCTTCAAGTCGATGGTTATAGGATTATCAACCCTGCCATTGACACTTGCTTCATTCTTCTCTCTCTGGTCCCTTGTGAGATGCAAGAAAGAGCTTCATTCAAACCCAAAAGGCTCAAAAAACAAAAGGATAATCTCAGTGTGAGGGCCTGAAAAGCAATTCAGATCAAGAGAAATCAGAGGCAACCATTGCTTTCCTCTCTCATTACTGCTTTCTACTCTTTTGTGCTAAAATTGTCCTTTGTGGGGAGGTTAGCTCAGAGGACAGGAACTCAGAATCCTCTAGTCCTTCCACCCAGTGGCACAGGGCAAACTTGTCCTTATTTTCCAAGCATAAGGCAAGGATGTGATTATCACACTGCATTTCTCTTCATCTGGTTAGTAAACACGTGGCTGCAGATGGGAACAAAGGCTCACCATAGATCTGGCTTTTGGAGAACAGGGGACACTGCCTGTCAAGGGGAAAAGTCAAGATCCCATCTGACCTTTTCCTCTCGGCCCCTCCTCTTCAGCAGCAGCTTCAGTGTTGTTGGATAGCGATGATTTAAGCAGAATGGCGAGTCCACAGCCAGGCAGGTGTGAGGCTGAGGAAGTCTAGTGCCTGAGACTGATGTTGGAGCTAGGGCTCCAGCGCCATCCAGGGAGCCAGCCTAGTCTAAGACAAAAAGTATAGGCATGACTTAAACACCCAATTTTTTCATGACTAAGGGGGTGGGTGGGGAGGAGAGACAGCAAGAGTATTGGGACCAAATAGATGAGATGCTCAGGGGACTGGAGGCTAAAGACAAGAAGGTAATGGGATAACAAGGCTCCAGTGCCCACCTGCTTGTGCCCATGCTGCCCCGGACCATGTGTGCTATCTATTACGTGCATGATAACATGCAGGTGAGGTGGGAGAGGCAAGGATGACTCCTCCACAAACTCACAATGATTGCGGCATTGGTCTGCTAGGGCTATGATGGCAAATACCATCAACTGGGTGGCTTAAACAACAGACATTTATTTCTCACAGTTCTGGAGGCTGAAAGTCCAAGATCAAGATGTCTGTAGGGTTGGCTCCTGAGACCTCTCTCCTTGGCTTACCAATGGCCACCTTCTCACCGTGTCTTCACATGGTCATCTGTAGAGTTGGCTCCTTCTGAGACCTCTCTCCTTGGCGTACCAATGGCCACCTTCTCACCGTGTCTTCACATGGTCTTTCCTCTGTACATGTGCACACCCGGTGTCTCTCCATGTGCCCAAACTTCCTCTTATGAGGACACCATTCATACCAGATGAGGACTCACCCTAACGGCCTCATTTCAGCTTAATCATCTCTTTACAGGCCCTATCTCTAAATACAGTCACATTCTGAGGTGCTGAAGACGTCCACATATGAAATTTTTGGATACACAACTTAGGCCTTAGTGACCCCCAAGGATAACTCTGCTGTGAACTGGGAGGAATTAGAACATTTTGCCCAAAGTAGATGCTTACCTTCAGGTAGAGGTTGGCTTAGACAGGAAGCATTTTTTCCTGGGGCTTCCTGTACTCAACATAATGCCTGTGAGGTTAATTTATGATTTGTGTATTTGCTGCTGGTGCATTTTTATTGCTGAGTAGTATTCCATTGAATAAATATATCATTTTTTTGTTTATTGTTTCATCTGTTGATGAACTTTTGAGTTGTTTCTAATTTGGAGCAAGTGTTTTTGAGGACATAGTATTCCATTGAATAAATATATCATTTTTTGTTTATTGTTTCATCTGTTGATGAACTTCTGAGTTGTTTCTAATTTGGAGCAAGTGTTTTTGAGGACACCTATTTTCAACTTTTGTAGGTAAATATCTGGGAGTCGTATTGCTAGGTCAGAGAATATGTTTGTGTTTAATTTTATGAAAGAAAACCCAGCAACTCCCAAACCAAAAACCAAATGGTTTTCTAAAATGGTTGTGCTATTTTACATTTCCACCAACAAAGTCTGAGTATTTCAGTTATTCCATATATAACACTTGTTAAGATCAGTTATTTCTTAAGCAATTTCAATTCAGTGTATTACATACAAGAAAATGCATCCATTCAAATGGACAGTTTGATGGGTTTTCACAAATGAATACACCCATGTAACCACCACCATAACCAAGATACAGAAAATGTTTGCAAACCCTAAAAGTTGTCACATGCCCCTTTACAATCAATCCTCTTGCCAACTCAAAGCAATTACTATTTTGCTTTCTGTCATTATAGATTTGTTGTGCCTTTTATTTATCTTTTTACTTTTAGTCATTTCAGTGAATGTGAAATAATATTTAATTATAGTTTTAATTTGCATTTTCTTAATGACTATTGACCTTGTCTATCTTTTTGTACTTATTAAACATTTGCATATCTTCTCTGGAAGTATCTGTTCAAATATTTTGCCCATTAAAAAAAAATTTGAATGTTTGTCTTTTTCAAAATTTTTTTGGCTATTCCAGATCCTTTGTATTTTTTATATAAATTTTAGAACTTGGAAGTATCTGTTCAAATATTTTGCCCATTTTTAAAAAAATTGAAAGTTTGTCTTTTTCAAAAATTTTTTGGCTATTCCAGATCCTTTGTATTTTTATATAAATTTTAGAACCAGCTTATTGATTTCTTAAAAAAACAACTTGCTGGGATTTTGATTAGGATTGTGAATTTAGATCAATTCAAGGAAATTGACACGCTAACAATATTGAGGCTTTCAATCCATGAAGATAGTATATTCTCCTTTGATTTTTTTCTTATCAATGTCTATAGATTTTAGTCTGGAGGTCTTGAATAATTTCTATAGATTTTATTTCTAAATGTATTTTATACGATTATAAATGATATTATTTTTTAAATTTTATTTTCTAAATGTTCATTGTTAGTATATAAAAATGTAATTATTTTTTGTGTGTCATCTTTCTGTCCCAAAATCTTGCTAAATTAACTCGTTAATTCCAGATTTTTCATTGATTTCTTAGAATTTTCTGTTGTTAATTATTTCTTAAATTAAAGACAATTTTACACTTTTCTTCACAATCTTAATGTCTCTCGAGTCCTATAATATGCTAGCTCTCTGTCTTGCAACAATATTGAGTAGAATTAAAAGTGGGCATCCTTGTACTGTTCCTGATTTTAAAGGGGATATTTCTGATGTTTCCCCACATAGGCTGATGTTTCTTGTAGGGCTATCCTTTTGGAGAGATTCTTTACCTGTTTAACATTTAATTCCATTCTTAACTTACTGAGAATTTTGCCAATCATGGGAATTATTATTTTCAGTGCTTTTCTTGATCAGAAGATGTTATGTTTTTTCACTTTAGTCAAACAAAATGAATGATAGCTTAGATTTTAAAATATTAAACCAACTTTGCATTAAAGCAATAAATCCAATTTGATCATAATGCTTTAACATTTTTATACGTGTTGGATTCATTGGTTTGTTAATAGTTTTAAAAATCTGTATATATAAATATATATATTGTTGTTGTTAATCCTCACCCAAAACATCGATATGAGAGTGACACATTGATTGGTTGCCTCCCACATGCGCCCGACCAGGGTAGGGGACCAAGCCTGCAACCAAGGTATGTGCCCTTGACTAGATTCAAACCCAGGACCCTTCAGTTCATGGGTCAATGCTCTATCATTGAGCCAAACCAGCTAGAGCAATACTTCTCTTCCTTTTATATCAAGACTATAATGGCCCCATAGAATGAATTGGGAAAGTATTTGGGAGAGAACTTATGTATGATAAGAATGATGTGTTTCTTGGGACTTACGTGGTAAACAATGGTAAAATCCTTTGTTTTCTGTGTGGGAAACTGTGTGAAGTAGTTAACCACTGCTTCTGTATTTATACTAATTATCAGAGTATTCAAATGTTGTATGTGAGTCAGGTTTGCAAAATTCTGTTTTTTCTAGAAATATGTCCATTTCTTCTAACTTTTCAAATATATTGGCATAAATTAGTTGGTAGTATTCTCATATCTTTTAAATGAGTGCTTTAACTCTGTTTATGTTTCCATCTCTTATTTCTAAAGTTGCTGTTAAGTAGGGAAAATATTGTCTCCCTTAGGACTCCCTGAATGAGGGGTTAAATAGGGTCACTGTGCAAAACAGGTTCTTGGGATGAATAAATTACAGAACTCACCAGGGGGAAAAATAGGAAATGTGTGTGTATCCACATGCGCACATGGGTGTGATACAGGTGGGATTTAAATCCAGATAGTCTGAATCTAGAGCCAGAGTACTTAACCACCATGTTAATGTCTCTACTAAGAATGATAAAGAAGAACAAATAAGGGATATATAGGATACTCATATGCACACACATCTCGAGAGAGAGAGAGAGAGAGAGAGAGAGAGAGAGATTCAATGTGGAAGTTTCCTCATATCTCTGTTAAAATGTATGCCAAGCTTTTCAGTGGAAATGAATTCAGCTTAAATCCAAAAGGATAGACCAGGCCCAACTAGTGGTAACTATGTCAGGGGATAAATTTTGGTTCAACATAATATCTGGAGCTGCCCTAGGAGAACATGGGTGTTTCACAGGTAATAAGTTCATTGTTACTGACATTATTTAAGCAGAGACTTAAGAACTGGTTGTCAGAGTTGCTTTCTCATTCTCTAAACATTTATTGAGGATCTATTATGTGCCTGGCATCCTGCTAGGTGTGGAGAATATAAAGATTCTCAAGAGATGGGTCCTGTTCTGGTTGGATCTGAGAGCCAGGAAGAAAAATGGATAATTAATAAGAATATTTGTTTGGAACTCAGAAACCTGGGTTCCAGTTTTAGTTCTACTACTACCTAGCTCTGTGATTTTGAATAAGGAGCTTACCCACTCTGTGTTTCTGCTTTTCTATTCATAAAAAGAGAACATTGAACAATAATGGTGTATTTCAAACTTTAATGTATATTCATTATGATTGGTCTTATCTTAGCTATAGAGTCCATTTTCAAGTGAAGTCTTATGTGAGAAGCCTAATGTGTAAAGTGTAGATAGGTAACAAGTACCTGTAAAGTGCTGTCACATCGTGTGGGGTTCGAATCCCTGACTCCTGGGCACCTCTTCACTCATTCAGGGCCACCTCTCCCAGTGGCTCCTAAGTAGAACCTCAAGGACTCTTAAAAAAATAGTTGAAAATCACGAACAAGATGATCTGTGAGAGTTGTATGAGTTTAAATAATTTTAATTCTATGAGTCTATTGTTTTATCTAGTCCAGGAAGCTTTCTGGAAGCAGAGGGTTCTGACCTGAACTCTGACTGATGAAATAAACACAGACCACCTGGCAACCAAATGCAAGACAGTCGTTCCAGCTGTGAAATGTATAGTATTTGTCTCTGCTCTATAGGTATGTGGCTTCAAAAGGGAGGTGGAAGACGCTGTCCTTGGGAATCACACGTGGGTTTACATCTTAGCCTCTACCGCTTAATAACTATGTGACTTTCAGTAATTACTTAACCTCTTTGACTCTCAGTTTCCTTTTCTGTAAACTAGAGCCAGTGATACCATGATGGATTGTTGTGATGTGAAGAGGATGAGGGAATATATTTTTTGTCAAATCTCACAGTACAGCTCCAAAGACTCAATTGCCTAGAATATAATAATAGCTGAAATATAGATTGATTTTCCCTGAGGGCCCCCTATGAAGGCCCCTTTTGACCCTTTCCCCATGACATTTCACAATTAAGGAACTTTTTCCAACATTTCCGTAGCCTTTGAAATCCCCATACTAGCTGTAGTCTGCCCTTCGCCTGTACTGCATTTGATAAACACACATACTTACGCCATGTGCCTTCTGCCTTAAAATATAAACACTTCTACATTATTCATCAAAAGTATCATCTCGCAAGATCAGCCATAAAAAGTTCTTCACATTCATTCACACAAACAGGTTTTTGAACCCTTTCCAGAAATAGAAATTGCAGAAGCAGAGGCAAAGGCATGTTATTGTTTTGTAGGTCTTTAAATATTGCCTCACAAAACCACTTTTCATCTTGTTCTCAAAGGGATTAACTTCTGAGCAGTGGGGATTAACTGATGTCAAGTTAGAAAAGCAGTCAACACTAGGGTCGACCAGCCTGACAAGATTAGTCCCCAAATAAATAATTTACAATCTGTTTTAAGACTCTGTAACTGTAACTTCCTCTGAAAGCTTTCAGTACCTTGAGAAAGGAAATGAGTTCCCAGGGCCCGGGGGCCATATGGCTCACAGGCAGGCCTTGGACTCAGAAAGGATGGGATGGGTGGACCTTCCCCTCCATGGGTGCCATAAGGATGGGACCACAGTTGGGCACCACATCTGTGGAGGAACAAGGAAGTGGTGAGCCCCTTAAAGGTGCCTGGCAAGAGGCAGGCAACCACCACTACTAGGAGCAACCCTAGGATGGTGCTGGAAGCATTTGATGGGACCTGGTGAGCTCCCTCATGAAGAAACTACGCCTATCCTTGTCCCTCCATCCTAATACTTACCCACACTTTTCATCTTCCAATTTCAACTCCCTTCCTAGATGCTTGACTTCAGAAACCTCCTTGTCCACAGTGCAATGTATCCTCCTGAGCCCCTGGCCCAGCCTTGGTCAGGGTTCCCTTCAGGTCCCCTGGCTGCTGTCTCTATATGCTCAGTCCCATGTTGGGCTTGGCAAGGCTGTACATGGGCTCAGAGTACAGGTCCTGGGGTCTGACTGCCTGGACTCAGCTCAACCTTGAGTCAACTGACCTATTCTAGCATCAGTCTCCTCATATGTAATATGAAGATAATAATAGTACCAACTTCATAGAATTGTGAGAAACTTAAATGAAATAATGCATGTGGCATCCTATATAATAAAAGCCTAATATGCTAAGTGTCTGGTCATCTAGTCGGCGGTTCAACCAATCAAAACATAATATGCTAATGATATGCTAAGGTGGCTCAACTGCTTGCTATGATGTGCACTGACCACCAGGGGCAGACCAGTAGGTTAGCTTGCTGCTGTGGTCTGGCCAATGGGGACTGACATGCCCTGGAGCCCTCCTGTGGTCCCTCCCCTGATGGCCAACCTCCCATGTCCCTCCCCGGCCCCAATAGTGCACTGGTGGGTCCCTTGGCCTGGCCTGCACCCTCTCACAATCCAGGACCCCTTGGGGGATGTCAGAGAGCTGGTTTTGGCCCGATCCTGCAGGCCAGGATGAGGGACCCCACTAGTGCACGAGTTCATGCACCGGTCTCTAGTATATAATAAATGTCCAGTTAAGAAAAGAAAAGCTGCCCTGGCAAGTGTGGCTCAGTTGGTTAAGCATTGTCCCATGCACCAGAAGGGCACATACCTAGGTTGCA
>NW_005371344.1:359500-360671 GCF_000412655.1 Myotis brandtii
CTTCTCTTCTCTCTCTCTCTCTCTCTCTCTCTCTCTCTCTGTCTCTCTCTTCCTCCCTCTTTAAGATCAATAAAAAAGAAAAGCTGAGCAATTGTCATACACCAGACACATAGTAGGTAATAAATAAATGTGTGCCAAGTATATCTATAATAATAAAAGTGTAATATGCTAATTAGGCCAGACATCCTTCTGGAAATCCTTCCTTCTGGACAAAGCCACAGCAGGCGGGAGCCAAGGCAGAGGTGGCAGAGGCCCCTGGCTGCAGCCGCAGCGGCGGGCGGGGGCCAGGGCCAAGGCCCTTGCATGAATTTTGTGCATTGGGCCTCTAGTGTATAAGTAAAAGGTTCCTGATATAGGTTGAACTGTGTTCTTTCAAAAAAGCAGTTGAAGTTCTAACTACCAGTACCTGAGAATGTGACCTTATTTGGAAATAGGGTCATTGCTGATATAATCTATTAAGTTGTGGTGATACTGGAGTAGGGTAGGTCCCGGATACAATGAATGATGTCTTTATAAAAAGAATGTCATATGAAGATACAGAGACAAAGGGAGAATGACAAATGAAGACAGGCAGAGATTGGAGTGACACAGCTGCAAGCCAAGGGCACCAAAGAGTGCCAGCCGCCACCAGAAGATAGGAGACTCTATGACATACACTGACCACGAGGGGCAGGCGCTCCAACCGGTAGGTTAGCTTGCTGCTGTGGTCTGGCCAATGGGGACTGACATGCCCTGGAGCCCTCCTGTGGTCCCTCCCCTGATGGCCAACCTCCCATGTCCCTCCCCGGCCCCAATAGTGCACTGGTGGGTCCCTTGGCCTGGCCTGCACCCTCTCACAATCCAGGACCCCTTGGGGGATGTCAGAGAGCTGGTTTTGGCCCGATCCTGCAGGCCAGGATGAGGGACCCCACTAGTGCACGAGTTCATGCACCGGTCTCTAGTATATAATAAATGTCCAGTTAAGAAAAGAAAAGCTGCCCTGGCAAGTGTGGCTCAGTTGGTTAAGCATTGTCCCATGCACCAGAAGGGCACATACCTAGGTTGCATGTTCCGTCCTGTTTTGGTCCTGGTTGGGGCAGGTACCAAAGGCAACTGACCAATATTTCTCTCTTCCCTTCCCTTCCCTTCCCTTCCCTTCCCTTCCCTTCCCTTCCCTTCCCTTCCCTTCCCT
>NW_005371344.1:360759-364488 GCF_000412655.1 Myotis brandtii
CTTCTCTTCTCTCTCTCTCTCTCTCTCTCTCTCTCTCTCTGTCTCTCTCTTCCTCCCTCTTTAAGATCAATAAAAAAGAAAAGCTGAGCAATTGTCATACACCAGACACATAGTAGGTAATAAATAAATGTGTGCCAAGTATATCTATAATAATAAAAGTGTAATATGCTAATTAGGCCAGACATCCTTCTGGAAATCCTTCCTTCTGGACAAAGCCACAGCAGGCGGGAGCCAAGGCAGAGGTGGCAGAGGCCCCTGGCTGCAGCCGCAGCGGCGGGCGGGGGCCAGGGCCAAGGCCCTTGCATGAATTTTGTGCATTGGGCCTCTAGTGTATAAGTAAAAGGTTCCTGATATAGGTTGAACTGTGTTCTTTCAAAAAAGCAGTTGAAGTTCTAACTACCAGTACCTGAGAATGTGACCTTATTTGGAAATAGGGTCATTGCTGATATAATCTATTAAGTTGTGGTGATACTGGAGTAGGGTAGGTCCCGGATACAATGAATGATGTCTTTATAAAAAGAATGTCATATGAAGATACAGAGACAAAGGGAGAATGACAAATGAAGACAGGCAGAGATTGGAGTGACACAGCTGCAAGCCAAGGGCACCAAAGAGTGCCAGCCGCCACCAGAAGATAGGAGACAAGGAAGGATTCTTCCCTAGAGCCTCTGGGGGCGTGTGGCTCTGCTGATGCCTTGATTTTGGACTCTAGCTCCCAAGTGGTATGACAATACATTTCTGCTTTTCTAAGCCACCCAGACTGTGGTACTTTGTTACAGCAGCCCTACAAAGCTGACCTGGCCCTCTTCAATCCACACACAGAGCAATTGTACCCTCTCACAATCCAGGACCTCTCGGGGGATGTTAGAGAGCTGGTTTTGGCCTGATCCCGCAGGCCAGGCCAAGGGACCCCATTGGTGCATGAATTCATGCACTGGGTCTCTAGTATATAATAAATGTCCAGTAAAGAAAAGAAAAGCTGTCCTGGCCAGTGTGGCTCAGTTGGTTGAGCATTGTCCATGAGGGACCCCACTAGTGCACGAGTTCATGCACCGGTCTCTAGTATATAATAAATGTCCAGTTAAGAAAAGAAAAGCTGCCCTGGCAAGTGTGGCTCAGTTGGTTAAGCATTGTCCCATGCACCAGAAGGGCACATACCTAGGTTGCACATTCAGTCCTGGTTTGTTCCTGGTTGGGCAGGTACCAAAGGCAACTGATCAATGTTTCTCTCTTTTCTTCTTGTCTCTTTTCTCTCTCTCTCTCTCTCTCTCTCTCTCTCTCTCTCTCTCTCTCTCTCTCCCTCTCTTTCTCCCTCTCTAAAATCAATAAAAAAGAAAAGCTGAGCAATTGTCATACACCAGGCACATAGTAGGTAATAAATAAATGTGTTCCAAGTATATCTATAATAATAAAAGCATAATATGATAATTAGGCCGGACATCCTTCTGGAAATCCTTCCTTCCGGACAAAGCCGCAGCAGGCGGGGGCCAAGGCAGAGATGGCAGAGGCCCCCGGCTGCAGCCGCGGAGGTGGGTGGGGGCCAGGGCCAAGGCCCTTGCACGAATTTTGTGCATTGGGCCTCTAGTGTATAAATAAAAGGTTCCTGATATAGGTTGAATTGTGTTCTTTCAAAAAAAGCAGTTGAAGTTCTAACTCCCAGTACCTGAGAATGTGACCTTATTTGGAAATAGGGTATAAGTAAAAGGTTCCTGATATAGGTTGAACTGTGTTCTTTCAAAAAAGCAGTTGAAGTTCTAACTACCAGTACCTGAGAATGTGACCTTATTTGGAAATAGGGTCATTGCTGATATAATCTATTAAGTTGTGGTGATACTGGAGTAGGGTAGGTCCCGGATACTGACCTATTCTAGCATCAGTCTCCTCATATATAATATGAAGATAATAATAGTACCAACTTCATAGAATTGTGAGAAACTTAAATGAAATAATGCATGTGGCATCCTATATAATAAAAGCCTAATATGCTAAGTGTGAGATTGGAGTGACACAGCTGCAAGCCAAGGGCACCAAAGAGTGCCAGCCGCCACCAGAAGATAGGAGATAAGGAAGGATTCTTCCCTAGAGCCTTTGGGGGAGTGTGGCTCTGCTGACACCTTGATTTTGGACTCTAGCTCCCAAGTGGTATGCCAATACATTTCTGCTTTTCTAAGCCACCCAGACTGTGGTACTTTGTTACAGCAGCCCTACAAAGCTGACCTGGCCCTCTTCAATCCACACACAGAGCAACCCACACCCTCACCAACGCCTGCTGCCATGTCTGTGCATCCCTTCTTCTCTGTCTTCTCTGGAAGGCTCCTCTGGAAGGCCCACAGCCAGCCTTTCATCCACCATAAAAGGCCCATAGTAAGAGCAACAGTACACGGTTGAGTCATTGGTCTGAATCCTGTGGGAACATACAGGGTGGGACAAAAGTAGGTTTATATTTGTTCATATGGAAAATTAATTAATGAATAATAATGCAAGAAAAAACTCTGTTTTGCATACTCATAACTGCAAACCTACTTTTGCCCCACCTTGTACTCACAGAAATCTGTAGGTTGCCGTCCCAGGTCTGTGCCAGAAGGATAGGAGAGGCTGGTGGATGCGATGTTTTGTGAGAGCTGGTCTCTCTTCACTTTGAGAGGCTCTGCCAACATCTGTCTCCTCTACTCCCTCTTCTGACTTGCCCTTGTAGTCAGTCCACTGGCAGATCCATAATCAGCATTGAAGATCATGGGCCCACATCTTGACTGACCAATGAGCATGCACCTCATCATCTCGGCAGATGGCAGCATTACTGAGGGCTATCTCCAAACCCCCTGACTTGTTGCACCCACAGTTGGGGAGCATTTCTTTTTCTTCTCCTTGTGTATGTATTTTCCTCCTGAACACAAATAACAATCCAGTTGCCCCATAATTAGATTGAATTACGGAATAATTACAACCTTGTTTGCTCTCGGCAGATTACATGGTAATTATACTTGGCATTACCATGAAGAACCAAGAAATTCCAACGATGTCATTACATGGTTATTTGTACAGTACAATGCAGCAGTGTAATTATACATGCAACATTTGTTCTCCAATAGGAGAATGATTAAAACAATGCTAATGCTTCAAAGTGTTGATTAGGTGCCCGTTAAGTTGTGGTGATACTGGAGTAGGGTAGGTCCCAGATACAATGAATGATGTCTTTATAAAAAGAATGCCATATGAAGATACAGAGACAAAGGGAGAATGACAAATGAAGACAGGCAGAGATTGGAGTGACACAGCTGCAAGCCAAGGGCACCAAAGAGTGCCAGCCGCCACCAGAAGATAGGAGATAAGGAAGGATTCTTCCCTAGAGCCTTTGGGGGAGTGTGGCTCTGCTGACACCTTGATTTTGGACTCTAGCTCCCAAGTGGTATGCCAATACATTTCTGCTTTTCTAAGCCACCCAGACTGTGGTACTTTGTTACAGCAGCCCTACAAAGCTGACCTGGCCCTCTTCAATCCACACACAGAGCAACCCACACCCTTGCCAATGCCTGCTGCCATGTCTGTGCATCCCTTCTTCTCTGTCTTCTCTGGAAGGCTCCTCTGGAAGGCCCACAGCGAACCTTCCATCCACCATAAAAGGCCCATAGTAAGAGCAACAGTACACGGTTGAGTCATTGGTCTTAATCCTGTGGGAACATACAGGGTGGGACAAAAGTAAGTTTATATTTGTTCATATGGAAAATTAAT
>NW_005371344.1:366542-368063 GCF_000412655.1 Myotis brandtii
CTGCAGGGGAGGGCAGTTGGGGGCAATCGGGCCAGCAGGGGAGCAGTTAGGCATTGATCAGGCTGGCAGGGGAGTGGTAGGGGGTGATCAGGCTGGCAGGCAGAAGTGGTTAGGGGCAATCAGGCAGGCAGGCAGACGAGCAGTTGGGAGCCAGCAGTCCCGGATTGTGAGAGGGACATCCCCCGAGGGGTCCCAGATTGGAGAGGGTGCAGGCTAGGCTGAGGGACACCCCCCCCTCCAGTGCATGAATTTTGTGCACCGGGCCTCTAGTTTGTAATAACTGGATATATTTTATTTTTAGAAATAAAGGTAAATGGTAGCCTCATAGGGAATTGGCTTGTTTTGTGTTCTCCAAGAGGCAGAGGATTGCTTACAGGTAGAATTTATAAGAAAACAGAATTTAACAGTGCCATTCCACAATGGAATAGGCTATTTCTTGATACTGTAGGACGATTGTGGGACATTCAAAGAGAAAGTAGGTGACTATTTGGTTTGTCGAAATGATTTCTATATTATAAGAGGAGAGATATTTCTAAAGTACCTTTGAAAAATTTAAGATGGATGATAATGTTACCTTTCACTTTGTTCCTGAACCATTGGTACTATTAGGGAGAGTATAACTGGAGTAATATAGTTCACCAAGTTTATTTCTGTTCTTTTTCCTTAGATGGTAAAGGAGTATATTTGTGAAATGATTGGCCTGAGTCTGGGCTAGAATGTATAGTCCTGTAAGGTCTTATCTATATATATAAAAGGCTAATATGCTAAGTGTCCCTCCCTCTGTCTGACCAGTCGCTATGACGCACACTGACCTCCAGTGGGCAGACACTCAACGCAGGAGCTACCAAGCTGCAGTGACTTGGCAGCGGCGGTTCTCAGGTGACGCTCCCTGAAACCAGAGAGGAGGGAGCCTGATTCCTCACGGGGCCATGGGTTATATTGTTACTGGGGCACTGTCGGCCCCAAATCTGTTTTACTGCACACTTGCTTTTGCGTTCCACACCCTGTATGACAGCAACTTTGCAGAGTGCCCTCTTGCACTCCAGAAACCCTCAGGGATGTCAGAGAGCCAGTTTTGCCCCATCCCCGCAGGCCAGGCCGAGGGACCCCCCACCTGCTGGAGGGACCCTGCTCACTCCGCAGACACCTTTCAAGCCACAGTGCCACTCCAGGTACAGCTGGCCGGGGAGGGACCGCAGGAGGTTGGCTCCAAGGCGTGTCCAGCCCATCTTGCCCAGTCCCGCCCACCAGCCACCTTCTAATTAATTTCCTTTTGATATGCACAAATCTGTGCACTGGATCACTAGTCCTATATGATAAAAGCCTAATATACTAACTGTCCAATCGTTCGTTCGACCAGTCGCTGTGACGCACACTGACCACCAGGGGGCAGACACTCTGACTGGTAGGTTAGCTTGCTGCTGGGGTCCGGCCAATCTGGACTTGGCGAGATGGGCCAGACACGCCCTAGCCAACCTCCCATGTCCCTCTCTGGCCCCAATCGTGCACCAGTGAGGTCCC
>NW_005371345.1:0-728 GCF_000412655.1 Myotis brandtii
ATAAATTATCTAACCCTACAACTCAAAGATTTAGAAATAGAGCAACAAGAAAAGCCTAGCATAAGCAGAAGGAAATAATAAAGATCAGAGCAGAGATAAATTACATAGAGACAAAAAAATACAATACAAAAGATCAATAAAACCAAGAGCAGGTTCTTTGAAAGGATAAACAAGATTGATGAACCCCTAGCCAGACTCACCAAGAAGCAAAGAGAGAGGACCAAATTAAGCAACATTAGAAGTGGAAGAGGTCATATAACAACCAATCCCACAGAAATACAAAGGATTATGAAAAAATACTATGAACAAGTCTATTCCAACAAAATGGACCACCTAGATAAAATGAACATATTCTAAGAAAAATACAGGCTCCCAAAACTCAACCAAGAAGAATAAAAAACCTGAAGAGGTCAATAACTACCACATAAATTGAAGCAGCAATCAAAAATCTTCCAGCAAACAAAAGCCCTGGTCTGGACAGATATATGGGGAAGTACTACGAAGCATTCATAGAAGAACTAAAACCTATCCTCCTCACACAATTCCAAAAAATTCAAGAGGAAGGCACACTTACAAGTGCTTTCTATGAGGCCAGCATTACCCTAATTCCAAAACCAGATAAAGATATCACACAAAAAAGAGAACTACAGGCCAATATCCTTGATGAACCTAGATGCTAATATCCTCAATGAAATTCTAGCAAATCAGATTCAGCATTACATTAGAAA
>NW_005371346.1:0-1210 GCF_000412655.1 Myotis brandtii
TTTCTTTGTAGTGTCTTTATCTGGTTTTGGACTTAGGGTAATACTGGCTTCATAGGAAGAGCTTGGCAATGTGCCTTCCTCTTGAATTTTTTGGAATAGTTTGAGGACAGGTTTTAGTTCTTCTTTGAATCTTTGGTAAAACTCCCCTGTGAAGCTGTCTGGCCCCAGGCTTTTGTTTGCTGGAAGTTTTTTGATGACTGCTTCAATTTCCTCCTTAGTTATCAGCCTGTTGAGATTTTTTGATTCTTCTTGATTGAGTTTTGGAAGGTCGTATTTTTCTAGGAATATGTCCATTTCCTCTAGGTCAGTGGTCGGCAAACTCATTAGTCAACAGAGCCAAATATCAACAGTACAACGATTGAAATTTCTTTTTAGAGCCAAATTTTTTAAACTTAAACTATATAGGTAGGTACATTGTTATTAACCTACCTAAATAGTTTAAGTACTATTGATATTTGGCGCCTTCCCCGCGCTGCGTCTCCCGTCGCCCGACCGACACCCCCCACTTCTTCTAAAGCCACTTCTTCAAAATAGACTCACCCAGGCCAAAAGCCGACTTCTGCGCATGGGCCACGCACTGTACATGCGCGCCCGCACATCGTATTTTGTGGAAGAGCCACACTTAAGGGGCCAAAGAGCCGCATGTGGCTCGCGAGCCGCGGTTTGCCAACCACTGCTCTAGGTTGTTTAGTTTGTTGGAGTAGAGTTGTTCATAATATTTTTTTTACAATATTTGTATTTCTGTGGGATCTGTTGTTACTTTGCCTCTTCATTTCTGATTTTGTTTATTTGGGTTCTCTCTTTTTGCTTCTTGGTGAGCCTGGCTAGAGGTTCATCAATCTTCTTTATCCTTTGAAAGAACCAGCTCTTGGTTTCATTGATCTTTTGTATTGTTTATTTGGTCTCTATGTTATTTATTTCTGCTCTGATCTTTATTATCTCCTTCCTTTTGCTCACTCTAGGCTTTTCTTGTTGCTTTCTTTGTAATTCTTTAAGTTGTACAGTTAGATAATTTATTACCAGTTTTTCTTGTTTTTGAGGTAGGCCTGTAATGCTATGAACTTCCCTCTTAAGAGTGCTTTCACTGTGTCCCATATGTTTCGGATTGTTGTGTTTTCATTGTCATTCATTTCCAGGATGTTTTTAATTTCTTCTTTGATCTCTTTGATCTCAATAACCCAATCATTGTTTAATAGCATGCTATTCAGCC
>NW_005371347.1:0-753 GCF_000412655.1 Myotis brandtii
TGTGAAATGTGAATAAATAACAGATGTTTGGTTTTGGGGGTCAGTACTGGGTCCCTGCTTGGAACGATGTCTTTCTGAGACGGTGAGATAGTTTACAGATGTTCTCCCACCCCTGGGCCCACAGGAGCTTCACCCAGTGTCACAGCACATGCGCAGCTGTGGCTTGGCTTGGGCAGAACGGGGGACAGGAAGGTGGGCTGCATCTGAATCTCACAAATTTATGTATTCAGCCCAGTCTGGTGAGACACAGAGGAGGCGACTGACCTCCTCTCCCCGCCCCCCACAAGCCTCCCCAGTCATCAATGTAGCACTACACACAAATGCACAATCAACAGATGTGTATTTAAGTTTACGTCCTGTGAAGAAGGAATACATTCTCATGGTTCAAAATTCAAAGGCACCAAAGAGGAATCTGGGTAAAGTTGCCCTCTCTCCCCTCTCCCCAGCCACCCACTTTCCCCTTTCGGAGGCTCTATTGATCTGTGTTCAACCCCTGCCCTAACAGTGTGTTCTCCCTGCAGCAGCCAGAGGACCCAAGTTAGTCATGTCTCCCCTCGGCCCACAGCCCTCCAGGGACCCCAACTCCCTCCCTCAGGATACAAGCCCAAACCTTGCCCTGGCCGGCTGGTTTGGCTCAGTAGATAGAGCATCGGCCTTTGGACTGAAGGGTCCCGTGCTCTTCAACTCTGAAGGTCATATGCCTGGGTTGCGGGCTCGATCTCCATTAGGGGGTGTGCAGGAAGCAGCCAATCA
>NW_005371348.1:0-506 GCF_000412655.1 Myotis brandtii
AACAGATGTACCATTTCCTCCACTGAGGAAGTGCATACCATATATTCGTGATGTGCATCTCTGAATGTTCCAGGAACATTGTAAGTTTTGATGTGATCATGACATCTTTTATACCATCCTGTTTTTCGTTGGTCACTGTGCTACAGGATGCATTTGAGTTTTGCAATTTGATTTTGTCTCTAGAAACCTTGCTGACTCTCTTCTCAAGCCCCTACATGTATCTGTATGTACGTGTGGATTTTCCTATACAGACACAATCCTTGATGGAGAAAGTCAGTTTATTTTCTTTGAAATTTCCATAGCTTTTACTTATTGTTCTTGTGCTGGCTGCTGGGGGCGGGGAACCATGGCAACGGAGGATGGCTTCCTCAGACCATCAGACCACCAAACCATCAGACACCCCACCCCCCACCCCCACATCCTGCTTGTGCTTCCGGAGGAGGGAGAAGAGCAGACTGGACCGACCAGGGCTGCTGCGTTAGGTGTGGGGCTTGCTGAGCTCACCC
>NW_005371349.1:0-1098 GCF_000412655.1 Myotis brandtii
CACCCCCACACCCCCCCGCAGCACCCCGCCTCCAGGCGAAGTCTGCGTAAGCCCTGGCCAGCTCCTGGGGGGCGGGGGGAGTCATTCCCATTAATTCATTGTTCAGTGGACTCAGGTCTCAGGATGAGGAGACACAGAACAAATGTGTAAGTTTGGTTTTATTTGAAAATGTTAACGTCTGGCCTCAAGGTCTCTTTGACCTTGAGAAGCACAACTGAGCTCTTTCGGAGGTGTCTTCCCCCCTCCAGCTTTTTCTGGAAGCAGATGCTTCCTGTATGTGTCAGGATGTGCCTGTTGCTGTGTAACAAACGACTCCTAATGTTGCCACGGAAACCCACGGCCTCTTGTTTTACTCACGGTCCTCCTGGGCGGCTGGGCTGGGCCAGGCTGTTCTTGGGGCTCCCTCAGGCTCCTGTGGCCGTCTGGGGGCGGCGGGGGGCAGGGGGTGCAGGGTCTGAGATGGTGCTGACCGGCAGCTGGGCCTCTGTCCTCGTGGCCTCTTGACTCCAGGCTTCCTGAGGCCAGGGACTCCCGGATTGTCGCTCCCACTGCAGCATCGTAGCCAAGGCAACTGGCAGGGCCCGCCCACGTGCGGGTGGACAGCCGGGCAGCGCTCTGCAGGGTGAGTTGCGAGGACTGAGGCGGCGGCTGGCCTCCGGCTCGGTTCCTAGGAGAGGGCGCGCCTGCTCCGCGCTGTGGGGCGCTTTCTTTCGCCTCGGCTTGCATCCTGATGATCCTCAGAAAAGGACAGAAGCTGACAAACGCCACCTCTCTCAGTGTAGCATCTCGCTTTAGCTGCAAAACATTTTACCTCAGCGCACCGGGATTTATCGCCTACATAAACCATCCTTTTCCCTTTAACGCGCCACACGCAATAATTGTATGAACAACCCAATTATATGCAGCACACACGAGTATTTCCAAAACCAAACTGCTCCGCGTGTGGGAAAACATTAAACATTGAAGCTGCCTATATTTCCATTTTCCTGAGGTTTTTATGTCCTTACGATTTTCCCCCGACATCCCCATGTTCATCCCAGCGCGCTCTGTGCCGCCTGTGCCGGGAGCTGGGCCTGCAGAGCTGCGGGGACATGGTCC
>NW_005371349.1:4272-5453 GCF_000412655.1 Myotis brandtii
GAGCTCGGAGCCCCTGGGGCACTGATGTCGCCAGCGGTGGGACCCGCCATGGCCGCCCCCCCGGGAAGTGGGTCGGGGTGGCTCCCACACTCATTCATTGGCCTTTGGGGGGTGGTGGCTGGCTGAGGGGGGTGGGGAGGGACAAGCCAAACGGTGGCTCAGGCGGCTGCCACCCGCCCAGCAGCTCCTGGGATGGGCGGGCTTTCTGGAGGGGGCGCCCTTTCTCTGGTGATGGGCGGCCCATCCCTGGGAGCGTCCTGCCCAGTGGCCCCATCGAGCCCTCCTGACAGGCAGGTGGCCCAGCCGCAAGGTGGCACCAACCAAAGACCAGCACTTAGAAGCCGCAGCCGGGCCCGGCCGGGTTGGCTCAGTGGTTGAGCGTTGACCTATGAACCAGGAGGTCACGGTTCGATGCCCGCTCAGGGCACAAGCCCGGGTTCTGGGCTTGATCCCCAGTGGGGGGCGTGCAGGAGGCAGCTGATCCATGATTCTCTGTCATCATGGATGTTTCTCTCTCCCTCTCTGAAATCAATAAAAAAAATATACTTTTTAAAAGGCAGTAGGCCTGTCCCCTGAGGGGGTCCCCAGACCCAGAGCCACATTCCAGCCTTTTATGGAAGCGGCCAAGGTCCGGCCTGATGGGTGGTGGCGATTTCCCGGGGGGAGCTGGGTCGGGGGAGGGGGTCTCCCAGCGTGCCCCGCGCCTGCTGGAGGGGCCCACGGAGGAGGCTCTCGCTGCCGCCCACCTGGTCTGAATCTGATCCACTACAGCACCTGCCGCCCCCTCTCCGAGGGAAGGGACCCTCCTGCCCGGCGGCAAGGGAGGGGACAGAGGCCTCTCGGGCAGGTCTCCGGGGAGCAGATGAGACCAAGCCTAGTCCCTGCCTCCTGAGAGGGAGCCAGCTCTTTCGTGTCTTCGGCAAAGGGGGGTGGTGGCTTCTGCTGGACGCACTCTGCCCCCCTCTGGGCCAGCAGCCAAGCTCTGCAGGGACTTCTGTCTCCTGCCCCAAGGTCAGCCACCGTGACCTCTGATTGTCCTTGGGAATCACCCCCGTGTTTACACATCCATCCCTCTCCCTCCACGTGCTCAGTGACGAGGCCTGCACCAGCGGCCAGCTGGTCGTCGCCAGCCGCGAGAGCCAGTACAAGGTCCTCCACTTCCACCACGGCGGCCTGGACAA
>NW_005371349.1:12276-13972 GCF_000412655.1 Myotis brandtii
CCTGCGCTTCTACCAGCACCTGGCGTCGCTGGGCGAGGACGGGCTGCAGCTGCTCTTCTGCCACCGCTGGCTGCTGCTCTGCTTCAAGCGCGAGTTCCCCGAGGCCGAGGCGCTGCGCATCTGGGAGGCCTGCTGGGCCCACTACCAGGTGAGCGGGTGGAGGGGGGGTACAGAGGGGGGACCACGGGAGGGCAGGCAGGACCACATCCCGGAGCCACAGTCCCCACCCTGTACCCTGCCTTCCAGGAGGCCAGGGTGCCACGTAACCATGCGTCTCCTCTGGGGCCCCTCCTCCGGAGCCCTGGCCGCCCGCTAGCCCAGGTCAGCGCCTCACACTGCCCGCCTCCGTCCCACGTGGCCGGCTCCAGAGCCGCACTTCGCCTCCCAAGGAACTGAAATCGATGCAAATTGCCCGCTGAAGCGCTCACTGCCCCCTTCTGGGGCTGAGCTGCCCCTGTCACAACCCATCAGCGTGAAGGACATTTCCAGGGCCAGGCAGGGCCCAGGACACCGTGGACCCACACGAGGGAGCCAGTGCCCGCCCACCCCCTCCCCTCGGGTGGCTCAGTGCACAGGCCGTGACCCCGCCGTCCCCTCCCGATCACGTCAATTTCCACCTGCCGTCCACCGTGATCAGCGTCTCCCGGGTGCGGGCCGGTCACAGGGCTCTAACACCGCGTGCGCGACAGCTGGCGATGCGGAAGGACAGGCGAGTCTCTGTGAACCCATCAGCCTTTAAGAAACCAGGATGGACGCCTCGGGAGGCCGCCAGGACCCTTAGCAAGACCCTCTCACGGGGCAGCCAAGCAGCCTCAATTCCACAGACCGTGCAGGTGGACGGAGCACCCACCAACCCCGCGTGATCGGGGAAATGCCGCCCGTGGGGACAAGCGCTGGTGTGGACGTCCGAGCTCTGAGCACGCCCCTGTGACCGAGTCTGCTTTCGAGGCTCACGGCCTCGCTCCAGCAGGCACATGGCCACCCTCGGTGCATTGCGTCTGGCACCGCCCGGCGGGGGCGTTTCTCCCGCGACTCCGTTCCTGCCATCTGGTCAGAATTCCCGGGGACGCCGTGCGGATGTCTGTCTGGGCTCCACCTCCACAGATCCAGCTCCCAGCATTTTCAAGCTTCCAGCTCAGCCTAGCCCCACTTGGCTCCTCTCCTCGATCGTTATGGAGGGGGGGTGAGGACAGTGGGGGTACGCTGACTCATCAGTAGTGAGCTTGGGGCGGGGTGTCTGTAATTTTTTAAAAAATATGTTTTTAATGATTTGAGAGAGAGAGGGAGGGAGAGGGAGTGTTAGAGAGAAACATCGATCTGGTGCTTCCTGCGCATGCCGACTAGGGATTGGACGCAAAACCCGGGTATGTGCCCTGACTGGGAATCGAGCGGGTGACCTTGGAGCCCCCCCAGGGCCCTTTCCCTTTGACGGGCTGATTCTAGCCACTTGCGACTGGTTCGCCTTCGGGGCTGTGTCCTGGGAACTGGAATTAGTCCTGTGCTGCCGGCTGCCCCATTCAAGGCGTGTGGCACCCTTTCCTCCCCACTGGCCTCCCGGGAGGGGGAAGCCCACCTTCCTGGGACCTTCTGCCGTCTTCCCACCCCAGCCAGAGGTCAGACAGCCGGGCAGGGTCCTCGGCGCCCAAACGAGGCCATCCGGGCCGTTCTGGGGAGGGGGCGCGTCCTGGCCCAGCAG
>NW_005371349.1:14332-15564 GCF_000412655.1 Myotis brandtii
AACACGCTTCCCGGGACGCCGTGTCCTTCCTCTGCTCCCGGAAGCGCGTCCAGACAGGAGAGGAGCAGGACGCTCCAAGGTCAGGACGGAGCGCTTCCTGCCTGCGGCCGGCGCTGCCCCTCCATGGGGACCCGCAGGGGCTGGCGCCCTCGCTCCGTCAGGGTCTCCTTCCCGCTTTCTCAGCCCCAAACCTAAGCATCGCCTCTGGGGCAGGAGCTGGCGTTGGGGAGGCAGGAGGCACTGGCTGGCGGGTTGTGACCACATGGTCCTTTCTCCCTGGCGTGTCCCTGAGCCGCTGGGGGGTGTTCTCACCAAGCCGTTCACACCCACCGCCTCTCAAGACTCACCAGCGAGCCTTTGGAGCGAGTGCAGCCCAGCCTTCAGATGCCGCGGGCTCCTGGCCCCCCAGACAGACAGGCCTCCCCAGGAGGTGCTCAGCCAGTGTCCCTGCTCGGGGGTCACACAGCCGTGGGTGCTGAGCGTGGCAGGTACTGACCGGCCCTGGCAGGCGGGGAAACACGACCAAGGCTGCTGTGGGCTTGCCTGCGGCCACGGACCCCACAGGCAGCCTCCCCTGCAGCTCGGCTCCCCGCCGCCCCCTCCAGCAGCGCCAGGCTGGGTCAGGGCCTCTCTGAGCCCCACTCTCCACCCCACAGACGGATTACTTCCACCTCTTCATCTGCGTGGCCATCGTGGCCATCTACGGGGACGACGTCATTGAGCAGCAGCTGGCTACCGACCAGATGCTCCTGCACTTTGGAAACTTGGCCATGCACATGAACGGGGAGCTGGTCCTCCGGAAGGTGAGCCCCGCCCCCACGTGCAGAGCCCCTTCTCTCTCTCTCTCTCTCTCTCTCTCTCTCTCACACACACACACACACACACACACACACAGGCCATGTCCCCACACTTCCAGAGCCCCGCCCACACATGCAGAGCCCCTCCCCCCACGCTTGCAGAGCTCGGGCTGCATGCAGAGCCCCCACCTCCACTCGTGGGCCTGGAGCCCCCCACCTGCCCAGTGGTTAGCACCTGTGGCCACGGCCTGAGTCGGCTGCTGGCTCTTCAGGCTCCATCGCCCATGAGGCCGAGACACTAAACCCCCCTCACCACGTGGACTGAACAAATGACCAGGTTATTAGACAGGCTCCCGCCTTGGGCCCCTCATCACAGCCCAGAGTCAGGACCACGGAAGGAGGCCTGGGGGGAGGGGGGGCTGCTTCTTATCGGTG
>NW_005371349.1:16853-18388 GCF_000412655.1 Myotis brandtii
AGCTGGACACGCCTCCTTATCGGGCCTCCCCAGGACCCCTCCCTCTTTAGGGTTTTGTGCTCCTGGGGATTTCGAGGCGGACAGACCGAGGCAGGGAGAGCTCCCCCAGCCATTGGCACCGAAAAGCCACTCGGACAGGCGGGAGCGAGGACGCGGGATCCTGCACGGCCCGGGGAGACGCCCTGAGAGCTGCTGCCCACGGTCTCTGCCTGGGTGGCGCTGGCCGCTGCTGGCTGCTGCCGTCCATTTTAAACATTTAGGAAGGTGTTTAGCGCCCTGGTCAGTGTGCTCAGTGGTTAGAGCTCGGCCCGCAGACTGAAGGGTTGCGGGTTTGATTCTGGACAAGGGCACACGCGTACCTGGGTTCAGGCTCCATCCGAAGCCCCCGTCAGGACACGTGCGGGAGTCAACCCATCCATGTCTCTCTCACATCGATGCTTCTCTCTGTCTCTCCCCCTCCCTCCACTCTCTCTAAAAAAACATCAATGGAAAAAATACCCTCGGGTGAGGATTAACAAAAGCAAAGTCTTAGATGTTTATCAACAGGAAAGAGGAAGTTAGCCGAGCCTCCTCCACCCCGATTCTCAGCTCCCCGCCCGGCCTCCAGCAGGCGGGCAACCGAGACTGTCCACCCAGGCCCGGGCCCTCTGTCCAAGAGCCTTTGGGGACACGCTCCTGGAGCCCATCCTTGCTCAGATCTTGGGGTGCTGACCGAGACGGCCCAGCGGCAGGGCCCAGCTGGCGGGAGGCGCGGGGGGACTTCTCACCCACTTGGCTCTGGGAAGACAGGGCTGCTCTCTGCGGGGATGGGCTCGGGCTAGCCCGGCGCTGCGCAGCCTCTGGGGCGGGTCCCCGTGAACAGGCGTGTCAGTCACTGTCGCCACGGTGACCTCATAGCGCCCAGAGCCTCGGTGGCCTCGGACCGCACGGGAACCTGAGGGTCAGCGCTTGCTGGGCTCGCGCCTGTGTCTGGGGCCAACCTGCCGACAGTGGTCGGGCTGGGCCTGTGATGCTCCGTGATCTGGGCCGGAACCAGGAACCTGTGTGCTCACCGGAGGCCGCAGGCCCGAGTCCGGCAGGAAGACTTGGAGCTCACACCACGGGAGTGGGTGTCCCTGAGCCCATGGGGGGCGGGGGCGGGTCCACGGGCAGCGCGGACAGGATTTTGTTGCTTAAGGGGAGTGTCACGCGATGCCCACCGCTACTCAGAGGCTGCTGGTGTCCCTGGAGAGGGATTCCTTCTCTGTATTTTGTTTTGTTTTTCAAACATGATCCCCCGACGGTCAGGCCCTGCCCAGGCCGGACTGGTCCTGTGACCGTGACCGGGCAGCCCCGCGACGCTTCCGGCTCGTGATTCCACCGCCAAGTAAATAAAAGTATTGACAAGTACGAGCTCTCGGGCGCCTGCGAGGGACCGTCTGGCGAGTTTGTTGGGTCAAAATGCAGCAGGTTCCAGCGCTGGGCAAAGAGGACCCCGTGAGGATCCGGGATGGGGGAGGGAGGGAGTGCGAGGAGCTGGGGGGCAGGGGAGCAGC
>NW_005371349.1:18447-18869 GCF_000412655.1 Myotis brandtii
GGAGCTCTGCTTCCGCCGTGGAGAGATGGATGGAGAATTCGTGGAACATGGAAAAGAGCCTGTGAACCCCAGCAACTGGGGCCCCCCCGAAAGGCAGTCCTGCAGGAGGACAAGGCCCGTCTGACCGCCTCAGGCCACAGCCTGGCCCCGGCCCCGCCCGAGGGCGGCTGGTTCCCTGGGCGCAGCTAAGTCAGGATGTTCCTCGGTTCTCGGTCAACAGCAACCAGCAGCTCAGCCATCGGAGAGCAGGCGGCAGGGCCGCCGGAAAGGCCTGCCCGCTGTCCTGGGGGCGAGGTCTGTGGCGGGAAGATGGCCGGCTGCACCCCATAGTCTGGGGCTCCATAGGGATGTTCTCGGGCCTCGTTCATGTTTAAGAGCGAGTGTCCCGGGCACAGCCGGGCGCCCCGTCCTCGCTCCTGCAC
>NW_005371349.1:20249-21862 GCF_000412655.1 Myotis brandtii
TAGGTTCGCCACCACGGGCCGGGAGGAGTGGGCAGAGTAGGTTCAAAACCCCCTCACCCGGCGGGAGACACGTGCAGTTCGACCACATGCGAAGGCGTCCCCAAGGACCGCCCAGCAGTTTACCGATAAAGTTCATTGATTCCTGGACGTGAATAAACACAAAAGAAAAAGACACCGAGGGTCCTAGTGGCTACAAGGTAATGACGAGGGAGCACCAGGGCCTGGCAGTTGTAAATCTCAGTGGAATACCAGTCCTGGGTGGAAGGTCAGAGCTTTGCATGGGGCTCACTGGAGGCGGTGGCCGAGGGCTGCTGGACCCCAGCCCCAGGGGGACGGGTAGAGGATCTGAGAGGGACACCCACAGTGACTAAAAGACAGGACAGCCGGCCGGTGTGGCTCAGCAATTGAACATCAACCTGGTTCACCTGCGTGAACCAGGAGGTGACCACGGTTTGATTCCTGGTCAGGGCACATGCGCTGGTTTCGGACTTGGTCCCCAGTAGGGGGCGTGCAGGAGGCAGCTGATTCCCGATTCTCTGTCATTGATGCGTCTCTCCCTTCCTCTCTGAAATCAATAAAAATCGATTAAATAAACCAAGGCCTGAAGGGTAGTAAATGTTGCCAAGGGTTTATGCATCAGCGAAGAGCGTGCCAACTAGCTGTTCCCAGAGGCACTCAAGGGGCTGGGCACCCCCGGCCTGTCCACTCCACCTGCTGGAACGCTAGACCAGCGGTTCTCAACCTGTGGGTCGCGACCCCTTTGGCGGTCGAACGACCTTTTCACAGGGGTCGCCTAAGACCATCGGAAAACACATACATAATTACGTATTGTTTTTGTGATTAATCACTATGCTTGAATTATGTTCAATTTGTTAACAATGAATTGGGGGTCACCACAACATGAGGAACTGTACTAAAGGGGTCGCGGCATCAGGAAGGTTGAGAACCACTGCTCTAGACTCTTGTGCGGAACACCTAGTCCCACTTCCTTCGTGGGGAGCAGCTATCTGTCCCCGGGCCCCCCCCTGTCCAAGGCATCGAGATGGGGCTCCGGCTTTCCGTCCTGGCTCCCCGGGAACCCTGCTTTCTGATGTGGGGTCCGTCTCCTGTGAAAGGCGATCCACAGCAGCTGGAAGCAGCCCGGCCGGGAGCCTGGGGCGGTGGGGGTGGCAGGCGGCTCACAGGCCGTTCCAGGGTCTCGCCCGCCCTCCATTCAGCCACCTCCTGCCCTATGGGCAGGCTTCAGAGGAAAGTCCCGGGACCCTGAGCCCTCCGGGCAGATGCCCTCGGGGGACCCCACCCACCGCCCAAACAGCAGTGCCCGTTCCACTTCCAGGAATGGCCGTCTTTCTCCAGAGCCCGGCATCCTCTCGGCTTCTGGTAAATTCCCGGGTTCTGCCTAAGGGTTAATTTAGGTGGGAATTCCCCCAGGTCTTGGTCTCACTGCTCGACTGGGCCACGTGACCACCTGAGCCGGGCAGATAAAGAGAAGTGAGTTTTTAGGAGGAAACAGTCTAGCGAGGACATGGGGGGTGTGGGTGCACAGAGCGCAGGGGTGAGGCTGCCTCAGGGGGTGTGGGTGCACAGGGCTCAGGGGTGAGGCTGCCTCAGGG
>NW_005371349.1:22724-23460 GCF_000412655.1 Myotis brandtii
AGCTGACCCAGGAGGGAGGCAGGAAGAGGCGCTGCTCTCCCAGGTGTTTCATCAGGTGCCCGCAGGTGGGGCAGTGCGGCCAGGCTGGGAGTTGGCCCCCCACTTCCATCCCCCCCTGCATCCCCCCCCAGAGGCCCAGGACTCTGCAGACTCGTGCAGAGGGGCCTCCCCGTCCCTTCCCCTCGGCCCTCTGGCTGAGAGCAGCCTCGGGGGCAGCCCCGAAACGGGCCCAGAGTCAAAACCGCAGCTCCGGTTCCCCAGCCTGGCCCGGCCTTCGGGGCCCCTGCACACGCACCCCCATCAGGGGCCTGACTCCGGCCCAGAGACCAGATCGGCTGGCAGAGGGGGCTGCTGGGCCCAGAGGGGACCCGCCCCGAGGAAGTAACTGGCGGGGGTTCTGGGCCCCTGTGGCTTCCGGCCCAGCACGGAGGGGGCTTGAGACTGGCGGCATCCACGCAGAAGGAGGCCACCCGTGTCCTCAGAAAGCCTCCTCCTGGCCACCTCCAACCGGAGTGGGCGAGGGCATCAGACACGAATTCTCCGGCTTCTGCTCGGGCCTCTGTGGCTGCTTCTTCTGCTTTCACGCCCGTGGGCTTGGTCTTGAGCGGGAGTCGCCTCACACCTGCACACTCCTGGGAGCCACGGAGTATGTGGGGGGCAGGGAGGAGCACCCACAGACAGGGACACACGGGACCAGAGTGGGGCTGGGGCCTGGACAGGGCTGGGGGGCTTCCGG
>NW_005371349.1:24484-26790 GCF_000412655.1 Myotis brandtii
CCGTTCGCTGGACGATAAATTAATAAACAAGCCCTGCCCTGCCGCTCGGCAAACATTGTCGGAATGAAGGCGTGTCCTTCCCGCCGGCCACGCAGCGTGCAGACCACAGACCTCAGGAGCCGACAGGTGCTGCTCGCGATGCGATAGGAGCCGGGCCAGAGGCCGCAGGCCATGGGGGGAGCGGGGGAGAGGGAAAGGCGGGGGGGGGGGTGTTGGTTCCACCCCCGGCCTCTCTTGCTGTGTAATCGGAGAGGAGCCAGGAGTCCCGCACAATGCAACACATTCAGAATAAGGGGGCCCCTGAACCTGTCAGGGACCCAGCCCACCACTCGGTTACTCCTCCTGGTGGCCACACAGGGCAGGGCTGTGACCATCCCCATTTTCTAGATTCGAAGCTGAGGCACAGAGAGGTTAAGTGACCTGTCCAAGGTCACACAGCTGCTCAGTGGCCCCCAGATTCAAACCCCGGAGCCGAGCCCCAGAGCCCCCACTCTGACCTGTCACTGCAGCCCCTACCCCCCTCACCTCTGCCCTCTGGGCGGCTGGTACCCAAGGGCGAGGAGGATGACAGCTCAAGGGCAGTGTCCCGGGAAAGACTGGCCCCAGTCAGGGCTCAGCAGGGCACCCAGCCGTCAGCCGGGGGACGGGGGGGGAGGCTGAAACCTGGCCTGGGTCCCACGGACACTGTCAGCCGGCGTCCCAAGGGCGAGGGAGCAGGAACCAACAACAGGAAGTGACCCGGGAAGCTGGAGGCTGCTGTGTCCTCCCACGACCGGACATTTGAAGGGACAGTCCTGGGATAAACAAGAGGCGCGTGGCCTGCTGAGAGCGGGGACACGCTCCTCGGGCTCAGGCCCCGGCGTGTGGTCCCCACCTGCGTGCCTCGGTTTCCCCGTCCGTCCTAGTGGGAGGCGTGAGCACCTTCTACAAGGGGGGTGTGAGGTGTGAGGAGTCAGTGAGGTGCTGACGGGTCACGCGGTGCCTGGCGCCCAGCAGGCCCTCGGCCGCCCGCAGCTGCTGAGAGAATGTGGACGGACCTGCCCCCTCCACGTCCAGCCCCGGGGAGTACGGGAAGATGCGGGCCCAGTGAGCCAGGCCCCGCCCAGGAGCCAGGGTTGGTCAGCCAGGCCGGGGCGCCTGCAGGGGCTGCTCCGCTATCTCTCGGCCTTGAACTTTCTGTTCTGTTTTGCAATCGGCTCAGAAAGCGGCATTTCTAAACGCCCTTCTTATCTCGCGGACACTTCCAACAACAATAGCCGATTGTGCGGCGGAATGGGCGCCCTGAATTCCCGCCCCCCCCGCCACCCCCCAACACACACACACACCTTTTTTGTGGCTGCAGCTTTAGAACTATAATGCTGCCATTGTGGCTGTCTGCCCAGGTGACAGTGTGACCCTGGAGTTCAGAAGCTTGAAAGGGTGGGGGGCCGGGGAGGGGGCAGCGGAGAGGGGCACCCCGAGGCGCCCGAGAGCTCCTCCCGGGGAGCCCTCCGGCAGCGAAGGGGCAGGTCTTGCTCACGTCGCCTGGAGAGCGTGGCCGGGCGGCTGGGCTTTAAACTACGGTGTGATTTGTCAAAACATAGGTGTTTTCTCGGTTTTGAAGAAACAAAATAGGTTTATAACTTTTACCCCCTCCGCGAGGCAGCTGCCGTGTAGAGTGGACTCAGGTTTGTCTGTACGTCCGCTGCCGGGTCCGTGCCCTGCCCGGCCTCGTGCTGCCTGCGGAGCGGTGCCCTGGGCACGCGGGCTCTGCTGGGCTCAGGATCTGTAAACAGACCCCACACACCCGACGGGGAAAGCGAGGCCGGTCACGCTCCTGGCCGGTGTGGCTCAGTGGGTAGAGCGCCGGCCCTCAGACTGAAGGTCCCGAGTTCGCTTCCCGCCCAGCGCATGCACCTCGGTTGCAGGCTCGATCCCTGGCCCTGGAGCGCCTGCGGGAGGCAACCAGTCGATGTCTCTCTCACATCGATGATTCTCTGTCTCTCCCCATCCCTCCACTCCCTCAATGGACAAATATCCTGGGGTGAGGATTAATAAAAACAAAAACCAGGGCCCACGGAGAGCCCTACCTGCAGGGGAGCCCTCGGGCCACGTGTGGGAGCGGCCCCAGGACAGGCCGCTGGCTGTCCCCTGAGCCCGGGGACTTCCTGCCTGGCCGGTTCCGAGAAACCCCAGGAGGCATTTCTTAGAGCGCCTGGCAGCCCCGCACAGTCTCAGGATCTCAGGACACGGCGGCCGGAACAGGAAGCAGATCCAGTTCCGTGGCCTGGCAGCCGGTGCCCTGGCAGGGAGACGCGGGCAGCGAG
>NW_005371349.1:27138-28175 GCF_000412655.1 Myotis brandtii
CCTTCTGCGCGAGACCCCTTCTCGCCTTGGGACAGAGGCCCCCCAGGCCTGGGGGCAAAACCTGGGCCTAGAAAGAGACCTGGAAGGACCCCATCCCCCCAGCAGGGCCGCTGAGGGTTTGGGCTCCGGTGGGCACAGCCTTGGAGAGCGTGGGGGGCAGCCAGGCTGGGGAGAGCCCGCGGCAGGGACCTCCGAGCCCACGGGAGGGGACTGGCAGCTGCCCGCACCTGGGCTGGTCTGTCCCGCAGCCAGGAGGCGAGGCTTGCTCTTCCCCAACAGGCAGGCCGTCCGAACTCAGCAGTGACCTCTCACCCGGTTCAGGCCAAGGAGGAACTGTCTGAGCTGCCCCGGGGGACGGGACAGTGTCACTGCACAGCGCACAGAGCCACAGAGCGAGAGAGCCTGCCGGGCTGGCCAGCAGGGGAGGCACCAGGTGACCTTCGAGCCCGAGGAGAGGCCGGGGTTCTGAGAGCTGGGCTCAGGCCTGGGGTCGAGTCAGGGGCCCCGGGACCTAGAGGACGCTGGGAACGCCTGCGTGCGTCCTGTCTGGCGGGCAGTCAGGGCGCCTTGCCCCGCGTGCTGCGGACAGAGCCTTCAGCCACAGCAGAGCCAGAGGAGAAGGCGGTGGCCTGGCTGAGGGAGTCAGCAGAGGCCTCTTACCCGTGGCTCACAGCCAAGTGCAGGCTGCACCCAGACCCGCAGGAGGCCACGGTGGTTGGGCGGAGCCTTCAGAGCAGGCAGGGGCAGGCGGGGAGGCTTCCTGGGAGAGGTGACCCCCTGTGGGCAGGGAGGGCATCTCAGAATCCCTCTGCTGGCTTCCCTGCCCCGGGCGGTCACGCAGCCTCTCGCCAAGCAGGAGGCAGAAACGCCGCGGCCGTGCTGTCTTTTGCTTGAAGTGATTTATTGACGCGAAGTTCACATACGGAAAATTATAACCATTTTCAGCAGAGCAATTCGGCAGCACCGAGCACACGCTGTGTCCTGCAGCCGCCGCCTCTCTCTTCGCCCCAGAAGGAAACCCCGTGCCCACTAAGCAG
>NW_005371349.1:28444-28672 GCF_000412655.1 Myotis brandtii
TGTGCCCTGACCGGGAATCGAACCCTGACCTCCTGGTTCCTAGGTTGACGCTCAACCAGAGCCGTGCCGGCCGGGCCCGAAGCCATTTTTAAAAGAGCAAGAAGCGGGTAGTGGCCCCGCTGCCGGCCTCGAGCTGTGGGGGCTTGAGCATCACACACTGGCTCCTGTGTCTATTTCCTCGTCTGTAAATGGGCGTGTGGATGGGGCTGGGTGGGGGCGGGGGGTCAT
>NW_005371349.1:29410-30341 GCF_000412655.1 Myotis brandtii
GAAGGAAACTGAGAGTGAGAGAGGGAGGGACAGGCGAGAAGCGGAGGGGAGCGGGGAGGGGAAGGAGGCAGAAAAGAGAAAAGCACCAGCGGGAAGGCCAGGGGGTTCGGTCCGCACGAGGGGGGGGGCCGGACAGGGAGCAGGGAGGGCCTGAGGGCCCCAGGATGCAGTGGCCCCGGCAGGCCCCCCTGAACACGCCCCTGCGGGCCATCTCCTCACCCCCCAACGCCTCACTGTTGTCCCCTTTCAAAGACGAGGAGACTGAGGCCCAGGGAGACCAAGTCGCCTGCTCAAGGTCACCAGCTGGGAGGGTCCAGCCAGCTGAGCCCGCAGAGGCCAGGCAGGGGCCCCAGAGGGAGGCTCCCCAGACAGAGGGGTACATGGGCCCCACAGCCCCACAGACCTGAGGGGGAGAGGACTGTCTCCCGGGGTCAGGAAGACAAGCCCGGTCCCGCTGCTGAGCGAGGACAGTGCGGGGGTCCGGGCCGCCTGCAGCCTCTGCCTGTGGCCCTGTAACCGCGGGAACCCCGCTCCTCACCGGGGCGCTTGGCAGGTGACAGGAGTTGGGGTCTGTGGGAGCAAGAGCCGTCCTGTCTCCTGCAACGGCCCCAACACCCCGGCCCAGGCTGAGGGGCGCCGCTGTCTCCTAGTTCAGGGGCCCGCCCCCGGGTGTGGGCCTGGGGGGGGCGAGAGGTGGAATCTGTGCCTTTTGGGTTGGTGTGAGTGACCTCAAGTGGGGAGCAGACACCGAATCAGGGGGTGCAGGAAGGGGCTGATGTCGCCCTACAGTGCAGGCTCCCCAGGGGACAGCCCCAAACCCCGAGGAACGCTGTGGGTGATGCTGGTGTCTCGGGGCCCGCAAGGCTGCCCTCTGCCCCCCGCTGGCCCGGGGACCGGGCCTGAGCTGGACTTCCTCTGAGACACCTGGACC
>NW_005371349.1:30559-31107 GCF_000412655.1 Myotis brandtii
GCATGGAGCAGGGAGCCCCCCCTCCTCCCCAGCCCCCACCCCTCCTCCCCGCAGCGGAGGCCTGGGGGGCGTGGGTTGCCTGGCGACAGCGATTGCCTGTGGAGATGCTCACGCACACGCCCCCCCCCCCTTTGGGTGCGGGAATCCAGGCGCAGGGCTGGGGATGGCTCCTTGCTTGTTTTATAAAACAACTTTGAGGTGTAAGTCACAGGCCACGCGGGAACCTGCGTTCTGTGTGCAGCTCGGAGGTTTTAGTCAACGACCAGGCTGTGTGCCGTCGCCGCCGTCTTTGGGGGAAGATTTCTGTCCCCCAGGAAGGCTCCTCCCGCCTGCTGATCTCATCTCCAGGCCTCTCCCAGCCACTAACCCACGTCCTGTCCCCGCAGATCTGCCTCTTGGGCACATTTCATGTAAATGGGAGAATGTGCCCTGGCCAGTGTGGCTCAGTGGATAGAGCATCGGCCTGTGGACTGCAGGGTCCCGGGTTCGATTCCAGTGAAGGGCATGTGCCTGGGTTGCGGGCTTGATCCCGGGGGGGGGGGGGTCGG
>NW_005371349.1:31782-32003 GCF_000412655.1 Myotis brandtii
GGTCCTGACGGGAGGTCCCAGCCTGCGGCGGCCACCGTGGAGCCACAGCCAGACCCCGGTGCCCACCCAGGCAGAGGTCACTCCACAAAGACACCTCCGAGCGTCGGGCAGCTCGGGACAAGGGGCTGACGAACACCAGCTCCTCCGGGTCTGACGGAGCCGAGTCCGTGTCGGGTCAGGGGCCTGGGGCTCACCTCCCACCTGCTCAGGTGCTGCCTTCC
>NW_005371349.1:33084-33479 GCF_000412655.1 Myotis brandtii
GGACTCTGGGCCATGGGGGGCTCTGGGCCATGGGGGGTTCTGGGCCATGGGGGGCTCTGGGCCATGAGGTGGTGGCACAACTGCAGATCGACTCAGACCAGTGCGCTGGGACTTGCGGCGGGAGCAGTGATGGCACCAGTACAGCTCCGCGAGGCGGGGGGATTCAGGTCTGGGAGGCACTCCCGGGCGGAACCGCGCGCCCATGGACTTCCTCTTTCTTAGACACACGTGCTCAGGTGCCTGCAGGGAGGGCAGGAGGCAGCACACGCTGGGGCCAAGGAGGTGCTCTTGTTCGTGAGCAAACAGCCAGGGGGCAGGGTCCGTCCGGGGTGGGTGCTGGGGAGGCCCCACAGCCGAGCCCCTGGACCAGCCCAACCTGCAGAGGGGCCGTGGCT
>NW_005371349.1:34975-35573 GCF_000412655.1 Myotis brandtii
GCACGGGGCTCCCGACTCAGCCCCAGGGAGACCCACTGCCTCGCGCAGCGTCTGCGAGGAAGCGCCGGGAAACCATTCTGCGTGGAGAAGGCCAACCCCGAAGGGGACCCGCTGTGCGTTCTGTTGGTAGAACACGGTGGCGGTGACAAGATTACAGAGACGGCAGCGGATTGGTGGCTCCCGGGGAATGGGGGGGAGGCCAGAGGAGGGAGGAGGGACGAGGGTGTGGTTATGAAAAGGCAGCATTGGCCCGGCCGCGGGGCTCAGTGGTTGGGCATCCAATGATGAACCAGGAGGTCGGGGTTCGATTCCCGGTCAGGGCACAGGCCCAGGTTGCGGGCTCCATCCCCAGTGAGGGGCGTGCAGGAGGCAGCCGGTCCATGATTCTCTCATCATTGACGTTTCTCTCTCTCTCTTCCTCTCTGAAGTCAATAAAAATACATTTTAAAAAAAAGGGCAGCGTTGGGACCTCTGGAGGTGATGGGGCCGCTCAGTGTCTTGGCTGTGGTGGTGGCCACAGGACCCCCAGGTGACCGGCCCCCCCAGACAACATGGCCCCCCCCAGGCGACAGGCCCCTCCAAGCAACATGGCCCCCAG
>NW_005371349.1:35813-37513 GCF_000412655.1 Myotis brandtii
GGACCCCCCTAGATGACAGGACCCCCCCAGGCGACAGGACCCCCAGGCGACAGGACCCCCAGGCGACAGGACCGTGCCATAATCACAGGGTGGGGCACAGAAGAGCAGGGGGGATGCCGTCAGGGCTGCACTGGCTCAGCACCAGGTCCTGCGTGAGGTTGCGCTGTTGCCATGGAGACGCGGGGAGAGGACACACGGGCTATGACAGCTCCATCTTCAGGCCTCGCCCAGGTGCCTCCTGACAGCAGCCACCCTGCCCCCACCCCACTGCACGCAGTCACAGTGCGGCCACAGGGTTCCGACCTGCACCCGCCCGGTGGCCAGTACCCGGAAGGAAGCGCTGGAGGTTGCCAGGTGGAGGCACCTGGGGCCTTAGAGGAGGCTGGGAGGAGCCCTGGGCCTCGCGCACTCCCTCTGCAGGTGGTCCCGGTGCATCCCTGTCTGAGGACCTCGGTGAGGAGCAGGGGGGCGCCCACAGGGAGGCAAGGGAGGGTCTACAGGGGGAGCCAGCAAAGGGGCCAGAGAGGCCAGTCCAGAGCTTTCCAAGGCCCCACCCACCCCCCACCCCTGCCAGGGCTCCACCCTCCATCCCGCCATTAACCTCTCTCCCGGGACCAGAGCACTTTAAGGCCATTTAGGTGAGCCCTCGAGGGCTCAGCAGGACCTGTTGCGGGCAACTCAAAGCCGGGCCCTGTGCTCAGGCAGTGGCTCTCCGTCCAGCTGCCCGGGTCTGCCTGTCCCAGAGGTCTCCCCACAGCCAGAGGCCGGAGCCTGCCCTTCAGGACGGGGGCCCCTGGGAAGGTGGCCCTGGCACCCTGAGGTCTGGTCGAGGCCCCTGGGGCCCCATTCACTGGCCTCCTGGCTGAGCTGCCTCTAATTCTCTTCGGTCCAAATTAAGGGGCCCCCAGTGGGCAGACCTCGACCCGCATCCCCTTCTGGCTGAGGCGCCCTGGGCAATGGCCTAGCTCAGCCTCCCTTCCCTTTCTGCCAAAGCGTTTCCCAGGCCTCGCGGGAGTGAAGGGACTGAGGCCTATACCACACCTGGCCTGGTACCTGGCAGGGCGGAGGGACATGGGGCCAAGGAGAAGAATTCCCAGGTATTGGGAATGGTGTGAACAGACGCAGTCCCTGCAGGTGTGAACAGACTCAGTCCCTGCAGGTGTGAACAGACTCAGTCCCTGCTGGTGTGAGCAGACTCAGGCCCTGCAGGTGTGAACAGACTAAGGCCCTGCTGGTGTGAACAGACTCGGGCCCTGCAGGTGTGAACAGACTCAGGCCCTGCTGGTGTGAGCAGACTCAGGCCCTGCCGGTGTGAACAGAGGCCTGACCCCCAGCGTCTGCAGCCGCTCATCACCCGGAGGGAGGGCTGCCAGACAAAATGCAGGGCAGCGGACTCTGAACGTCAGATACACGACAACTTGCTCATTAGCGTGAGTGTCCCCGTGTTTGCAGGCACAGCCGTTTCCCCGAGACGCCACTGTAACCCGCTCTGGTTTTCACTGGCGCAGCCTGGCGACCTGAATGAGGCGCCCGGAGCAGGGGTGGGGAGGAGGCTGGTAAACATGTTCCGGAAAAGCAGGACGCAGGTCCGTGAAGACACTGTGGTCGTCACTCGTTTAAAACGTCCTGTGTGTGTACCCGGGGGGAGGCGGCACCGGGGGGATGCCTGCGGGGCCGAGACAGACCGGAGGCCACAGCCG
>NW_005371349.1:37842-39907 GCF_000412655.1 Myotis brandtii
TCGGACCACGGGCCTGGGGACACTCTTCATTTATTTCACTTTTTAACGTTTCCCTACATCTCAGTAAACATGTGCTACTCGATTGAAAACATGCTTTAAAGCTATCACTTATAGAAGCTTTTAAAAATGGGATCACTAATTTGTTAGAACTTCTTGAGTCCTCCTCCGCCGGGTGCAGGTTACGTTGATTATCAATGCAGGTGCGCGACCTGCTAACACTGCCCTGTCCATGATGAGCCTGGGGAGGGGCAGCGGCGCCCCAAGACGAGCCCAGGCCCCAGGGGAAAGGCCCCCCCTCCAGCCCAGCCCTCCCCCCTCCTGAGCCTGCCTTCCACTTTGTGTCATGTTCCGTTCCCTCCCTCGCTGTCAGCTGGCAGTACTGACCGCTGTCGGCACCCTCGGTCTCTGTCATCCTTCTAACCCTCTGAATGCCACGGTGAAGGCTGTAGTTCACGGGCGCAGGCGCAGCGGGCAGGCTCAGGTGGGCAGGCTCAGGTGGGCAGGCTCAGGTGGGCAGGCTCAGAGTGAGGGCACAGTTGCTGTCCCAAGAGGAATTGGGCTGAGGGGCAGGCACCCCCATTCGGCACAGAGGCAGGGGGCACAGGGGCGGCGAAGACTCTGGGTCCCACTCAGCCTCCATGTGGATGCGGCTGACCAGCTCCCTCAGGGAAAGGACGGGAGAGGGTTAGAGGCGGCCACTCACGCGCTTTGTAAAACTATGAAGTGGGCGGGCCTGCCAGCCCCCTGTCCCTCCGTCCGCCCACTGATGTCAGAGCTGACCCCTCCACGGCCGAGCGGGGTCCCAGAGGGCGGGGAGCCCGCTCGGGGGAAAGCCTGTCCGGGGAGAGACCCCCCAGGAGCGGGATTGCCCTGGTTGTCACACTTCCAGGAACTGGCCGCTCTGTGGATCCCCCGCTCATCGAAGCTGACGAGGTGGGACTATTTACACCAGAGGAATTGGCGCAGGACGTAATGGGGCTGGTTGTCCCTCCCCCGAGCTAATTGGGAAACATTTACCGGCAGGCCACTGGTTCAGGCGGGGGGAGGGGGGGGGACATTTCTGGAAGGCGGTGTGCGTGCCGGGTCTGCACCTGGGGAGCTCTGAGCGCCCCTGAGCCCGACTCCACCGCAGACCAACCCACTCAAACGGGAGGAAGCAGCAAATTAGGGCAGCCAGCTAGCGGGGTCGCGGGGTCACAGGAGGAGACCACCGGAGCGCTAGCTGTGAGCAGAAAGGCCTTCGACGGTGGAGCCGTCGCTGCGGACCAGAGAGAAGAGGCCACGGCAAAGTCCTGGAGGAGCTGGGGGTGGAGGGGCCACGCTGCAGGCTAGCCCTGCGGTGGGGGCGCGGGACCCCACCCACACCCACCCTCTCAAGGAGGGGGCGTCTTCGGCTGGGGAGGGTGGGGGTGCATTCGGGTGATGCTGGCGGCCCCTCCTCCATGTTCACTTGTATCCCAGGACCTGGGGGGTCAAAGAAGTGGCCCCTCAAATAGAACGTGAGACAATCGGCGCAAGCACAGAGGCTCCACCTCCCGCCGTCCAGCCTGGGTGCGGGGCGGCTTTTAACTGCTGTCTGGTTTTTAGGAAAAAACAAAAACAAACAGGGCGTGGCTGTGGTAAAAAAATTAAAACACAAAAGAGCGGAGTAGCCCGGCCGGCGCGGCTCAGGGGCTGAGCGTCGACCTATGAGCCAGGAGGTCAGAGTTCGATTCCCGGTCAGGGCACAGGCCCGGGTTGTGGGCTCCATCCCCAGTGTGGGGCGCGCAGGAGACAGCCGGTCAGTGATTCTCTCTCATCATGGATGTCTCTCTCTCTCCCTCTCCCTTCCTCTCTGACATCAATTATATACATTTTAAAGGAGAGGAGGGAAATAGAAGCAGAAGATGCCACAACCAGGTGAAGCCCGGGGGGGGGGGCTGTCCCCCAGGCCCCCTTGGTGCAAACTCACACCCAGACGGCGCTGACCTGCAGCCTCCACGCTCAGCTCCTCTCTGCCTGCCCCTGGAACCCAGACAGGGGGGGCGGCAGAGGGAGCGGCTACTTCCCTGCGTCCCAGGGACTC
>NW_005371349.1:40275-40643 GCF_000412655.1 Myotis brandtii
TGGGGTGCAGCCGCCATGCCCCCCAGACACCCCGAGGGGCCTGATCTCCAGCTTCTCTGGAGACCACAGCCAGGGTGGGCGCCTCCCTCCCTGCGCTCCGGGCGTCACCCTTTCTGCTTAGTCTCTGACTGGCCACCCTCCTCCCTCCACCTCCCAAGGTGGGCCCCCATCGGGGCTCCCAGCCCCTCCACTGCATCTTCATTGCCTGCGTCCCAACGCCCACCCGTGCCCTCACCCCTTTGCCTGACCTGCGGCCCTCCCGCTCACCTTCTCTGTACGGACAGCCTGCCCGGGCGTGGTCAGTGGTCAAGCTGGCTGCGTGTGTGCGTGCGCGTGGCGGGTGCATATGTGTGCATGTGTGTCCGCCC
>NW_005371349.1:40960-44036 GCF_000412655.1 Myotis brandtii
CACGCCCGGTCCACTTCGCGGAGGAGGAGCCTGGGGCCCGGACCTCCCGGTGGCTCCTAACTGTCCTGCCTCACAGCCGTCCCCTGGTCACCTCAACGCCACCTGCCCGAGCCGTGACCTCCTGCTCTGCCTGCGTGGCCCCCGGGCCTGTGGCTCTGACCACAGCGCCACCCGCTCAGGCGGTGATGGCTCCGGTCTGCGCTGTTGCAAAACCCGCTCCGCCTGCCCGTTCCTCCCTCCCCACCCTCTGCCGCCCACTAATCTCCCGAAAATGCTGTCAAGAGTCACGCGTCGCTTGCCTCACCGTCCGTGTGGGCCGGGCTCGGCGTGACCAGCATCCGGGTGTTCAGCGAATCCCCTGGAAACCCGAACTGCTATCCCCAGAGCCCCGGCTCCCCAGCCGGAACCCCAGCTCCCCAGCCAGAACCCCAGCTCCCCAGCCATCTCACAGTGACGTCAGAGCTGCCCGGACACAATCTTGAGGAGCTTCTATCCCGGGCACATAACTCGGGGGGCCCCACCCCACACACAAACATAAGTGGCTCCCAGAAGCTGTTTGGCGCCCTGGCCGCCCCTCGCGGCCTCCTCGCCCCAGCTTGCTGCTCTCACTCGGCGAGGCCGCCTCTGACTCCCCCTCATCACACCGCATGCGAACACACAGAACAAAACCAAACCAAACCAAGTCTCCTCAGCAGGAGAAGGGTCAGGGCTGGGGGTCCAGCCCCCCTCGGCTCCTGCAGAAAGGGAGGCCGGAGAGTGGCCGGCATCTGTCCCGGGGCCCGAGGTCCCGGACAAGCTGGGAGGACGGAGAGTGAGCAGCCAGGGGCAGCCCCAAGGACCACGGGGCCATCTGCCTTCAGGACAGGCCTCAGGGGCCGGACATCCTGGGCATGTGTGCGGCCACAGCGGAGGCCTCTCACCACCCCGTGTCCCCGGCCGGGTCTCTCCTCCCACCCCTGTGCCCTCTGCGGAGCCACCCGCGGCCGAATCCATCCCCTGGGCCCACTGTCCTCCATGAGTCCTTTCTTCACCACCATCGAGCCGCCTCCTCGGCTGGGCAGCACGAGGCCCTGGTGAATGTTTAGCATCAGCAACCTCTTCTCTGGGGAAAAAACATGTAATTATAAATTTCACTGATACGAATTCTACAAATCAGCATGCAATTTACAAATTATGATAAAATACACAATGTTCGTTACTGTAAACCCCATAAAACCCATCGGTTCACAGAACGCTTCCGTTGACTTTTTTTGCCCCAACTCTTGGGTCAGTTTTCCCTGCATCGTGAACATTCTTTTCCGTCACTTTCTTAAGTCTGGACGATCGAGGAAGCAGGACATCCAGCCACGCCTTGCAGCGGTGGCCCATTCCCGTGGTGTAAACACTCCGCCAGCTGCCGGCACGAGGACACCGAGCAGGGAGCCGGGACCAGAGGCGCAGGAGCCCACCTGGGCCCGAGCCCCCGCCACCCAGACGCAGGAGATGTAAGTCGCCCCAAGAACGTGGTAAGAACGAAATGCAGTGAAGTCATTGGGAAAATATGAGATGTATTTGTCTGAATAGAACTTATTTCATTGTCAACTTAGATCATTTCATTGTTAATAATGTCTGTGCCTGAAAATGTAGCCAGCAGCCCTCAGAAGCC
The DNA here is from genome assembly GCF_000412655.1 of Myotis brandtii. NCBI lineage: Eukaryota > Metazoa > Chordata > Mammalia > Chiroptera > Vespertilionidae > Myotis > Myotis brandtii. The sequence goes on from NW_005371349.1 coordinate 42,606, forward strand.
AGGGTGAGCCAGCTGCAGTCCGCCACTGCCAGCAACATCCTGTCCCTCGCAAAAATCCTATTTGTTCAGCGTTGACAGATTTTGCTGGGCATCTGCCATGTGCCGGGCCGTGGTTAGAGCCTGGGCACACGTCAGAGAAGGGGAGTGAGCGGGACCTGCCTTTGTGGGCTTGTGTCCCAGCAGGAGAAGACGAGGCGCATCACCAACACAGGCCAGATCTTGTCTGCTAGAAGGTGAAGGTGAAGGTGGAAGAGACAAAAGGGAGGTTGGGGTGCAGGCGGGGGCAGGGTGGGGGGAGCAAGGGAGGGGTCAGAGCAGCTTATTTGAAAGGATGACATTTGAGGGAAGACTCCAAAGAAAAGGAGAAAACCGTGCAGTTCTCTGAGGAAGGAAGTTCCCGTTTGCGGCCACAGCCAGTGCAAAGGCCCTGGGGCAGCACCGGGCCTGGTGTGTCTGAGGATCCGTGGAGGGTTCGTGTCCCTGGAGCCACGTGTGCAGGGAGCGGGAGAGGACAGGACGGCAGAAGGTGATGGGGCCTGTCACCCAGGGCCTTGGTGGCCTCTGTAGGCGCCGCCGTGAGCTGAGAAGGTCTTGTCGCCTGTTTGCAGGTGAAGAGCCCGAGGCCTGGAGCCTCGCAGGGAGCAGGTGGGAAAGTCAGAAGCCTGGGCGGCTCTGGCTGTGGCTCTGACCGTGCTGCACTCCTGCCTCTTCAGGGCAGCGGGACTGCAGGGGCATCCAGCGCGTGCTCACAGCCCTAACTGGCCAGGTCTGAGGGTCCCTTCAGCCAAAACTCCTCGAATGTCAACTCTTGTGCCGGTGGCTCTGGGGCGGGCGGGGAGGCTGTCAGCAGGCTTGTGTGCTCGCAAGGCCACACCTCAAACATGACCTTGCCCCAGGCCCTCCTGACTTCCGGGCCGCGGGAGCCTGGTCATCTTGGCCAGAGCTGGACACCGACCACAGAAGCCCATACTGGCATCTCCCTGACACACAGGACGGGGCTGGGACCGCGGCCCCCCTTCGGGGCTCTGAGGGCTGAAGCGAGCCGGTCTTGGGGGTGGACCCAGAGGGAGGCCAGGACCAGAGAGGCGGAGACTGTCTAGAGGCCACCGCACAGACTGGGCAGCGAGCGCTGGGTGGACAGGGCCGGGACCTGCAGTCCCACAGGCCCGTGCAGGGTGGATGCTACCATCCTGTGATTATTCACAATTTTTTAACCAAAGGCCTCACATTTGTATTTTGCCCCGCAAAGCGGACAAAAAGCCCCCGCGGGATGCGTCTGGGGCTGACAGGCCGGCGGGGAAATCCGATGAGGGTCCCAGCGAGGGCCTGCTCCTGCCACAGCAGGTGGGAGTGCGGAGACGAGCCTCGTGGCTTCCACTTCCGTGGCCCCGGAGGGGGCTTTGCCGGTGGCTCTCTGTCCCGGGAGGCCCT
>NW_005371349.1:51703-54574 GCF_000412655.1 Myotis brandtii
GCACCCTGCCCAGCCAGGCCCCCCCGGCCCCCCATGTGTCCAAGGCCGGCACCGGGCTTGGCGTTCGTTCAAAGATCCTCTTCGCAGGCGGGGAGCCGAAGACCCAGAATAGAGGCCCCAGACGCCCGAATCCTGCCCGCCCGGAGCCCGAGCTCAGCCGGAGCTCACTCGGCGAGGCCGCCTCTGACTCCCCCTCATCACACCGCATGCGAACACACAGAACAAAACCAAACCAAACCAAGTCTCCTCAGCAGGAGAAGGGTCAGGGCTGGGGGTCCAGCCCCCCTCGGCTCCTGCAGAAAGGGAGGCCGGAGAGTGGCCGGCATCAGTCCCGGGACCCGAGGTCCCGGACAAGCTGGGAGGACAGAGAGTGAGCAGCCAGGGGCAGCCCCAAGGACCACGGGGCCATCTGCCTTCAGGACAGGCCTCAGGGGCCGGACATCCTGGGCATGTGTGCGGCCACAGCGGAGGCCTCTCACCACCCCGTGTCCCCGGCCGGGTCTCTCCTCCCACCCCTGTGCCCTCTGCGGAGCCACCCGCGGCCGAATCCATCCCCTGGGCCCACTGTCCTCCATGAGTCCTTTCTTCACCACCATCGAGCCGCCTCCTCGGCTGGGCAGCACGAGGCCCTGGTGAATGTTTAGCATCAGCAACCTCTTCTCTGGGGAAAAAACATGTAATTATAAATTTCACTGATACGAATTCTACAAATCAGCATGCAATTTACAAATTATGATAAAATACACAATGTTCGTTACTGTAAACCCCATAAAACCCATCGGTTCACAGAACGCTTCCGTTGACTTTTTTTGCCCCAACTCTTGGGTCAGGAGCCAACCTGCATTCGCCCCTGATGAACGAGTGCGGTTCTGACATGGGCGCCGGGGGACGCTGGTCGTAAACTAAAATGAAAGGGAGGCGCGCGGGGGTATGTCCGTTCCACCTGCTCCTAAGGATGTGAGCGACTCCTTTGCGAAATCAGAGGTTTTTTTTGATACTGAAGGAATCTGTCCCCAAATTTTGAGCCATTCACAGCAAAACAGCTCCAGGCGTGACGGGCTTCTCAGTTTTCCCTGCATCGTGAACATTCTTTTCCGTCACTTTCTTAAGTCTGGACGATCGAGGAAGCAGGACATCCAGCCACGCCTTGCAGCGGTGGCCCATTCCCGTGGTGTAAACACTCCGCCAGCTGCCGGCACGAGGACACCGAGCAGGGAGCCGGGACCAGAGGCGCAGGAGCCCACCTGGGCCCGAGCCCCCGCCACCCAGACGCAGGAGATGTAAGTCGCCCCAAGAACGTGGTAAGAACGAAATGCAGTGAAGTCATTGGGAAAATATGAGATGTATTTGTCTGAATAGAACTTATTTCATTGTCAACTTAGATCATTTCATTGTTAATAATGTCTGTGCCTGAAAATGTAGCCAGCAGCCCTCAGAAGCCAGGGTGAGCCAGCTGCAGTCCGCCACTGCCAGCAACATCCTGTCCCTCGCAAAAATCCTATTTGTTCAGCGTTGACAGATTTTGCTGGGCATCTGCCATGTGCCGGGCCGTGGTTAGAGCCTGGGCACACGTCAGAGAAGGGGAGTGAGCGGGACCTGCCTTTGTGGGCTTGTGTCCCAGCAGGAGAAGACGAGGCGCATCACCAACACAGGCCAGATCTTGTCTGCTAGAAGGTGAAGGTGAAGGTGGAAGAGACAAAAGGGAGGTTGGGGTGCAGGCGGGGGCAGGGTGGGGGGAGCAAGGGAGGGGTCAGAGCAGCTTATTTGAAAGGATGACATTTGAGGGAAGACTCCAAAGAAAAGGAGAAAACCGTGCAGTTCTCTGAGGAAGGAAGTTCCCGTTTGCGGCCACAGCCAGTGCAAAGGCCCTGGGGCAGCACCGGGCCTGGTGTGTCTGAGGATCCGTGGAGGGTTCGTGTCCCTGGAGCCACGTGTGCAGGGAGCGGGAGAGGACAGGACGGCAGAAGGTGATGGGGCCTGTCACCCAGGGCCTTGGTGGCCTCTGTAGGCGCCGCCGTGAGCTGAGAAGGTCTTGTCGCCTGTTTGCAGGTGAAGAGCCCGAGGCCTGGAGCCTCGCAGGGAGCAGGTGGGAAAGTCAGAAGCCTGGGCGGCTCTGGCTGTGGCTCTGACCGTGCTGCACTCCTGCCTCTTCAGGGCAGCGGGACTGCAGGGGCATCCAGCGCGTGCTCACAGCCCTAACTGGCCAGGTCTGAGGGTCCCTTCAGCCAAAACTCCTCGAATGTCAACTCTTGTGCCGGTGGCTCTGGGGCGGGCGGGGAGGCTGTCAGCAGGCTTGTGTGCTCGCAAGGCCACACCTCAAACATGACCTTGCCCCAGGCCCTCCTGACTTCCGGGCCGCGGGAGCCTGGTCATCTTGGCCAGAGCTGGACACCGACCACAGAAGCCCATACTGGCATCTCCCTGACACACAGGACGGGGCTGGGACCGCGGCCCCCCTTCGGGGCTCTGAGGGCTGAAGCGAGCCGGTCTTGGGGGTGGACCCAGAGGGAGGCCAGGACCAGAGAGGCGGAGACTGTCTAGAGGCCACCGCACAGACTGGGCAGCGAGCGCTGGGTGGACAGGGCCGGGACCTGCAGTCCCACAGGCCCGTGCAGGGTGGATGCTACCATCCTGTGATTATTCACAATTTTTTAACCAAAGGCCTCACATTTGTATTTTGCCCCGCAAAGCGGACAAAAAGCCCCCGCGGGATGCGTCTGGGGCTGACAGGCCGGCGGGGAAATCCGATGAGGGTCCCAGCGAGGGCCTGCTCCTGCCACAGCAGGTGGGAGTGCGGAGACGAGCCTCGTGGCTTCCACTTCCGTGGCCCCGGAGGGGGCTTTGCCGGTGGCTCTCTGTCCCGGGAGGCCC
>NW_005371349.1:55881-56421 GCF_000412655.1 Myotis brandtii
CGGCTCTGGGCCAGGCGAGGAGGCTGAGGCCGGCTGGCTGGAAGTCGTGGGGGCTTGTTCCTACGCTGCTGGCAGGCTCACCTGCACAGCCTGGAGCCGGCTGTCCCGCAGGCCCGGCTCCCTCGTGGCCGCCTTTGGTTTTGGAGGCGACCTCCCTCCCTTCCCCCGGATGTGCCACCTGAGGGAGGGGCGGAGACAGGCAGGTTGGCTTTGGCAGAGCAGAGGTGGGGGACTCCTCCCCCCAAGCACTTTGCAGTGGGGACCACTGCCTTATGCCCCCAGCACCCGCACGATCAGCCCTCGCCTCCCGTGGGGTTGACCAGGCGGGCCCTCCCCCTCCCTCAGCCCCAGTCTTCTCTGGGGGTGGACATGTGATCCTCCAAGTGGCAGGTCCAGGCGCTCTGCTGTGGGGCTGGCGGGGCTGGGTTTAGGGGGACCCTGCCGGTGAGGGGTGCAAACAGCCAGGCCTCTAGCGAGAGACGTGGGGACGGCTTAATGGATGGTGCTCATAAGCGCCCGCAGCTGCTCTGCGGACAGTGC
>NW_005371349.1:56598-58172 GCF_000412655.1 Myotis brandtii
TGGCCTGTTTGAGGAAGATCCGAGCCAGGTTTCGTGTCCGTGGGGTGTGCGCCGCCTGCAGCACGCAGGCCCCTGCACAGAGCGTGGGCGCGGCCACCCAGCTGCCTCCGGAGCGGCTGTGGCTGCTTTTCAGGATTCCCAGAAGCCCTCTCCCCGAGGCCTCGGTGCCATGTTTCTTGGCTTCCGGGGTGCTCGCTCTGTCTCCAAGCCGCAGAGAGAAACCAGGCACCGCTACCAGCTCCGGGGATACAAGGTCCCGGCCTCTGTCCGGATCGTCTTCCAGGACACGTCGCCGTTTCTTTGGAATCAAAGAAAAACACCCGCTCGGGGCAAAGGGGTGGAGGGTGGGAGGGCGAGTCCGTTTCTGAACCTTCGCATCCACGTGAGTCGAAGCCCACAGACTCACCCCTTATCCCCATGACTGTCCAATCACAGGCATCAGCGCGCGGGCACAGGCCGGGTGGGCACCCGGGGCTCCTCGGAGCTGGGGTTCTGCCCCGGGCGGGGTGCTCTCCTCCCACGGAAGGGACGGAGGGAGGGAGGGGAAAAGCAGGCCTGTGTGTAGCTCCCCGGGCCCCCTCACTTTTCTTGCTTTTATTTCAGTGCGTCAGACAGAGGCCTGTGTCCGAGGTGAGCAGCAGGGGCCCAAGGATGCCTGCAGGTGCCAGGCCACAGGCAGGAGTGTCCCTGGGCAGCAGCTGAGCCCCCTGAGCCCGCACAGGGAGAACCAGCTGGTGTCCCCGTCTCTTGTCTCCCCAGAGGTGCCATTCTCCAAACTTCTCCCAGACACAGGACCTAACCCTCCTGTGGGCCTGTTCCTCCACTAACAAAAGTGTTAGCAATTAGCTTGTGACTGCACTGGCATACAGACGGGCACAGTCTTATTTATTAAAATGTTTTCTCCAACCTAAAGGTGTTTTTTGGGGTTTTTTTCTGACTTAAAAAGAGATTGGAGCCCAGCCAGGCGTGGCTCAGTGGTTGAGCGTCGACCTATGAACCAGGAGGTCACGGTTCCATGCGCGGTCAGGGCACAGGCCCGGTTGCAGGCTCCATCCCCAGTGCGGGGCGTGCAGGAGGCAGCGGATCAGTGATTCTCTCTCATCATTGATGTTTCTCTCTCTCCCTCTCCCTTCCTCTCTGACATCAATAAAAATACATTTTTAAAAAAGAAGAAGAAGTGGCATATGCCAGGGAGCCAGCTCTTCTCAGCGAACCCCGGTTTAGGGAAGAGAGTCCCTCGGGGCCTCCCTGCCAGGCGCCCCTGGCCCCGATTCCTTCCTGAGCCTGGGCTCCCTGGGGAAGCCTGCAGATACCAGTTTGCTTCCTCTTGGCCCTTTGATAACAGAACAAGGGGCTTTGCGATGCTCTTGACCCGAGATTTCCTGTAAAAACCTCAAATGGAAAGATGCGCCGCGCAGGCCTCACCGGACGTGGGGCGTGGGCGTGGCCGGGCGCGGAGCTGGGCCTGTTGGGGACACCCTGGCCCTCAGCACTGACGCAGCTCAGTCCTGCGTGTGCAGGGGCTTCCAGGGTCCAAAGTCGCGCTGGGGCCGGTGGTTTCTGCTGGGAAGACA
>NW_005371349.1:60543-60881 GCF_000412655.1 Myotis brandtii
GGGACTGGGGGAGCCCAGGGCTTCTCCACCCGAAGGAAAGCCGACCCTTCGCGGGTGGGCGGCGCGACAAAGAGCAGAAACTCGGGGCGCGGAGGGGCGCCCTGAGGAACAAAGCGTCCCTCCGAGAGGGCGCAGGGGCGGGGTTTGGGGCTCCCACACCATCGCCCCGCTCTTCTGCCCCTCCCCCCCAGGACAGTCTCACTAGTCAGCTCCCCTAAAGCCAACGCGAAACAGGCCGCGTTCCCCACGCCAGAGCTGCAGTCGCAGGCCGGTCCCTCAAGAACAAAGAGAAATGAGCCCCCGTGAAGCCCGCGCGGGTGTCGGCGTCGCGGCTCCTC
>NW_005371349.1:62733-63028 GCF_000412655.1 Myotis brandtii
GCCCTGTCCACGCCCAGGACCCCCAGAGGGGAGCCAGGCTGGTCGCCTTAGGCAGCCGCGCAGCAGCCAGAGGGAGCCGCTGCGGGAGTGAAATGGTGGAGAGCCCCCTTGTGCGTTCTTACACACCAGGCCGCCTCCAGGCTTCGCCCGGATTCCTGGGAGAACGCGAGCACAGCTTTGGGGCTTCCCTTCTGCACCCCACCCCTTCCCTGAGCAGTCCCCACCCCGGCACTCCAGGCCCGTGAGGGCGGAGCAGAGACCCGGATGGCTCTTCGCCCGCCCCCCCCCCCCCCCC
>NW_005371349.1:63280-64102 GCF_000412655.1 Myotis brandtii
GAGGCCCCGTGGGGTGCAGCAGCTCCCCCAGCCGGTTGGCTGTCTGGCAGCCGGAGGTGCTAAACTTCACACTTCGGGGCTCCTCGGCTTCGAGGGGGAGGCCTTGGCCGGGCTGCCTGTCCCGCACCAGGCCACGCAAATTCCTGACGAAGGCTTGGCTCTGGGTCCGTTCCATTCCCCTCCCTTTCGCGCGGCCCCATCTGCCCCTGTCCAGACTCAGCCTCTTCTCACCGCTCTCGCTCCCTCTCTCGATGCCTCTTCCTGGGACCCCACCAAGTCCTCTCTTTCTCCCCCCCTCCAGCGCCCCTGGACGTCACTGCGCCCCCTCTCCGTCCTCCCGCCTCTGGTCCTGCTGGGGGCAGGGCGGGCGATGCTGTTGGGAGGTAGACATCTGTCCCTACGCCAAGGAAAGGCCTCAGGTAAATAGGAAGCCAATCAACACCGGTGCCACCGGACTCAGCCCCTTCGGGAAGGTTCTTGCGCGCCAGGGCCCCGGCTGGCTGCTCCTCTGCACCCCTCCTCGTCCCTTCTCCACGCTCTCCCCAGCGAGCCTCGGCACGCGATCCTCTCTCCTCTGGGCCCTTCTCTTCTCTTCTTCGCCAACCTAAACGCTCGAAGCTTCGCGGGGCGGGGTGTCGAGGCACGCGGGGGGCCCTCCCCAGCTGCCCCCGCCCGATTCTGCCCCCTGCCGGCGGCTCCCCGGTGTTGGCACATGACGCAATTCCATGCCCCTGGGAACGGCGAGGGACGCCTTGGTGGTCCCCAGCAGAGGTCCCCGGGCGCCGCACACTGAGAACCAGAGGTGAGGGGGTGGCAGGGCGG
>NW_005371349.1:65036-66159 GCF_000412655.1 Myotis brandtii
GGGAGGGGGGGGTGGGGAAGTCGGTGGCAGGCACTGGGGAAGCCGAGCCGCCGAGCCCGAGCCCGGCGCCCTGTGTTGTGCTCCGCGCTCCGGGAAATGCCATCACTAATTTATGCGCTAAAAGGAGCCGGAGCAGGAGAGGCGCGGGCCGAGCCGGGGAGGCCGGCGGAGGGAGGGCGGGCGCAGGCACTGGCTGATGTGCAGCAGAAAATGGCTCCTTTCCCCTTTCCCTCCACCGAACGGCTCCATATTGCAAAACCAAAAAAAAAAAAAAAAAAAACGACGAAAATGCAATTGTGTGCCTCCTCCCTCCTGGTGGTGCAGGGAGAGGGGGGAAGGCAGCAAATGCTGGGCGCTGCCGCTGCAGAGCTTTCGGTGGCGAATTCTTTTTTTAATTTAAAATGCGAAGGCACCGGATGGAGCCTGACGCGCAGGCACGCACACACACACATACACACACACACACACACTCAGAGGCAGATTTTTGTGTTGCTGAGTATTTGGGGGGGGGTGCTTGCCCGTGACAGCGGGCTCCAGGGCCCCGAGGGGGTGTGGGGGGCCGCTGGGCGGACGGTGATAGGATTAGGGGTCAAAAGCCCGAAGTCCTCGCGGGGCCGGGGCTGGGGAGGCGGCAGGGGACGGCGACTTGGCATTTGGGCTGCTTTGCACGCAGGGCTCCTGGTGAGCAGAGTGGCTTTGGAACATGTCGCAGTGACATGCTTAAAATTCCTGACAACTGCTCAATAAACGGCTAGTTTCATTTTCCTCACCCCTCCCCTTCCTGCCCCTGCGTGTTTATTTTGACTTGGGGGGGGGGAGTATCAGGGGCCGCGTCAGGCCTGCAGAAATCCACGCTCCAGCCCACGTCCACAGCTAAGCAGCTTTGGGTGCATGAAGACAGAGCAGGGCCTTATGTCATTCCCACCTGGAGGCCGCGGCGCTGGCTCGGTTTTTTTTTTTTTTCTTTACGCCATGTCCCCTCCCTTTTCCCTTGCAAGATATAACACGTGGGAGCCCGAGGAGAACATCCTGGACCCCCGGCTGCTGATTGCCTTCCAGAACAGGTGAGCGGCCCCCAGCAGCCACCCGCAGCGGGCCGGCCAGGTGTGGGAACTGGAGAGCG
>NW_005371349.1:67549-69091 GCF_000412655.1 Myotis brandtii
CCAGCCCCTCCAGCGGGTTAGCGCCCGGCCTGCAGGTCACCGGCCCTCCCTCCCGCCGCTGGCCGCGCTGGTCACCTGAACCCTAATGAGGTCATCAGCGCCCCGCGCCTCTGCAGAGGGACGTGGTCCTCAAACTCCTCCTTTGGGGCCTCGTTTGCATCCCTGGACCCCGTGCCCACTCCGCTCTGCGCAGGGCGCCGGCCTAAGGCTGAGGGCGTCACTGGCATCTCCCGCGCCGGAGGCAGGGCTGTGGGGGCGGCAGTTCAGGTGGGGACCTCAGAGGGGGGAGCCTCTCAGGCGGAGGCCCCCTTGGGCAGGTGAGGGTCCCTGCGAGTGGAAAGCGGGGCTCTGGGACCAGGCTGGCGCCCAGCTGGCTGCAGGGGCGACCTTTTGCCTGGAGCTCTGATCCCTCTGGGCCTTGGCGGCCCTGCTGCTCTGGGGAGGGTGGACGCCCCGCAGGTTGGAGGGAGGTGACCGAGGCTCACAGCGCCGCCCTCTCTCCCGCCCTCAGGGAGCGGCAGGAGCAGCTGATGGGATATCGCAAGAGAGGCCCGAAGCCCAAGCCGCTGGTGGTGCAGGTGAGAACGCCCTTGTCTTTCCCTTTAAGTTGTCACCTGAGCTGCTTCCAGGCCTGGGGCGGGGGGGTGGTGTCTCTTCCTGAGCACCCCATTCTCTCCCTGCCTGCCTGACCTTTCACCCCCTCTGGGTGGGGGCTGGGATGCTCCTGATGCCGGAAGCTGGTCTTAGCCCTCCGCTCACCTTGCCCTCCGCCCGCCCCGTCCCCCAGGTGCCTACCTTTGCCAGGCGCTCCAACGTGCTGAGCGGACTCCAGGACTCCTCCCCGGACAACCGCAGCGCCAAGCTGGACCTGGGCGCCCAGGGCAAGGGCCAGGGGCACCAGTACGAGCTCAACAGCAAGAAGCATCACCAGTACCAGCCGCACAGCAAGGAGCGGGCGGGCAAGCCCCCGCCGCCCAGCAAGAGCAGCAAGTACTACTACCAGCTCAACAGCAAGAAGCACCACCCCTACCAGCCGGACCCCAAGATGTACGACCTGCAGTACCAGGGCGGCCACAAGGAGGCGCCCAGCCCCACCTGCCCGGACCTGGGTGCCAAGAGCCACACGCCAGACAAGTGGGCCCACGGGGCGGGGGCCAAGGGCTACCTGGGAGCCGTGAAGCCAAAAAAAACAACGGCATGACGCCCGCCCCCAAGGAGGCGGTGACGGGCAACGGGATCGGGGGCAAGATGAAGATCGTCAAGAACAAGAACAAGAACGGGCGCATCGTGATCGTGATGAGCAAGTACATGGAGAACGGCATGCAGGCGGTGAAGATCAAGTCGGGAGAGGCGGCGGAGGGCGAGGCGCGCGCCCCCAGCCACAAGAAGCTAAAAAGGAGCGCCACCCCCCATCGGACAGGACTTTCAAAAAGGCGGCAGGGGCGGCGGCGGAGGAGAAGAAGGCGCAAGCTCCCTTTAAGAGGCGGGAGGAGGAGGCCCTGGGCCCCGGTGAGCCGCAGCCGCAGGACTCCGGGTCCCGCA
>NW_005371349.1:70052-71266 GCF_000412655.1 Myotis brandtii
CGCCCGGCACAGCCGGCAGCCAGCCGCCCGGGAGGCATAGTATTATATTTTAACCCGCTAACGTGTCAGTGCAGACTCCACTCCCGTTTGTACGTGGTGTTATTATGGAAATGTATTGTTTGAGCTCCGAAGGCCCGGCCACCCCGTCGGGCTGATATATCTATATTTATTTGTAGGTATTTATATATTGAAATATAAAAGCCTAGATTTATGGAGTTCCTCTAGATCATGGTATATTCTCTCTCACACAGACCCGCTTCTGTTGGCCCTCTGCCCGCGCGGTCAGTATTTCGGTTGCGTTCATGTCCGCCCCTCCCAGGAACTGCAATATCGGTGACCTTGGTATATATTTTTTGATACCGTACACATGGGTGTGTTGTTTCTATGTGCAAAAGGAAAAAAAGAAAAAGTTTGTTAAAAGGCTACGCGAGCGCTCTAGACTAAACTGCTGCTGCTAGAACTGTCTGAACTCTAAGCTTCCGATCTTACCTGCTTGAATGTACATATTAAATGGAGATGTTGAAGGTGCCTTTTCGCTGTCGGAGAATTAGCGCGCGAAGCCAAGTGGCCTGGTTTCCAGGGCAGCGGCGCCAGCAGCCCGAGGAGTGACCGAGCGCCCGGAAGGGGAGTCTGCGGAGAGGCGCTGCAGAGGAGAGGGGAGTTCCTGCGGCGGGTGCTCCCCAGGCTCGGGAGCTGCGTGGTGGGGTGAGCAGCCCGCAGTCCTACCAGCCAGGCACCTGCTGATCTTTGCCCCCCACCCCCCTGGGGCGGGGCGGTGCTCCTCCCTAGTCATCCTCGCCTCGTCGGGCAGGTTCCGCCCTCTCCTGCGTCCCTCGCTGGCATCGCGGGCCCCGCCCCACCCAGAAAGCCGGCGAGGCTCTTTCTCTGCCAGGCTCGCTGCTCCGGAAGCGCCAGGCCAGCCCGAGGCTCTGATGAGGCACAGGCGCTCCCCCTGGGCCGGAGGGGGGCTTCCTGGGAGGTGGATGGGGATGGGGAGGAGAAGCCGGGAGGGAGCCAGGCCCGCTCACCCCACTTCCTTAGCCAGGACGTGTGGGACCCCAGCTCACCCGTCTGGCTTGGATGGCAGGGCTGGGCACTTGCTGGCCGCGGGCGGTAAGGGGTTAAGGGCCCAGAGGGGACGAGGGGAGTGGGCTGGACTCTGAGGTGCAGCTCCCCGGCCTGAAGCCGCACCCGGAATGCAATGCAGGGAAGAG
>NW_005371349.1:72761-73527 GCF_000412655.1 Myotis brandtii
GGGGAGGGGGAGACGTGGGGAGCCCGGGAGGCCCTGGACCCCCTCCCCACCCCACCCCCTCCTCCGGTGTCAGGGAGGAAACCCAGCTCGTCTTGCGGAAACCCTAGCGAAGCCAAGTGGCCTGGTTTCCAGGGCAGCGGCGCCAGCAGCCCGAGGAGTGACCGAGCGCCCGGAAGGGGAGTCTGCGGAGAGGCGCTGCAGAGGAGAGGGGAGTTCCTGCGGGTGCTCCTGCCCAGGCTCGGGAGCTGCGTGGTGGGGTGAGCAGCCCGCAGTCCTACCAGCCAGGCACCTGCTGATCTTTGCCCCCCCACCCTCCGGGGCGGGGCGGTGCTCCTCCCTAGTCATCCTCGCCTCGTCGGGCAGGTTCCGCCCTCTCCTGCGTCCCTCGCTGGCATCGCGGGCCCCGCCCCACCCAGAAAGCCGGCGAGGCTCTTTCTCTGCCAGGCTCGCTGCTCCGGAAGCGCCAGGCCAGCCCGAGGCTCTGATGAGGCACAGGCGCTCCCCCTGGGCCGGAGGGGGGCTTCCTGGGAGGTGGATGGGGATGGGGAGGAGAAGCCGGGAGGGAGCCAGGCCCGCTCACCCCACTTCCTTAGCCAGGACGTGTGGGACCCCAGCTCACCCGTCTGGCTTGGATGGCAGGGCTGGGCACTTGCTGGCCGCGGGCGGTAAGGGGTTAAGGGCCCAGAGGGGACGAGGGGAGTGGGCTGGACTCTGAGGTGCAGCTCCCCGGCCTGAAGCCGCACCCGGAATGCAATGCAGGGAAGAG
>NW_005371349.1:73975-75647 GCF_000412655.1 Myotis brandtii
GCTGGCACACAAAGGCGCATGCCCGGCGGGGACTCGGTCTCCCTGTTTTTCTGGGGGAGAAGGAAGACGTGGGGGGTGGGAAAGGGAGCCCCTGGCTCGGGTTGCACAGCGGGTGGCTTGGGAATGAGCCCTGTCCCCTGGGGTGCCCCTCAGGCCAGTGGGCGGCCTCTGCCAGGCTGAGCTGGGGAAGGGGAGGCGGGGCTGGCACTGCCACCAGCAGGAAGGGAATGGGGTTCGCTACCACTGGGAGGCCTGGGCCTGCAGGCTGCCCGAGGCCTGGAAACCCGGCTGGTGGGGGACCTGCTGGGGGGTCTTCAGCGAGGGCAGGGCCAGGAGGAGCCCAGAGCTTGGCCAGGGGCAGCGGTCAATGGCAGGCCACCAGGAGCTCAGGAGGCCCAACCTGGTGCCGGCCCCAGGGGGTCCAAGGGTGCCATTTGCTGAGCTCCACGGACATGCTGGTGCCATTGAGCACCTGGTCCCATCAGACCCCTCGGCTCCCTGGCGGCAGAGTTGGGGGTTCTGGTGGCAGACAGCTCATCCCGGGTGTGGCCGCTGCCCAGCTCTGTGCGGGTGCCAGAACCAAACTGGGGAGAAGGTGCAGCCTAGCAGGAGAGGGGGTACAGCCAGCAGGAGAGGGGTGCAGCCAGCAGGAGAGAGGGTGCAGCCTGCAGGAGAGGGGGTGCAGCCGGCAGGAGAGGGGTGCAGCCAGCAGGAGAAGGGGTACAGCCAGCAGGAGAGGGGTGCAGCCGGCAGGAGAGGGGTGCAGCCTGCAGGAGAGGGGTGCAGCCAGCAGGAGAGGGGGTACAGCCTGCAGGAGAGGGGTGCAGCCAGCAGGAGAGGGGTGCAGCCTGCAGGAGAGGGGTGCAGCCAGCAGGGTTCTGGTGGCAGACAGCTCATCCCGGGTGTGGCCGCTGCCCAGCTCTGTGCGGGTGCCAGAACCAAACTGGGGAGAAGGTGCAGCCTAGCAGGAGAGGGGGTACAGCCTGCAGGAGAGGGGGTACAGCTTGGCAGGAGAGGGGGTACAGCCAGCAGGAGAAGGGGTGCAGCTGGCAGGAGAGGGGGTGCAGCCAGCAGGAGGGGGTGCAGCCCAGGAGGGGAGAAGGTTCGAGGACTAAACCAACGGGCCTGCACGTGCAGTTATCCTCATGTCGCTGGGGGTGTGGCCTGGCACTGAACCGTGGCACTGAACGGTGACTACGATTTAAGGTGGGCCGCGCCTATGACGAGACCTGCACACAGGAGTCAGGGAAGACCAGATCGGTCCCTCCGTCCATGAGCCCATCGTGGGCTCCTGAATCCAGGCACCTCCCCACCCCTGCCCACCCAAACAGCAACTTCTAGAACGTACCAGGAGGGCAGAGCAGACGTGGCGGCAGTGCCCACTCCCCTCCCCACAGCCCTGCCCCTGCCCAGGGATCCGCTTCCTCTTCCGCAAGGACCACCGGTCAGGAGGGAGCCTGGGTGCCTCGGGAGCCCTGACTACACCCATGGGCTGTTCACTTGTTTATTTCTTGTTACCAAAGAACATGAAACTTCCCTGTCAGATCCCAAGGCCTTCGAATGACTCCTGGCTCAGCCTCGGGGTGACATGAGGTGGGGACTCTACACTGACTGCCAGCGCCTGCCCGCCCCTCTGGAGCACCCAGCGGACACCCCCGCCATGGGCACCCCC
>NW_005371349.1:76155-80476 GCF_000412655.1 Myotis brandtii
AGCGGGCGGGTTCCGGTGGCCTGGTCTCCAGGGCCGCCTCTCGCCACCAGCGTCCTCTGGGTCCTGGGAGGCCAGCTCGGCCGTCCCCTCTCTGAGGTTGTTCTGGGGTTAGAGAGGCGGCCTTTACCAGCTGCTGTGCCTGGAGCCAGGTGTTCAGGCTCCCGCCCAGCTCCTTGCCAACAGCACACGGAGGCTGGGCCGCGGCTCTCCAGCTGGACGGGCCTGAGCGCCAGGAAGGCCAGGGGCACGTTCCCCAACAGCTAGTGCAGCTCAGAGCTAGATGCCTTGGAATCAGACACCGTGCGTGTGTGTGTGTGCGCGTGCATGCGTGTATGCATGTGCGTGTATGTATGTGCATGTGCGTGTGTGTATGTGTGCATGTGTGCGTGTGTGGTGTGCGTGCACGTGTGTATGTGTGTATGTGCGTGTGTGTATGTATGTGTGCATGCATGTGTGTGCGTGTAGTGTGCGTGCACGCATGTGTGTGTGTGTGCATGTGTGTGCGCGCGCGCGCGCGTGTGTGTGTGTGAGACGGGGTGGCGGCGCCTCCTGGGCAGTAACACTGATTCCTGCACAACAACCTTCAACAGCATCCACAGACCCAGCAAGGGCCCTGCTCCCGCTCGCTGGGCCCAGGGCTCAGGCCTCAGGCCCTGAGGCTGGAGAGCGGAGAAGACACGCACACACCCAGCTGCCCCCGGGTCCGCTGGCCCCTGGCCCCTCACCGGATCCATCCGCAAGTTTCAGGAGACGCCCGGTGATTAGCGGCCATTGAATCCAGGGAGCAGACCCTCAGGATGGTCCTGGCGTGGGGTCCGGGCAGGCGCAGCTTTCGCTCCCCTAGTCGGCCGGTGGCGCGTAGGGTGGCACTGCTGACAGCGCGGCCACCATCTCACCCTTTCGTGTGTAGTGTACCGTGAGGTTCAGGACGGCAGAGGTGTGGGCCTGTGACCACACACACGCACGCACACACACGTGCACACGTGTGCGCCGGGCAGAGGACCAGCACACACCGTCTCTCACTTCCGCGTGTGCGCTTTCTGTGAGCTGGGGGAGGAGAGACGGGGTGGCAGGCGCCTCCTGGCCAGTAACACTGATGCCTGCACAACAACCTTCAACAGCATCCACAGACCCAGCAAGGGCCCTGCTCCCGCTCGCTGGGCCCAGGGCTCAGGCCTCAGGCCCTGAGGCTGGAGAGCGGAGAAGACACGCACACACCCAGCTGCCCCCGGGTCCGCTGGCCCCTGGCCCCTCACCGGATCCATCCGCAAGTTTCAGGAGACGCCCGGTGATTAGCGGCCATTGAATCCAGGGAGCAGACCCTCAGGACGGTCCTGGCGTGGGGTCCGGGCAGGCGCAGCTTCCGCTCCCCTAGTCGGCCGGTGGCGCGTAGGGTGGCGCTGCTGACAGCGCGGCCACCATCTCACCCTTTCGTGTGTAGTGTACCGTGAGGTTCAGGATGGCAGAGGTGTGGGCCTGTGACCACACACACGCACACACACGTGCACACGTGTGCGCCGGGCAGAGGACCAGCACACACCGTCTCTCACTTCCGCGTGTGCGCTTTCTGTGAGCTGGGGGAGGAGGCCTGACCTGAGCTCGCCAAGCGTGCCTGTGACTGGCTTCACCGAACCAGTTCTCCGCAGGTTCTCAGGTCGAGGCAGGGGCAGAGCCGGTGTTACCAAGGGCTGTCCAAGGAGCATGTGCATCCGAGTGCATGTGCGTGTGTGCATGTGCACACGTGTGCATGCCTGCGTATGTGTGTGGCGTGCACCTGCGTACGTGTGTGTGCACGCATTACGATGCAGGTGTACGCGTGCACATGTGCATGTAGGGCTGGCGGAGGCACTGGCAGGAACGCTCTCACCGCCGCGCGAGTGCGGCTCCTCTCAAAGGCGCCCTGGAGTTTAAATTGCCAACAACGGGCTCGGCCTCCTTCCAACCTGCTCCAGGTGTAAGGTAACCCCGGGATTTCCGCCCTTTCCTGTTTCATCTGAGGAATTCTCCGCTAATGCCACGGTATCTGGTTTCTCATTGTCTCTCTCGCTGCCGACGGCCCCTTGGGGTGGGCTCTGGAAAGGTGTGCCTCCCGTGCGCTGCCCCCACACGACACGGCGCCCACCCCGCCAGCACCCCGGCCTCCCGGCCTCTTCAAAGGGCTGCGCTGCGGTGGGAGCAACATGAGCCCTGACATCCTGGGGAAGCGAGCAAACACCTATCGCGGGATCAGAGGGCGGCCTCGGGTGGTCAGTGTGCAGAGCGGAGGCGAGAAAAACGGACAGGCCAGGCCGCGAGCTCCTCTGTAACGTATGTGGGCTTCGAGGGGGCAGGATGGCGTCCGGCCTCCAGGCTTTGCTGGGGTGCTGCTCGGGCTGGGCACGAGGGCCAGCCAGGCAGAGGCCTGGCTGCTCCAGATGCAGGCTGGGGACCCTCTCTGTCCTCGGGCTCTGAGGGAGGGGGGTTAGGAAATCATGTGCATGTGGGGGGGCAGGGGGGGCCCTGGCCTGCAGAAGCCCTGGGAGGAGTGGAAGCGAGCATCCCTATGGCCGTTTCCTGCTTTGCTCTCTTTGCTCTGACTCCCTCCCGCCCAGCCGGCTCCGGAGGACACCCAGGCTCCGCTCGGCCCGGGTCCTCCCCCTGGCTCCTCTCCTGGCCGGGAAATTATTTATGTTTGCAAATTGCTTTAGACTCACATGAGTTATTCCTCTCGCCTGCCGCCAGGCCTGGGGATGGGAGCGAGTCCCGGAGCTGGCCAGCTGAGAGAACTGGGCCGCCGGGGAGCAGTGCTGAGGGGGATCAGGGTCCTGGGGTTTGGGCCTGCTGCACCCCGACTTCCCCTCCCGGGCTCCTTCTCACCTGCAGAGCAAGAGGGCCGGGGGGCCTGTGAGCTCCTGGGGCCTCCTGCGTGGCTCTGACGTCCCCTGGGCCTGTGACCCCGATAAGGCCCAGAGGAGTGTGGCACCAGCCTCCCTGCTCCCCGCCCCCGGCACAGGCGAAGGTGCTCCCAGCCCAGCGGGACAGCGGGGCGGGGGCCTGCTTCCTCTCTCCTCTCCCTCAGGCTGGTCCTCAGTGCCGCCTGCCGTCCTCCGTCCTCCGGGATGAAAACAAAGCGAGCGGGGACCGCAGGGCGGAAAGTCCCTGGGGCTGGTCCAGCGGAGAAACACACAGTCACCCCAACAGTCACCCCCACGCGAGGTCCTGGGGCCCTGCCGGGCGGGCGGAGAGGCTGGCCTGCGGGAAGAAGGAGATAGCCCGTTGACCTCGCGTCACAGGCTCCTGGGAGCCGGAGCAGAGGAGGCCTGGAGTGTTTTGTTGTTGTTAATCCTCCCCGAGGATATTTCCACTGATGCTTAGAGAGAGTGGAAGGAAGGGGAGAGACAGAGAGAGAAACATTGATGTGAGAGATTCATCAGTTTGCTGCCTCCCACAGGAGCCCCTACCAGGGCCAGGGATCGAGCCTGCAACCGAGGTGTGTGCCCTTGACCTGCATTGAACCCGGGACCCTTCAGTCTGCAGGCCGACACTCTATCCACCGAGCCAAACCGGCAGGGCTGCTTCAAGTCCCTCCCTCACTCTGCCAGTGGGGAAACGGAGTCCCCAAAACACCAAAGCCAAGATCAAGGTGAATCATCCGTCAGGCTCTGCCCACACGTGGGTACGTGCCTTCCGAGGAGCCCTGCTCGCCCGCTGCACCTGCTGCAAAACTGGGTGTATTAATAGGAACAACGCGACCCTGATCCCGCAGTCAAAGCCACAGCCGCGAGCGATGGGCCGGGTGCTGAGTGCCACGGTCTGGCCACTGTTCTCCGGACTGTGGTTTGGGGCCCAACCCGGAGAGGAGACCGGAGGGTCTGGGCGCCGTCCAACCCAGTGACCGCCCCGCGCAGACAAAGGCCTCTGTGGGCTCAGCTCCCGAGGTGGTGAGAGACCTGCTAACCTCAGAGCTGGCGCTGGCCGGGCCTTGGCGGAAAGAGGGGATTTGCTCATCCCTGGCCAAACCACAGCTCACCTCAGCCCTGGGCCTGGAGGGTGTGGGGGGCGGTGCGCTGTCCCGTGGGGGAGGCCTGTGGGTGGGCAGAGGGCAGCAGGGGGTGGGAGGGCTTCCCTGCAGGACGCCTGCCCTTCTCCTGGGCCCGGAGGTGCGTCCCTGGAGCGAGACCTCAGCTGAGTCCACTGTGAAGCCTCGAAGGTCTAGGCCAGCCGTGGGCAAACTACGGCCCGCGGGCCGGATCCGGCCGGTTTGAAATGAATAAAACTAAAAAAAAAAAAGACCGTACCCTTTTATGTAATGATGTTTACTTTGAATTTATATTAGTTCACA
>NW_005371349.1:80714-82892 GCF_000412655.1 Myotis brandtii
GGGTCCTGGCCACTCCCCACCTCCCCCACCCTCCAGAGGACAAAACACACAACCGCGGAGCCGCGGGGAGCCGGCGGGCGCTGGTGTGTTTCGGTCCTTCCCCCCCAGGCGCGGCGGAAAGGCCAGGAGCGGGGGTGGCACGGGACTCCCCTGCTTCTGCGGAGCTTTGGGTCGTTGCCTCCGACAGGCCTGGGGAGCCCAGCGACTTCTCCCTCCCGCACAGGCAGCTCCAGGGAAGGTCCGCGTTCATGTGCAGCCGAGGTTGAGAACCACTGGTCTAGGCTCTCGGCAAACTCTCATCACGTGGCGGCGCGCCTGGGCGGCACTCCACCCGTTTCGGTATTTTGGCGAGAGAATGAGGAAGGGTGAGGCGGCAGCAGGAGGAAAGGAAGCCGGAGAGAACCAGAGACAGAGAGACACACACAGAGGGAAGGAGAGCAAAAGGCCCAGGACAAAGAAATGGAGAAACACCAGGCCCGGGAGGCTCAGGGGGTTGAGCGTCGACCTATGAACCAGGAGGTCAGGGTTCAATTCCCGGTCAGGGCACCCGCCCAGGGTTTCGGGCTCGATCCACAGTGGGGGGCGTGCAGGAGGCAGCCGACCCATGATTATTTCTCATCATTGATGTTTCTCTCTCTCTCCCCCTCCCTTCCTCTCTGATATCAATAAAAAAATATTTTTAAAAAAAGAAATGGAAATGATTAGAACAGAGAGAGGTGGAGAGGAGCAGGTGCGGAGACGATCAGACAGATGAGGCTGGGAGGAGCCGGGCGACTCAAACACCAGGTTAGGAGGGATCAAGGGTAACGACACCATCAGGACAGACAGCCATGTGCCCCTGCTGTGGCCCCTGGGGGACCCCGCCCCGCGCACAGGGGACTCAGAGGCAGGGCACTGAGTGCAGCTCACCCCTGGGTTTGGCTCTTGGAACAGGAAAATAAGAAGCCAAGCGAGTGCCCCAGGCTGGTCCCTTCTCACCTGTGCGTCTCCGAAGTGTCACCTTCTGAGAGAGGCCTCCCCGGTGACCCCGTCTCGTACCCCGAGATGCGGGCGGCCTTCGCGGAAGCCATTGCCTTGTGTCCGGGGGCGCCAGGAGAGCGCGTCTTTGTCTGGCTCATTGATCCCCAGAGACCCCAGGCTGGTCCCTTCTCACCTGTACGTCACTTTGAGAGAGGCCTCCCCGGTGACCCCGTCTTGTACCCCGAGATGCGGGCGGCCTTCGCGGGAGCCATTGCCTTGTGTCCGGGGCGCCTGGAGAGCGCGTCTTTGTCTGGCTCATTGATCCCCAGAGCGTGGCTCGCCAGAGCTACTTGTTTCGTGTTTTTAAAAAATACGTTTTCATTGATTTTTAGAGAGAGGGGAAGGGAGAGGCAGAGAGAGATGGGAACATCGATGAGAGAGGAGCATCAGGGACCGGCTGCCCCCGCTCACCCCCTATTGGGGATCGAGCCCACAGCCCGGGCATGTGCCTAGACTGGGGATCCAACCAGCAACTCTTTTTTAAAAAAATATATTTTTATTGATTTCAGAGAGGAAGGGGGAGCGCGCGAGAGAGAAACATCAATGATGAGAATCATTGATCAGCTGCCTCCTGCACACCCTCTACCGGGGGGTGAGCCCGAAACCCGGGCATGTGCCCTCGACTGGAATCGAACCCGGGACCCTTCAGTCCGCAGGCCGACGCTCTATCCCTGAGCCAGGGCTGTCATGATGTTTTTTCCCGGTTTCTTTGTGGGGGGTGTGGACGGGGTTTCCTTCGGTCCTGTGAGCGGGAATGACACCAGCTGAGTCCCCAGCCACTGCCTCCAGGCCTGACATCCAGGTCGCTGACGGGCCAGGCCTGGGTCCGGGCCAGAGAGGCCGGGGCCCCGCGATGCCTAGTCACGTCCAGAGACCCCCGACGCCCTCCTCCTGCTGACCCTGGTCTCCCATCCTGATCGCAGAACCCCCTGGATGCGCATCACCTCTCCACTGGCCTCCGGTGACGGTGACCGGCAAGGCCAGCCGAGTGCAGGCCGGACACGCTGCCTGGCCGGCCGGGCCGTGAGCGGAAGCGGGTGAGTGAATGGAGACCTCTGGTCTAGAGGTCAGCTTAGGCAGCTCGGTTTCTCCCCGGTGCCTACGACGGGCTGGAAGCAGCGGGCCGCCGACCCGGGCCTGGCTTCTGTGCCCTGGAGA
>NW_005371349.1:83112-84986 GCF_000412655.1 Myotis brandtii
GTGCCGCCCGTGCCCCGGGCAGCGTGGGAAGCGCCCTGGCGAGTGGGCTGCCGACAGAGGACGGACCTGCCTGTGACCCGATAAGAGTGGGCGAGTGGCCGGCCTATAAATAACGCTTCCCAGGGGCCTTCCTCAGGCCGCCGTGAGCTCTCCCGGAGCCGGACACGGGGCCTTCCCAGCCCCGAAGGTCCCCATCTCCTGCAGCCTTGCAGCCGCTGCCCAGACATGAAGGTGGGTGGGAAGATGCCTCCCAGGGGGGTGTCTGCAGCCCTGCAGGCACCCTGCCTCCCGCTCCTGACTGGCCGCTGGCCCGCTGGCCGGAATGTCTGGCAGGTGGAGCTGTGTGTCTGTCGCCGTCCCTCCCAGCAGGGCCGGCAGGAAGGCCGGTGCGTGTTTATGGGGGGTGCTGCTTACCAGGCTGAGTCCCCGCTGCTCCCTTTCTCCCCAAAGTGAACTTCAGGGGGTCCTGCTCACCCCCCACTGCTCCAGGCCGAGGCTTCTCAGGAACTGTCCCCAAGGACCCCCAGGCTGGCTCGTGGGAGCAGGAGCGTCTTTCTTTTCCTCTGCGGGTCTCTCTCTCTGATAATTTTTTTAAAAATATTTTTATTGATTTCAGAGAGGAAGGGAGAGGGAGAGGGAGAGAGAAGCATCAATGATGAGAGAGAATCATTCATCGGCTGCCTCCTGCACAACCCCTTCCCCCGGGGACAGAGCTCGCAACCCAGGCCTGTGCCCTGACCAGGCACCGTGACCTTCTGGTTCACAGGTCGATGCTCAGCCACTGAGCCCCGCCCGCCCGGCTCTTTCTCTGATACTTTCCTTCGTGAGCTGGAGTTAGGAGATGCCGGTGCCCCATGGCCACTGGTGCCGATAACTCACAGTGACAGGGAGAACCCTGCTGGGAGGCGGACGCCACCGTCCCCCGGGAATGGGTGCTCCCGGGGGTCACAGAGGCCACAGGCCTGGCTCCGGTCGAAGAGCTGGTGAGGGCGGATCTGGGGCTGGGATCCAGGTGCTGGGCTCCCACCAGGTGTCACATGCCAGGAGGTGGGCGTCCAGCCAGGAGGCCCCTCCGCAGGAGGGTCATGTGGACCCCAGCGGCCACCCTCAGAGGCACCGGCTGTGACCTGAGGTAGCCCCACCTGGGGAGCCGCTCCTGGGACCATAGAGTCACCACAAGGACAGAGCTGGACGGGCCGGGGGGGCCTCCAGCACAGCACCCGCACGTCCCAGGCAGACACATGACACCTGCGCCCCACACTCTAGCGGCCAGCACGTCAGGACCCTGGAAGCCCAGGTTCAGCTTGGCTCTCAGTAGCCCCTGAAGGAGGGGTCCGCACGCTGGTCCCCACATGTGCACCGCAGCCTCTCCGGCAGCCCCGAGCTGGCCAGGGCGTCCACTCGCCACCTCCCCTCCTGGGGCTCCACTGCCATGGCTACTCTGTCCCTGCTCCAGCCTCGTCTCAGCCACCTGCCCAGCTGCCGGCTCTCAGACTCCTAAACCGGAAGCCCAGGCTGGCCAGGCAGCTTCCTGCCCGCCTTTCCCGCAGCCCCAGCCCCCGGCCAGCCTGGCACCTGCTCTGGCAGCTCCTCACACTCCCTGGCTGGCACTGACCAGGGTTGTAAGTTACATAAGGTGTGGCCTTCCTGTGGCTGTGTCTTCTCCCCCAGCGTTAAGCTCAGGAGAACAGAATTCAGCTGTTTTTATCCTAACCTGGAGCCCTGGGCTTGGCCAGCACAAGGAGGTGCCAGGAAATCTTTGTTGGATGAATAGGTGGCAGGTGGATGGTGGGTGAGTGGATGGGTGGTAGATGGATGGGTGGGTAAGTGGATGGGTAGGTGGTGGATGGGTGGGCGGATGGATAAGTGGGTGG
>NW_005371349.1:85172-86970 GCF_000412655.1 Myotis brandtii
GATGGATGGGGAGGTAGGTGGTGGGTGGGTGGGCGGATGGATGGGTAGGTGGTGGTGGATGGGCGGATGGATGGGTAGGTAGGTGGTGGATGGGTGGGCGGATGGATGGGTAGGTGGTGGATGGGTGGGCGGACGGGTATTGAGAAATGACTGGGAATTTGTCTAGGATGCCAGAGGACCTGACGCTGAGTGATGCCCACTGTGTGGGACAGTGAGGCCAGGAGGGGCCCAGGAGGCGCACTAGTTCTTCCCGCTCTGCGCAGGGTCCCCACCGCGTAGGAAGCTCCTGCGAGATGCCCCGGGCGCTGCCCCACACCAGCTGCTGTTCATGTCGCCGCAGGTGGTTGGTGGGTGGTACTAGGGGTGACCGTTGAATCACACGGGGTTAGGACACTGACACTCCACGCAGTTGAAAATCCGAGTTATAACTCCCGACTCCCCTAAAACTGAAGTTGTCCCTGGGTATCTTCGGGGAATTGGCTCCAGGACCACCACCCCCAAACCCAAATCTGCAGGTGCTCAAGTCCCCTGTGAAAATGGCACATCAGCCCCTGCACACACCAGCCCATGGGCTGGGGCTGGGGGCAGGGGCAGGTTCTGGCTGGAAGTGGGTGCTCATGCCCCAAGCTGGGCTCCTTGGTGGGTGAGCCTGGCCCAGAGGGTGTGGGCTGCGGTGCTGCCTGGCGGCGGAGGGGTGGTGGAGGACGCGGGCTCATCCCCGCGCACACAGATGCCTGTCACGCCGCAGCTGCTGCAGCTGGAATCCCCGCCGGTGGCTGCGGTTCTCCGTTTCGGGGAGGACCGAAGGGGGAAGGGCTGGTGAGGAGGGAGGAGCGGCAGGGGCCCGGGAGCGCCGCCACTCCGCTGCCTTCCATCCCCTTCCCTCTTTTTTATTTTGCATTATTTCCTGTGGTGGGTTTGGCGCTAAAACGTAAACTCTAGACCCTCGGAGAGAGCCACCGGCGGGGAACTTGCCCTCCCGCGACGCAGGGATCGCCCGGCTCCACCTGGGAGCTCGGCGCCCTGTAACCATGTCAGCGGCTGATGCCATGTTGCGTAATGGGTCCCCGGAGAATTAAAGGACGGGCTGTTGCAATGTCATGCAACTTCGGAGTCCCAGCCCATGCACACATCAGCCCAATGCACATATCAGCCCCTGCACACAGCAGCCCTCTGCACACATCAGCCCATGCACACATCAGCCCTCTGCACACATCAGCCCTCTGCACACACCAGCCCTCTGCACACACCAGCCCATGCACACATCAAAACTCTAGATCGGAGAGAGCCACCGGCGGGGAACTTGCCCTCCCGCGACGCAGGGGGCGCGGAGCAGGGATCGCCCGGCTCCACCTGGGAGCTCGGCGCCCTGTAACCATGTCAGCGGCTGATGCCATGTTGCGTAATGGGTCCCCGGAGAATTAAAGGACGGGCTGTTGCAATGTCATGCAACTTCGGAGTCAGGCCGGTGGGGGCTCCCGGGCTCGGCGGATCTCCCCGGGGTGTGCCCACCCGCGGAGGCTGCCTAGGGGTCGCGGGAGAACAGGTTTCTGGCCCGGTAATAAGCTCCTACTTGGGCCGAGGCTGGAGAGGCGCCTCCTTCTCCCACCGAGGACGGGGCAGAGCTGGAAAAGCCCGGCCCGCGGCCTCGGGTCACCCCAGGCCACGCCGCAGGCGGAAGCCAGGCAACTCTTTTGACCCGTCGTGCGCGCGCGCGCGTGGACTTGATCCATTTGGAAATCGAGGGGGCCCGGGCTCGGAGAGGGGCGGGGCTTGTGTCCTCGCCCCGCCCCCACCG
>NW_005371349.1:106359-107543 GCF_000412655.1 Myotis brandtii
TGCACACATCAGCCCTCTGCACACATCAGCCCAATGCACACACCAGCCCATGCACACATCAGCCCAATGCACATATCAGCCCCTGCACACAGCAGCCCTCTGCACACATCAGCCCATGCACACATCAGCCCTCTGCACACATCAGCCCAATGCACACACCAGCCCATGCACACATCAGCCCTCTGCACCGCAGCCTCCCGGCCACAGCCCGACAACATACAGGTGTTTCCCGAGGAGAACCTGTAGCCCGTTGTTCAAGGCCCCGCTGGACACCGTCCCTTCTGCTCTCGGGATGTTGCCCCTTCTTCCTGTGCCTGCTGCTCCGAAGGAGGTTTTAAGGGCACCCCAGTAATGGGGGAGCGAAGAGCAGACTGGAGGGATCCCCAGGGACTTCCAGAGGAGCACAACCCGGGGTCAATGTCTCATTTTATCCTGGGGCTCCCCCAAGGAGGAGGGGGGGGTTTCTCCTGGGAGACAAGCTTCCCACGGCGGCTGCCTCCACCCATGGCACACGGGACTCACAGGCCCCTCCTCCAGGCCCCCGGCCGCTGGGACACGCGGGCACAAACGGGCATTGGAAGCAGTTTCCCATGACGGTGGCAGGGAGGCCCGTGGGCGCGGATGTGGAAATAAAGGCTCTCTCCCCACTACTGAGTGCCAGGCACTTCCGTGTCACCTCAGGGCCCTGCCCAGGCCCCGCTGCACGGACTGGACCCTGAGGCCTGGAGCCCAGGGGCCATGCTTCTGTGTCATTGGTCCCCTGGAATCCTGAAGGCGGAGTCCCCAGCTGTCACTCAGGCTACCCTTCTACCGAAGCAGGAATCGGCCCCATGACTGCCCAAGGCCTTGCTGGGCCCAGGTGTCCCTGTGCCCAGCCCTGGCCACTCCAGGGCCGGCTCACTGGCCGCTGCTCCTCCCCCGGAACCACTTGGAAACCCAGCTTCCCGCAGCCTCCTCCCTTTTCTGGGCTCCAAGTGCTCGGAGCTCTGGGGACACAGCCTAGCAGGAAGCTTCCCCTCACCCTAGGCTCTGTACCCTCCCTCCCCCAACACCTTCAGAAGAGACAGACACCCAATACCCTGCAGGGGGGAGGAGTGGCCAGCACCCTGCCCCTTGTTCTCTCCATCCTACCCCTTCCTTAAGCCTGTCCACCTGGCCTAGAGGGAAGCCCAAGCTATTGTTGG
>NW_005371349.1:107969-108445 GCF_000412655.1 Myotis brandtii
GCTCAGCTCCGGGTCCGCTGCGGGGACTGTAAGCGCCCCCAGGGCAGTGCCGCCCGGAGGTGCGCTCAGGGCGGACAGAGGCTGGGAGTGGAGCTTCCAGACTCGGGTTTTCCAGATGAGGGGAAGCGGGAGGAGCGCTGGGAGGCCCCCCAAGATTCGGGCCACTTGCCCTTGGCCACCCTCCCTCAGGGGCAGCCGAGGCCGCGAGCCTCACCCCACTGGGGAGCCAGCTGCCTGCCGGGGAAGCTTGGGAAATGGGCGAAGTGGTCAGACAGGTTTCTGGAGCCCGGGCTGGAATCCACGCGGGCTGGCAGGTATGGGGGGGGGGAGGCACTGAACCCCACCAGCGCGCTGGAGAGGCCACCGCGTGAGACTTGGTTGTAGATCCTCCAGGGCGACCCCGTGGGGCTGGGTGCAGAGGGCCGCAGGCATCGCGGTGGGAAAACCCAGTTTTCAGAGGTGAGCAAGGCCGCTCC
>NW_005371349.1:108560-109365 GCF_000412655.1 Myotis brandtii
CAGCCCCGGCCCCTGTCCGGCTTCGGCGGCAGGACGAGGAGGAATGACTCCATCCACCCAGAGCCCAGCTTTGATCTTGGTATTTGGAAGAAAAAGCCTCGGGCTCTGCGAGTGACCTTGTGAATGACCTTGCACCAGACACCCACCTCCCGGCCTCAGTTTGTGAATCTACCCTCCTGTCTGGCGCTCCTGGGGTCCTGGAAACGTGGGGACCCACTTAAGTGGAAGGATTGAGCCAGAGCCTGTGGCAATGGGCTCGCCGGGGTTGAGGAGTGGGGACCCCACCCACCCCAGACTTCGGGGAGCAAATTCCCTAGCGAGGAGCAGCGGGCTGGGCTGGGCTGGCGGGCGCCAGGGTCTCTGGGCGGAAGAAGGGGTGCCTCCCCTCCCCCACACCTCACAAGCCCCGAGGTCTGGAAGTCCTAGGGGCTTCGAAGGAGGAGCTGAGCAGGATGGGGACTGGGGAGACAGCACTGCCACCCAGGAAATGGAGTGTGGAGTTTCCCGTGGGCGGCAGATGCTGGCAGCCAGGGGGGCCTCGAGGCGCCCACGCTGCAGGCTTCTTTGGGGTCCTCCGTGCGGCTGGCACTATCCGGGGCGGTGGGGGCTCCGGGACTATGACCCCCAACCCACCCATCCAGGAACTCGGAGCTGAAAGGGTGCCCAGCCCTCTTCACCGCTGCCGCCTGTGGGGGACCCCCCTCCCCGCAAACAGGGTGGGCTGCAGCGAGGGTCCCCCCAGTAACCGCGTGGAAGCAAGCGGGGTCCCGGTTGACCCTCCAGGGCTGAGCCAGTGGCGTCGCCT
>NW_005371349.1:110144-110427 GCF_000412655.1 Myotis brandtii
CAACCGCAGACCCGACCCTTGCCCTCGCGAGGTCGCGGCGCCCGGGTGGGAAGTGCTATGGGCTGTTGACCTCGGTGACCGGGTTCCCCCCCATAGATATCCCGGTCCCCACCCCCACCCCACCTCGGCGTGGGAGCCGGGCCGGCCAGTCCTGACGGCCACACAACACAAGGAAAAATAAGAAATGGATGAAAACGCTATGTGCGCGCCGACTACAAAATGACCCAAGCCCGGAACTCGCCGAGAAGATCCGGGTGGATCCTCCGGCGCCAGGAAGCGCTGC
>NW_005371349.1:110812-112571 GCF_000412655.1 Myotis brandtii
CTGGAGCCCCCTCTTCCCCTGCCCCGGGGAACCCAGGCCCTGGGCGCCCGCTGGCCGGGGAGGGGTGCGGCTATGAGTTTGGGGCTTTATTTTTCCTCGCCGACAAGTGTCTCGCCCCTCCCGCCAACTGCGTCGTCGGCTCGATGAGCTCCACCAGTGGCTGGAAAGTTCACATTTAATAAATAAGAGGGCAGGGGCGAGGGGCCACCGGCCAGAGGAAGGGGCTTCCAGGTCTGGGAGCCTGCGGCTCTTTGGGTCAGGAGTAGAGAGAGGGCACACTTCAGGGACACGTCCCTGTGCGGGGAGAAGTCGGAGGACGTCGGCCCGCATCCCCTCAACCCCGGCCAGGCGAAGGCACCCACGTCCCTAAGCACACGGAGGGGGATTTCATGGAAACGACGGGAGTAAATGGGCGTGGGCGAGACGGGGCAGGGGTGGGCGAGGCGGGGGCGCCGGGCACCCCCGGGCTTTCCAGGGCGCAGGGAAGACTCCAGGGCACAAGTCCGGCTCTGGGCGCCGACCCAGGGAAACTCTGTCCCGGGGGCATTCCCCGTCCCCGCGCAGGAGAGAAACTGCTTTCTGCAAGGCAGACACCGCAGCAGCAAATCGCCGCCAAGGTCAGAGGGATCCGTGCTGGCACCGGGGCTGCGGCGGCCACAGAGCTTCCTTCCGCGGAAACAGCCAGGAGGAGGCGGCGGCGGCCGAAGCTAACTCGATCCAGCAGGCAGCGCCCTCCCAGACCTCGCCCCCGCGGTCCGGGCACTGCCCGTTTCCGCTACCTGCCCCCAGGAGGGGCCGGATTGGGGACTGAGATTTGGAAGGGAAGAAAGGCCTGGGCGGGGGGCAGGATGCTGAGTCGTCGCGCTCTGTCCCCCCTCCCTTCCCCTACGGCCTCCGGTGCGACCCCCGCTCGCGCGGCTGGAGCTGCAGGCTTCCCAGTAGGGGGCATTGCTCCGCGCCTCCGCGAGGCGGAGGCCCTAGAGGCGAGCTCGGTCACAGGCTAAGTCCCCAGGCGCTGGGGTACCCATTGTCTTAGCTGCCCCCTTTGGGCCCCCTGGGGACTGGAGCAGGTCCCCAAGGGGGTGGCTCGGGCCGCCGTGGCGTCGCTGGGAGAACTGGAGGTTCGGTTCGGAACTGGCGACAGCCTGGGAGGGGTCAGACGGACACCTGTGCGTGCGTGCGCGTGCGCGCGCGCCCCCGAGCCTCTGCGTGTGAGAGAGGAGGCGAGGGGAGCCCCCTGAACCGCGGTGCCTTTGCTGCCTGAGTTTGAGGCTAACAGGAGCCTAATCCCCAGAGGAATCGCAATGTCTCCTCGCTCCGCGGGTTCCCGTCCGGCGGGTGGGCCCAGCGTCGGGCACCTGACCTGCACCCCGCACCGCGCTCTCCTGCATTCTGCCTGGGAAACCGCGGTGGCTCTTCAGGGCACTTTCCTCCCCGCACTCAGGGTTCCCCCCCCGCAACAATTGGCTGTTTTTTTTAAGTAACCTTTAAATGAGACATCGATTTGTCATTATGATGATTGCATTCAGATACGCAGCCCGAAGGGACACCTTGGGAAATGGTGATTTGCTGGTACCTAAGGCTGCTGTGGTTTAGCACATCTCTGGCTCCGATAGCCCGTTTCTTTGGCAGCTAATTGCTCTGATTACCGTGAGGGCGGGGAGGTGACGGAGGGGGCTCGGAGGGGGCACCCTCGGACTGTTCCCGGAGCCTGGTGCGTACGCGCCTGGGACCTGGCGCTGCGGCGGCTACTGCGGCA
>NW_005371349.1:113736-117378 GCF_000412655.1 Myotis brandtii
GAGGGGCCGCAGGGGTCTCTTGGAGAAGGCAGTTGGCACAGGGTGCAGCCCCCGGACGCAGGCCCAGGAGATCCGTCCGTCAGCGCCCACCTGGGCTCCTGCTGGGCCTAACCTCCAAGTCCTGTACCCACCGCTGCTGCTTGCTCCTTCCTCCCCACTTCTGGCTGACCCCTCGCCCAACATAGAGGGGCTTGGGCTCCTGCCATGGGGTTCTGGACACGGAGTGGCCCCTGGCTAGGACCTGGGGTGGAGAGGAGCCCCAGCCCACTGGGTGGCACAGAATCGCTGCGGGGGGGGGCGGGGGGAGGAACGTTGCTGCAGGCCTGCATAGCCCACCCAGCACTCCCCACTGTCCTGCGCTGAGGCCTTTTTTTCCACTGTGTGCGGGGGGCGGGGGGCTCCCAGAGACCCGGTGCACAGCAGCGCAGGCCCTGGAGAAGCCGGAGCCCCTGGCGCGGTGCCCCCTCCAGCCTGGAGAACCTTCTCCCCACTCCCCACGGGCACCCCCAGCGCCTTCTCGGGCAGTCTGGCCCCGGGCTGCGCACACCTGGCCTGGGCTGCCTGGTGTCTGAAGATGCCGCTGAGCGAGCCGCCCTCCAGCAGCGCATTTCCAGGAGCGCGATGCCACCTATAGAAAGTGCCTGGAAGTAGTCCCGCGGCTCCGCCTCCAGCGGTGCGGGCTGGCGCGGAAACAGGACCCCCTCATCGTCACCAGCTGAGGGCGCGACCGGAGAGGTCTGGTCACCCAGGGCCTCCTCGGGGACTCCCCTTGCCTTCCTGGGCGTCCTAACTGGGGCGGTAGCTCTGCACCCGGAGTCGGTACCTGCACGGCTGGGACAGGAGCTCACTGCGCTCGCTAGGGGTCCCCATGCCACCCCTGGCAGTAGCCACCTCGGGGCCGCTGGCTGTCAGTGGTTAACAAGCACGTTCTAAACGTGCTGGAATCTTAGTAAACCTGCGTGGATGAACCCACGTGCACGGGATGTGGAGGCCAGGCAGGCTGCTCCGAGGCTGCCTGCTCCAAACGATGGTTTTACGAGAGACTGAGGGTGGGGGGACGCGGAAATGACTTGTCCAAGGTAACTCAGCCAGCCAGGGCAGAGCAGGCGCAGGTCCCACCATCTCTCCTTCCCAGCCCACTGCTCTGTGGGTTATGGATCCGCAGGTGCATCTCAGCCGCAGCCCAGGCCCGCTGTGGGCTCGCCCTGGAGCTGGCTCAGGGACAGTGACGAGCCAGTCCCGCATTCGGAGCGACGGCCTCGCCACCCAGCCGCTCATTCTGCGGGGCAGCCGGGAGGAGGCGGGAAGACTGTCCTCCGGGCACTCTGGCCCCAGCTGCTGGGTTTCTGGTCTCACCAGAGGCTGGGAAGTCCAAGAACCAGTGACACCCCTGCCTCCCCCGCCACACACACAGGGCGGCTCTCACACCAGAACCCACCGGAGGCTGGCTGAGGCTGACCGGCTCCTGCTGACCCAACTGCACGCCAGCCAGCGCTGCCCGGGCACCTCCTCAGGCCCCTCACCTCCTGGACGGCAGAGCTGGGCATACCCTGTCCTGCAGCTGGACTTGGTCTCGGGCAGGCGCGTTGCCTGGGCGCTCTGAGTGTGTCCTCGCCTGTGAGTGCGGGTAGGGAAGCCTCTGAGGCTGTGATGGAGACTCAGAATGGGGAAGAGCCCAGGAAGCAGCCAGCACAGAGCACAGCGGGGAGCGCCCCTCGTCGGTGGGGTGATGGCAACATGTATCCTCGCCCACCGCCCCTGCCCAGGGCCCTGCCAGCGGGGCATCTCACCCACCTGAGCCAGGGCAGAAATCGCGCTCCCCGCAGGCCCCCTGCCCTATCCTCCCAGCCAGGACCCAGGACCCAGCGTCTATGGGGGAGGGGCCTCCAGGGTAGAAGCCCCAGGGTCTCTCCCTCCTGAACCCACAGCGCCTAGAAGAAGCACTGTCACCCCCAACACTTCCTCTGATTTGGGAAAAACATGGTAGTGGGGTGTGTGTGTGTGTATGTGGGGGCGCGCCTGTCAGCCACAAAGTGGGACAGAAGCTGCCCCCTGGCTTTCTGGGGGGAGGCTGGCCCTGCAGTGCCGGTGCTGAGGGTGTGTCCTGGACTCCCTGCGCAGCAACAGGGCTGACCACAGCCCAAGGGAGCGGGTGGGCACCAGCACTCGGTGCAGGTGAGGAGGCCGCGGAGGCCCAGGTCGCCCCAGCCTCCTCTCCTCACCTGTCTGTCAGCCCCCCTCTTCCCTGCACTTACCCCATTGTACCCTCCCCTCTACACCTCCCCTCCTCCTCCCCTCCACGCCCTCCCCTCCCCCTGGAACCCTCACCCCAGGTCGCTGACAGTTCATCCGGCAGCAGAGAGAGGTGGTCCAGGTGCCTTTAAAGCCCAGCTGGACCCTGTGCGCCCCCACCCACTGCGCCCAGCTTCTCCGTTTCAAATGGA
Source organism: Myotis brandtii (assembly GCF_000412655.1). Taxonomy (NCBI): domain Eukaryota; kingdom Metazoa; phylum Chordata; class Mammalia; order Chiroptera; family Vespertilionidae; genus Myotis; species Myotis brandtii. Next base: position 116,181 of record NW_005371349.1, read on the forward strand.
CACCACCCTCCCTCAGACCCCAGACGGGACTGGTCCGGGTGTGTGGGGGGGACTTTTCTCCTGCCTGGACAGGGGCTTTACCCGCAGAAGCTCACCCCCCACCACCCTGCACCCGGGCTGCGACCCGGACTGGAGGCCAAAGCCCAGCGGCTGCACCCAGTTGGCTGGGCTCTGGGGCAAATGCTGCCATTGCACGGCCCCTGCAAAGTGGATGGCGCCCCCTCAGGGGAGAGGCGGCACTGGGGACCCAGAGGTCTCACCCCTCTTCTCAGCGGGGTGGGGAGGCGGTGCCTGGGCCCACAGCCCAGGGGCTGGGAGACAGGGTGGCAGGTGACCTCCTGCTGGAGACTGGGAGGTTGGGGAACGCGGAGGGCTCGGGGCTGGCCGCTCTTCTATTTATTCCGCCCCTCCCCGCTCCGCTCGCTCAGGGAGAAACTGAGGCTGGAGCCTAGGGCTTGACTATGGGGCCAGGAACCCCAACTCCCCCTGCATGCGTTTTCCAGCTGGGGTATTCCAGGGGAGCCCTTCCCAGGAGCCCCCAAAAGCTGTAATATCACAAGCCCCCACTCTCCAGACACCCTCCTCCCTCCCCCTGCAAACAGCCATCCTTGGGCCGTGGGACCACCCCTCCCCCGTCCCTCCCGCCGCCCCTCTAACTGCAGATCGCTCCTCGCAGCGATTTCTAAAGGGAACGTAAGAATTATTTTAAAAGAAGTGACTGGGATGGTGGCTTCCCGGTGTCCAGCCCGAGCTGCCCCGCCTCCTTTCATCTCTTCAGAAGAGATGGGGGTCTTGTCCACAGGGGGTGTGGGTCCCAGGTCCACCTCCCCCCTTTGCTCCCTCTCTGCACTGTTCCCTGGGGCAGTGGCTTTGGAGGGGACGAGTTCGGCTGCGAAAACCCTCTGGAGCCCAGCGTCACCCCGAACGCGGCCCCCATACAATCCTGGGCCCCATTCATCCCCCGCATGTATTTGTGGGTGTCTCCCTCCCACTCCTCTTCACATAAAAAAAAGACCAAAAAGATTCTTTAATGGATGAAAGACGTTCCCTCCACACAACGTCCTCACCACCCAGCACCCAGTTTCTCAGCTGTAAACCCAGAAGTGCTGCCCCGGCTGCCAGGCGACGGCCAGGGAAGGGCTTCTGTCGGAAGGACGGGGCTCCGAGCCCTGGAGGGGCCCAGCGGGGACCCAGCCGC
>NW_005371349.1:117471-118036 GCF_000412655.1 Myotis brandtii
CGGGCGGGCGCCTCCCTGCTCCCCAGAGGGTCCCAGCTGGACCCGCTCCCCGCCCTGAGCCACCTTCAGAGTTTGCCTCCCAAGCCCCCAGACTCAGTGCGCGCTGCCCCTGCTTCTGGGGCCACCAAACCTCCCCCAACGGGAGGGGTGATGAATGGGGTGTCTGTGGGGCGCCCTCAGGGCGGCTCAGCCCTTCACCCGTTTGGCCAAAAAGTAGCTAAACTCCAAGACTGAAACTAGGAAACACGGAGACTCCGGTGAGCTTCCCATTCCCGCGACTGGAAACTTCTCTCCCTGGGCCTGGGGAGCCCCTGGGCAGCACCCGCGTTCCCGCCGGCGCCCCGTGTCAGCACCTCCAGGACCCGCTGAGCGGGTGAAGTCCGCCCCCCGGCTGGTATTCCCGGCGCCGTTGTTATGCAAATGAGCGGCGGGCTCTCCCGGGACTCAGAGGTGCTGGGGAGCGGAGCTGGGCACCCCGATGTTTGCACAGCGACTTCTGCCGCCTCCCCGCGGGCAGACGGCCGGGAGGAGGCCGTGCGGGTAAATACGGTACCGCGCTCCCCGC
>NW_005371349.1:118625-118834 GCF_000412655.1 Myotis brandtii
CGAGGACCGGGCAGGCTCTCCTGCCCCGCGCCCTGACCTCCCCCTGGAGACACTGGGCTTCGGCTCTTCCCCGCGCGAACCCCTGGGAGGAGACGGCACTGGCGGGGCCTCGGGTTCAGAACTTGCTCGAGGTCCCTGGAGCCCTCGCAGAGCCACTTCCATTCCTTCCACTTGGGGGCGGGCGGCGAGGGAGCCGGAGTCCGAGGCTT
>NW_005371349.1:119570-123096 GCF_000412655.1 Myotis brandtii
GCGCCCGCGCCTCCGAGGGAGCGCTGTGGCCTTGACCCCGAGGCCACCCACGCGTCTCTGCCACACACCCACCTCCCGAGCTATGCCTAGGCCATGGGGTCTGATCCATCTCCAGGGGCGACGGGAACGGAGCGCCCACCCAAGCGGGGACCCATCCGCTCTGGAACCCCATCCACTCGGCGGGACAGTCACGGGGTGCAGCTGCCTGGTTCTCCTGCACCCCCACGGCCAAGGGTGCCTCCCCGAATTTCATAAGCAACACCAGGCGGCCTTCGGGAGAGATTTGGATGGCAGCCACCCTGCGGCTCCCGTGGGCGCGTGCATACCGCCGCAGGGCACCCGCAGTGCGCCCCTGGGGCTGCGAGGTCCGCGGGTGCTTTGGCCCAGAGCCTGTCTGTGGGCCGCGTCCAGGGGAGACGCCCTAAGGGGCCAGTCCAGACTGTGTCTGAGGAGCACACGGGCCGTTCCCCGTGCAGGTCGGTCGGCACCGGCTCCCTCTGTGGGCAGTAGGGACATCCCCCAACCAGACCCACTAACCTGGTCCCAGGTCGCGGATGCTGGCGACACTGTCACGGAATAATGAGCACCCACTGCGCGCCACCTGTGCCTGAGGGTGGCTGTGTTTACACCCCACCTCCACCTCCCGAGCCCTCCTTCCGACCGCAGGGCAAGCGCACCTACTCTTCCTTTTTAAAATCATCATGGGAACGGAAGCAGAGTGGTTAAGGGACTCGCACAAGGGCACACAGCTATTAAGTGGATTGGAACCCAGGCAGGCTGGTCCTAGAGCCCACATTTTAGCCACTGAGCTCTATGATGAAGGGAAAACAAAGACTTTCACCAGCCACCAACCTCCAGCCTCGGGGGGAGGGGGGGGTGAACGGCTCCTAGAACCCCTCCCCCCACCGTTGTTCCAGCCTCATCTTTGTTGCCAACCGTATCCCTGCTGAGCAGGACCAGGATGCTGATGCTGGCAATGACCCTGGCCTTGGGGCCAATCCGGGATTCTTCCCTTGAAGTCCTCCTTTAAGCCCTGGAGGAACAGGAGTGCCCGCTGGGCGCAGAGCCCGCTGTGGGTGTTGGAGGCTGGGCTAGGCTCCGGGCAGAAGCCCTGCTCTGTGCCCTTGGGCGGGTTACTTGGTCTCACCGAAGAGTTTGCTCACCTACGGAACAGGGAGAAAGGACTCGCTCTTCCCTGGTGGTTGTGGATCTTAAGTGGGGAAACGCGGGCGCCATCCAGCTGCTCAGTAAAGGCTGTTTGCGGGGAGGGGCCGCTGTGCCTCCTGTGGAGGCCCAAGAGGGGCTTGGTTTGGGTTCCCGGGATTTCAGGGGCGGAAGGGAAGGCTCTGTGCCCCCTGGAGTGAGTGCGGGCTGAGGGAAATCCCTGCAGCCGCCAGCCCTCTGTCTTGCAGAGTTCTAGTGATTCTCTAGCAAGGACGGCCTGGGTGCCTGCTCAGGAGAAGGGGGGACAGGAGAGGTGGGACTTCTTGCTCAGAGATCAAGTAGAAGCTGGAGCCCAGACCAGACAGCTCAGCAGCCTCGGGGGCAGTCACTGGCCAGCCTGCCCAGGCCGGGTCTTCACACTTCTCTGCAGGGTGCCGTGGGCGATCAGCGCCCCGCGGGTGTCCGGCTGGGGTGGGAGAATGCCGGGCCGGCTCCAGAGCTGCTTCGAGTCAGCCACGGGCCCAGCAGCTGCACCGAGGCTACCGCCCTGTGGCCATGCCTTGGAGCCACCGGTGCTCACCTCACCGCCGCCTGCCCACACGCCTGAGGCCAATGGTTGGGTTCCAGATTGGCCGCGTCTGTAGCCAAGACCAAGCAGTTCCGACGCCCGCCAAGCCGTGGAGTTGACATGCTCCCAAAGAACGAGCTGAGGCCTGACCTCCCCCTGGGGCGAGAGGATGCGCTGGGGCTTGCTGGTCTGGCGGGCAACCCAGGAGCCCAGCGCCTCACCCGGGCCGCCCCTTCCCACCCCTCTGATGTGGCCAAACTTCGGCCTTGCTCCCCAGGGGCTGGGTGCCCTGGCAGCTGGTACCCGGAGGCCTAAGATGGCCCCGGTGAGAATGAGGCCGGAGTAGGGAGCACAAAGTCTGGGCACCTTCCAGGGTCGGGCCGATGGCTCGGGCAGGCTCCCGGTGTTGGGGAGCAGGTTGGAGGTCCTTGGTGGGGAAAGGAAGTCGAAGGTGTGTGCCCAAGTCACCAAAATGAGTGCAGAACCAGAGAGGAGACCCTGGGGTCCAGGAGACAGGTGCCCCAGGTGGGCCAGTGCCTGCATTTCCGCCTACAAAGAAACTGGGCTCCTTCCGAGAACCAGGGGGTGGCGGGAGGCTGCTGAGAGCATCGCCGACAATTTCCTTCCTAAAAATGCGATCTGAGAGCTTTTGATTTCCACTTTCACTTCCCCCTGCCCCTGCCCCAACACACGCACTGTCTCCAAAGACACTCAAATTGCAGCCATATGGGGCTGAAGTCCTAGGAAGCAGTTACCTTATTTACTGCAGAGGCGGCGCACGCGAACCTGGCAGCCCGGCCACGGCCCCAGCGGCCGGATGAGGGGCGGCGGTTCTCATTCTTAGAAACTGTTTTCACTCCCAGGAGGTGCACGTGGGACCGTCCAAGGTCTAACTTTGAAGGAGGACGGCGGGTGTGCGGGAAAGAGAAGGGAGGTGTGGAGAACTGAGCGATGGAGGAAAAGAGGCTCCATAAGAAAGGTGGGGAGTCGGGCTCCGCGGGAGCGCCGGCTCCGCACGCCCCACGCTGGCGCCCTCTCCTGGCACAGACAGGCGCCCTTCCGCGCCCCCGGGGAGGCCCGCGCTGCGGTGCTCTGTCTGCAGATCCATTTCTCAGATGCTACGTCTCAGTCGCTAAGCTGTTAGGGAGTCCAGGCCACCCCGGGGCCTGTGTGCACGTCTCTGCAGCCCCGCTCTCCCGAGGACAGCTGAGGGGGGGGGGCGGGGGTAGACGTCCCGCCCCCGGTCAGGGGTTGCTTTCCCGGAAGGACTGGGTTTGCTGCGACGAGGACCGGCCTGGTCTGGTCGCTCTCGGATTATTCTACACCCTGGGTCCTTCTGGATCGAGTTCCGCCCTGGCGACGGGCTCTGCAGGAATCCCCGACGTCTGCAAACGGAGACACCGCACACGCGATGATTTTGTGCAGAACAAGCGTGTTCGCCCCCAGACAGGAAGACAGGCGGGAAGGGGCGGCGGGGAAGCGGGGAAAAGGACTACAGACCGACCCCTCCAGAGGAGGGAGCCCCGCGAGGCAGCGCCAGGGTGTTCCTTTCCCCACCAGAAGCTTCCACGGCTCTTAGGCGAAGGAGCGAGGGAGAGGGAGGGAAGGAACAAGGGAGGGAGGAGAGAGGTAGGAAGCTAGGAAGGAAGGGAGTCGGGAAGGAGGGAGAGAAAAACGGAAAGAAGACAAACGCGGGGAGGGAGCCGGGGCGCTAACTTTCTCAGCGTGAAACTGAAACCGGTGCGCGCCGGGTGGCGGAGGCACGCGCACGCCCTCCCGGGGACCGGGCTCCAG
>NW_005371349.1:123896-124150 GCF_000412655.1 Myotis brandtii
TCGGGGCTTCCTGCTCCTGGGAGTCAGGCTTCTTGGCTCGCTTTTGCGCGCTCTCTCCGTCTCTCTCTCTCCCACCCCATCGCTCTCCAAAGGAAACAGCCTTCACTCAAGTTTATCGTCGATGTTGTAACTAAATCGTGGGCTCCCGGGAGTGAGTGCTGTGCCTGCAGTCGGGGCGGTGAGAGAAAGGGTCGGGGAGAGCTGGGCCCAGACTTGGGCCGCTGTGCCCGCCGCCGCCCCCGCCATGGTCACCC
>NW_005371349.1:124296-124521 GCF_000412655.1 Myotis brandtii
GCCGGGACCTCGCCATCTTCGCCCCAGAGCCCCTCTCATTTCACTCGCACTGGACCCCGCCAAGCGCCGCGCCGCGTTTCCTCGCCGAGTGAATGTCGCGCACGTCGGGAAGAGCGGTGGACAGGAAGTGTGTGACTCGGCCCCCGCAGGTCGCCCGGGTCCAGGGCACCGGGGCGCACCCCCAGCCCCACGCTCCAATCCTAGCCAAGCCCTGGGCTCTGCCTC
>NW_005371349.1:125212-125713 GCF_000412655.1 Myotis brandtii
GCTCAGTCCCTGGAGTTGCCTCGGACTCCGCCCCCTGGCGATTGGAACGCGGGTCACGTAGCAACGCGGGCAGAAAGGGAGAGGGGCGTGGTCCGGTGCTCGCCCAATCAGCGCGCGGGGGAGCAGGGCCCCCCCCCCCAGTCCGCTCGGCTTTAGCAACGTCGTTAGCAACACGTGGGGCGGGAGAAACGGCCGGGGAGGGGGGAGCGGAGAGCAGGCGGGAGGCGGGGAGGGAGCGAGCGCGCAGGAGGGGGAGGAGAACTGACGTCAGCGGGAGAGTATTATGGTCTGTCGTGCGCTGGCTGCTGCTTTTCTGCTCCTGGAAGCAGCCAAGGGGGGAAGCGGCGAGTCAACATGGAGCTTTCAGCGGTTGGGGAGCGGGTGTTCGCGGCCGAAGCCCTACTGAAACGGCGCATACGGAAAGTAGGTGCCCCTGGGCCTGGGGCCGAGGCCGGCGAGCCCTCCCCTCCCGGCCCAGGTTCCCTCCCCCTGCTGCAGCCC
>NW_005371349.1:125744-128825 GCF_000412655.1 Myotis brandtii
TTTCCTTAGACTTGCAGCGATGCACAGATTGCATGAGTGGGGGGCGGGGTGGGGGTGAATGCCGGTGCATGCACTTTGTGCAGCGTTTCGTGCAGGGGGCGATGCGGTGGACTCGTGCCTTTCGCGACAGGATTTCACGCATTCATTTGGTGCATGCATTTTTTTGCATGTATTTCTTGTGTCCTCGTCATGCATTTCTCCCGTGCACACACACATTTCCCCCTTTGCATCCACAGGGACGCATGGAATACCTCGTGAAATGGAAGGGCTGGTCGCAGAAGTAAGTAGGTTATATGCAGTGCTCAAGCCCAGACTGTTATTCGGGAGGTTTCTTTCTTCCTCTTTTTTCCCTTTATGTCGAAATACAATACAATGCCAGGAGAAAAGTTATAGACAGACACACACCCGCTGCTCTTTGCCTGTCCCCGGGACTGACGCCCCTTCTTCCTGATTCCCTCCAGGTACAGCACATGGGAGCCGGAAGAAAACATCCTGGATGCTCGCCTGCTCGCAGCCTTTGAGGAAAGGTACAGGCCCGTCCAAGCCTTCGCTTCTCCCTTAGGAACAAGGAGGCGGCTTCTCTCCAGCCTGGACCGCAGTCCCATGCTGTCTCCTTACTCACACACGCCTTTCCCACCTCCTTTCTCCAGGGAACGAGAGATGGAGCTCTATGGCCCCAAAAAGCGAGGACCCAAACCCAAAACCTTCCTCCTCAAGGTAGGATGGCCTTGTCCAGTGGTGGACAGCGATGTTGACCCTGCGGGCTGGTGAACCAATGGGGTGCCCACACACTTTGTCTATTTGTAATCTAGGAGGGAATCCCCAGACAGGCCGTGGACCAGGTCAGTGGCTGTGCCAAGGGGTGTCTTGCGGGGGAGGGCCTTAGCCACCCTAGAATTCCTGCCCCCCAGCCATCCCAAATAGAGAGATAGTAAAATACAGGAGGTGTGCTTGCGGTGAATGGCTGATCCCAGATGACTCCCTACCCTTCCCCCTAGACTGCCTCCCCTAAGCCCCACCCCCACCCATACAGAAATTCCGAGGCATCTGAGGGGGAAACCCAGAGGCTGTCTGGGAGAGGGGTGCTGGGGAGGTGGGTGGGCAGGGCCCTGCTCCACTGTTGACACCGCCTTTCTCGGTAGGCCCAGGCCAAGGCAAAGGCCAAAACTTATGAGTTCCGAAGCGACTCTGCGAGGGGCCTCCGGATCCCTTACCCTGGCCGCTCACCCCAGGACCTGGCTTCTACTTCCCGTGCCCGGGAGGGCCTTCGGAACATGGGCCTGTCCCCGCCCGGGAGCAGCAGCAGCACCAGCAGTACCTGCCGCGTGGAGCCCCCTCGGGACCGTGACAGGGACCACAGGGACCGGGATCGAGAGAGGGAGAGGGAACGTGAGAGGGATCGTGAGCGTGATCGGGGCGCCAGCCGCGTGGATGACAAGCCCAGCTCGCCAGGGGACAGCTCCAAGAAGAGAGGCCCCAAGCCCCGGAAGGAGCTGCTGGACCCCGCGCAGAGGCCCTTGGGAGAAGCCAGCGATGGCCTGGGAGATTACCTCAAGAACAGGAAGCTGGACGATGCCTCCTCCGGGGCAGGAAAGTTCCCCGCCGGCCACAGCGTGATCCAGCTGGCCCGGAGGCAGGACTCCGACCTGGCCCAGTGCGGGGTGGCCAGCCCCGGCCCCGCCGAGGCCACAGGCAAACTGGCCGTGGACACCTTTCCCGCCAGGGTCATAAAGCACAGGGCCGCCTTCCTGGAGGCCAAAGGCCAGAGTGCCCTGGACCCTGGTGGCCCCCGGGTCCGGCATGCCTCGGGCACCCCCGGCTCTGTGGGCAGCTTGTATCGGGACATGGGGGCTCAGGGGGGCAGGCCCTCTCTCATCGCCAGGATCCCAGTGGCCAGAATTCTGGGGGACCCCGAGGAAGAGTCCTGGAGTCCTTCTCTGACCAACCTGGAGAAGGTGGTTGTCACCGACGTGACCTCAAACTTTTTGACCGTCACCATTAAGGAAAGTAACACGGACCAAGGCTTTTTTAAAGAGAAAAGATGAATTGCTGGGTGGGTGATCCCAGGATAAGAGAACAGGAGAGAGAGTGAGAGCGCAAACTTGGCATAAATGATGCTTTTTATTTCTGGGTGGGAGGCAGCCTTTGGGCTCCCCCCCACCCCAACTTCACACAGCCCACCCCTTCATTCCTCCTTCCTCCCTATCAGTTTTGGTTGGAAGATTCTTTCTAGAGTTATATTTTCTATTAGATGTAAATATGTTATTTAAGAAAAAAATATCTAAATATATATATTTCAACTCTCGAAGTTGTTTTATTTAACAAGGAGAGAGAGACAGACTCAGTGTGGGTTAGCTGGGGCAGACGGGCTGCCATGGGGCAGGAGGGGCCCCTCAGCTCCCCAGGGGACTAGGGAGGTTGGGGACCCGGGTACTGGGCCTCTGGTGGTGTCTGGAGGGACTCAGCTGGCCCTCCCCCCCTCCCTTTTCCCACAGCCCCATGGCAGCCCCCTCCAACCAAGGCAGGGCCCAGATTTGTTCTCTCTCCCCATTGGCCAGCCAGGCCAGCAAAAGATTGGCTCCCCAATCAGAAAATAGGGGGTGGGGTCAGTCTGTGTTTCCAATTTTTTTTTTTTTTAGATTAAGAAGTCTGGGGGGGGGGGCGGAGTATTAACTTGAATCACTTTTCTCATGGGTGATTTTGAAGGTGAAAAGTCGCGGGTGGGTGGGGAGCCGCTGACTTCCCCCCAGGACCACACCAGGAAATGCACTTTACGGGGGATGTGTGTGTTACTCACGCAGATCGGATCGTGTGTATGTGTGTGTCATGCGGATAAAACTGCCCAGTTCCCTCCCTCCCTTTCCTTACTCCACAGAGAGAACAGAAACCCAGCGAATCTGTTTACATTCCCGAAATGCCAGGAGGGACGGGGAGGATGGCGCGGCAGTGCCCAGAGCTGGAGACGGTTTCACCAGAATAGGGTTTGGGGTTGGACTTTTCCTTTCGCGTCTGCTAGCGTCTCGGGAGCAGAGCCGGGCCCCCCAGTTCCCTGGAAGAGTTGGACTCGCCTCCCTCGCGGAG
>NW_005371349.1:129383-130451 GCF_000412655.1 Myotis brandtii
GGGAGCTTCTCACTGGGGGGACAGGGCGGGAACCCAGCCTCGTGGCCCTCCGCACTGGGGTGTTCCCACCCCCTGCGCCTCAGCCTCTCTCTCCTCCAGACTTTCTTGCCTTGAGAGAGGGGGGGTGAAAGAAGAGTGAAACAGTGTATTACATGACTTTGTTTTTGAATATTAAATTGCGCCTATAAAGAAGCCCCTCGGATGGGGATTTTTATCTGCTCACATTTGTAAACTGGTATTTTAGACTTTGTATGCGAAGCGCCGTTGACTGAGTGTATCTATGGAAATGTCGACGCTATTTTCAGATGAGACTTCATTGAAGGGACCTGCCTGGACCCCAGTGGACAGTAACTCGGGGACACGTGTCTTTACCTGGCTGCCGCCTGTCCGCCCTCCCTCCTCCTCCCTCCCTTCCGGCCGCCTGTGCTCCTTCCTCTACCTCCCCGGGCTAGCCTGGCTCTGCCCCCGCGCCTTTGTCCGTCCGTCTGTCCCTGGCCGTGTGTCTCCTCCGCTCGCTGACCTGGGCACGGGGTAGGAGGGCAGGGCTGTGGCTGGTGGCCGGCAACCGCTGGGACTGCGCGGGTCGGGTTTATTTAATTCTAAGGTTCGTGCAAATCTTGGATCGATCTCCGCCTCAGCTCAACAGTGAGGCTTCGGTACTTATCTTCTGCGGTCGTGAATGTCTGTCTGTATCCAATACGGCTTTTTACGTGTTTAAATATATACTTTGTAAATAGAGATGTCTCCGTCTTATTCCTTCTCTCCCCTCCCCCACCCACTGGAGCAGACGGACAGGGGACCCCCTCCCCTCCTCTCTCAATACTACCCCACCCCCCACTCTCGCCCCCAGCAGCCCAGGGGGATCCCACCCCCAAAGGCCTTTCCCCAACTGGGGGGACTCCAACTAGGGGGAGAGAGAGGTGGGCTTGGGAGGGAGCGGGAGGGAGGAGGTCTCGGCTTCCCTCGCCTACCTAGCGCATTTCTCTGGGACCCAGCAGAACTCGGGGACCCCGGGAGGGTGGGCGCGACCTCTGCGTCCCCCTTCCTCTGTCGGGTCTCCCCCACCGA
>NW_005371349.1:130573-131085 GCF_000412655.1 Myotis brandtii
TGCAGGCCTCTCGCCTATTGATTGAGGAATTGAATTCGCGGGTATTGCTAGGCAACTGGCTGCTCCAAGCGGCGCAGGGCGAACTGATGTGATTAGTGAACCCGGAGCTGCCGCGCGCTCCCCGAGAGCCCCCACAACCTCTCCCTCTGTCCCGGCCTTCTTGGGGGGCAGAACCGGGAGGGACCGGATCTCCGGGTGGGGGTGGGGGTTCCGGGCCTTCCTGGCCGCAGTGGGGGCGGGGTCGTGAAACCCGCAAAGGACAGCCGCTCTCAGGATCCCCAAAGTGTCCGTCGCATGGAACCCATCCACCCTGAGCCCCGCAGATGGCGCCCCGAGAACAAGCGCGGATCCAGGAGCCCTGGCCCAGCGCGAAGGGAGGGACGTGTCTCCTCTTATCTCCTTCTCTCGGCCAACAAGTCGGGGCGCTCTCCTCGCCTCCACCCCCCGTTCTGTGACCTGCGTGGGAGGACGGGAGGGAGGGAGCGGCGGGCTGGGGCTGCGGCTCACGGAGC
>NW_005371349.1:131290-131588 GCF_000412655.1 Myotis brandtii
CGCCACCAGCGCGGAGCCGGCCGGGCCCACACCAGCTGAACTGGAATGTTTATGGCTTTTCCGTTTGTCTAGGATCCCCATCGAGGCCCTGTGCTGTGCAAAGGAAGACCCCGCGGCCCACAGTCCTGCCCAGCACGTTGGAGGCTCGCACCCCGGTTTCTCCTTCTCACTGAGAAGTTCCCCGCCCAGAGGAGGCCTTGGACGGGCCTGGAGCGCGCTACCGACGGAGATGCTCGGGGCTCGACGGTGCTCCACAGCGGCGCCCAGCCTCGGGGCCTGGACACCTGGGGAGGGGCCG
>NW_005371349.1:131980-136039 GCF_000412655.1 Myotis brandtii
GTGGAGGGAACGCGGTGTCCAGCCGCCGGATCCCCGTCTGGGAGCCTGGATGTGCGGATCATGCCAGGCGCCTTCGGACCTGGGGGCTCCGGGCCCAGCCCTCAGGCCAGGTCGGACCCCTTGGCGACCCAGCTCGTTCTTCTGGGAAGGCGGTGGATTAGGCCGCAAACTCCGCAGCGCATAAAAGTAACAAAGGCCGGTGTGCACCTTGGCCCGCACCCATCTGTCCGGGGCTCCGTATAAATTACTCCCAGGAAAGCCTGGCTCGCTACCGGGGTGCGTGTGCGTGTGTGTGTGTGTGTGTGTGTAGCACCGGCTCCCACTGCCAGTTTGCTCCTTCCCAGCCACCCCAGCCCCTCTCTGCAGCTCTCACCACCCCAGGACAGGACGCTAGGGTGGTCCCTGCCCACTTTCCCCAACACAAACCTGCTCCAGCCTCTGAAGGCGAAACAAAAGAGAACAAGCCCGCAGCCTCCTGCGCAGAATCTGATTTCAAATTCGCAGGCTGGGGTTGCACTTCAGCTGCAGTGGGAACTTCCTGAACGAAGGCATCCAGGCCTTTGCCCCAAGCCAGGGGCGGCCAACAGGCAGGCCCAGCTCCTCTTCGCTTCAAAGGGCGCTAGTTCTCCCCAGAGGCGGAAATGTATGAATAAATTCATGCCGAGGGTGCTGCAGCCTTGAAGGGACCAGGGAAGGCTCTTTAGGAAGCAAGTCATCTGTCGTGGGCCTGGGTCAGGCCTCGCAGCAGCCGCTCAGGCAGAGCTTGGCGGGCTTTGCAGCAACTCCCCCGGAATTTTATTGCTGTGTCCTTTTAAAGTGTTACCACATGTGGTGGGTTCGAGGGGTTGAGCGGCTTCCCAATGGCAGCATCTCTGGATGCTGGGGGGAGGGGAGGAGCGGGGCTGTTTCAACCTAAAGTACCAGTTTCTGGGCGATGTCTCAAAGTGGGTTCATGAAGTATCACAGCGCCTGGGCCTCTGGCGCTGGATGCCGGTGGCAACACTCACCCCTGGCCCCTGGGATGCCAAACCGCTCTTTGTGAAACGCTGGTATAGGGACTCACTTCTATAATTGACCCCACACCTTTGCTTAGAAAAAAAATCCTTTTCTGCACCCCAGAGAGGTGGCCACGCCTCCCCCAGAGCCCCCTCCTTCTATTCTGTCACATTGGAGGATTTTGCCTCAAGAAGGGGAAAGTAAAGACACTGGTGTTTCCAGGCACCACTCATGACACACAACAGGCTGGTAAGTAAAAAAATTTTTTTATTGATATACTAAGTGAAAAGGCAAAGGTCTGACACATTTGCTAATGTCTTTCCCCTGCAAAATAAATTAATGTCTAAAAAAACCCCTGCAACCTATTGCTAGTGTTAGTTTCCCAAAAATACTACAAAATGCACAGAATTTTTAGATGCATGTGAGCAAAAATTTGGCCATCTAGGCACTACCTTTCCCTGGCTCTCACCCCGTCCTCCAAACCCTGGTGGGCTTCCTGGGGGAGGCATTTCCTTTCACTGGTTGGTCCTGTTTGAATTTGGGGGCTGGGCTGCTGTCCTGTTTCAACAAAGACCTTAGGTTTCCCAGGGAAGTAACATACCCACTTTTGTTCTAAGAAAGCAAACAGCCACAGTGTAAAGCAATTAAAAGTGGTATACACAAATAATTTGGCTTTTTCTTTTAATTAAAAAACACACAAATCAAGCCAATGATTGGCACTGGCCCACAGCACTGGTCTTTCCCCAAAGTTTACCCCCAATGAAACCTCTAGCGAGGCCCAGGGCCCTCTGAAAGTCAGGTCAGAATTCTGAGTGTAACCAAAACAAGGAGCACTCTTTTTGGTACCAAAAATATATGTATAAAAATATGCCAACCCCCCCAAGAGGAGGGCAGGCCGGTTACTTCTTCCCACCCAGTCACAGAAGCAAAGACAGGACCGGACCGGCCACCCATTCCATGCGCACTGTGCTTTCTGCGCGGCAGGAGCCCCTGCGGATCGAGGAAGTCTCACGCTGGACATGTGACCGATGCCTAGATACACGCACACGCGCACACACACATAGCAGCAAATAAAACAGGACGACTTTTATTAATTGGTAAACATGGCGCCCAGCTCAGAGCACCTGGGCCGGCTCCAGCAAAGGCGGTCACACCTGCGCCCACTCACACACACACCGCTCGGAGTCACGGCACCAAGGAAACACACACACCACACAGCAAGGCAAGGTGGCCGGGAGCAAGGTGTTTGCAGGTTCAAACTTTGGGATTGAAATAGCTGGTGAACAGAAAGGCACCGCATTCGCTGGGTCTCGAGACCTGGCTGCTGGGGCTGCAGGCCGCCCACAGGCTCGGGGGGGCGGCTGTCAGCTCCTCTGTGGGGGAGGAACCCCTCAGATCACACCCAGGGGACAGCAGGGGAGGCCGGAGCCAGAGGCCCAGCATATGCTGGGACCTCTTCCTCCCCCGCCTGGGCGTGCAGGGGGCCATTCTCCCTTTACTGCCCACTTTCCAGTTTCAGCCTGGTGGTCGGGGACCCCTCGCCCTCGGCTGCCAAGGTGGGCACCATTCCTGCAGCAGCCAGCGGGGCTGCCGTGTTCGAGCCCCAGCTCCTGTGGAGACCCCGCAGTGGGGCCCTGGACACAGGCTGTCCCCAAAGGCACACAGTTCAAACAGATTTGGCTAGAAAGCCCCGTGTCCTATTTGGCACGGAGGGCAGGGCTGGGAGTGGGGAAGGGGGTGGAGGTGTAGCAGGCCCGCCCCGGGGAACAGCCAGTGTGAGCCCGGGCCCCACACCGCTGGCTGACTTAACCAATCACTGGAAAAAAAACCCAGAGTCCCCCAAAGCCCCCCTTTTTGGCATTACAGACCCGGTGACGCCCCAGCTGGCCCACCTCTCCCACGCCCAGGACAGCTCCCCGGGGCAGCCCCCGGGGCCTCCGCCTGGAGGGCCGCTCTGATTTTGTCCCACTTCCCCAATGCACAGGCAGGCAGGCAGCTTCTCCGCTGGGAAGGACACGGAGCCCCCAGAGGGGCGGGGGGATTGTCAGGGGTGGCGGGCCCCCGCACAGCCAGCAGGCCCGGGCAGTCTGTGGGGCTGAGATGAGGACTGCGTGGCCCTGGCACAGGTGGCAGAAGGCAGGCAGCAGGAGCGACACCCTCTCCTCCTGCCCCCGAAACCCAGAGGCTGGCTCTCCAGGTGCAACAGCTCAGGGACTTGCCCAGCGCAGCGGCCCCAGGTTAGACAGCACCAAAGCAACCTCTCTAGGGTCCCTGCCTCCCCCACCTCACACACAGCCCTCAGCTGTCAGGAGAGGGGACAGCGACAGGGAGATGAAGTCCCCTCACCTCGGACAGCTCAGGCACAGTTGGGGGGGGGGGTAGTTCTGACAGCAAGGCCACGGCTCCCCCCCATCTTAGTCCGCCTGCCCTGGTGTGGTCCTCCAGGCCTGCTCCCCGCCCCCCATAGCCATGTGCCACCGGGCAGAACAGCCACGCTGGCCCAGAAGTTCCCTCCTGGAATGCTGTGCCCCTGGGAACCGGGAGCCGTCACCACAGCCAGGAGGGCACTTCCGAGATTTGGCTCGAGCTGCAGGGGGTGCCCAGACTTCCTGAGGCCACAGGGAAGCGAAGGCCGAGGTAGGAACGGGGCGGCCAGGCCCCAGCAAGGCATCGAGGTACGACCCGGCCCGATGCCCCAGGCAGGGGTGGGCTCGGGAGGCCTCCCGCCTGCCCTGGCGTGGCCTGGGGTGTGGGTCACTTACTGGAGCCAAACCAGAGGCCGGAGCGGGCGGGGGAGGCGGCGGCGGCCACGGTGGGTGTCAGTAGTGCCGCAGGTTGAAGAAGCCCACGCTGGTGGGGGACTCCTTCACGGTGACCGTGATGAGGTTGGCGGTGACGTCGGTGACAAAGACGTGCTCGATGAGGCTGCGGGTGGGCTTCCAGTCCTGGCTGGTCTGCACCGACACGGACAGGTTCTGCTTGGCACCGGGCGGCGAGGCCGAGTCTGGGTCCGAGTCGGAGCTGCTGTTCTCCTCGCCGGTGCTCATCTCCGACAGCGCGGCC
>NW_005371349.1:136824-140386 GCF_000412655.1 Myotis brandtii
CCCAGGTCCTTCCTGGCGGTCTTCAGCACCCTGGCCAGGTTCACGGGCCTCCGGGCCGCCTTCTGCTCCGGGGGCAGGGGCTTGCGGCCCCGCTTCTTCCGGATGGGGTCCTTCAGCTCGGGCTTGGCCACCAGGATCTGCGCCTTCTTCTGCGGCACTGGGTGGGTCTCCCGGCCGCGGGGGCCCCTCTTGGCGTCTAGGTCGCTGTCCCCCTCTTCATCAGAGGAAGAGGAGGAGGACGTGGAGGACGAGGAGGAGCTGCTGGACTTGCACTTGGAGGAGGTGTCCGGTTCCTGCAGAGACCCAGGGAAGGTGTCACCCTTTGCGGCCTGGTCCCTGGGTCCAGAACACACACTTCCCCCCAGGGTCTCGGCCACGCTGAAGCCAGCACCTCCCGTCGCTTCCACACTAGAGGCAAACGGGGGGAGCGAGCTAAAAGCAGGAAAATGGCGCCGCCGGGCCTGGCTCAGTGGACAGAGCGTTGGCCTAAGGACTGAAGGGCCCTGGGTTCGATTCTGGTCAAGGGCCTGTGCCTGGTCGTGGCTCTGCAGGAGGCAACCCATCGATGCGTCTCTCTCTGTCTCCCCTCCTCCCTTCCACTTTCTCTAAAGATCAATGGAAATAAAGAAATAAAAATAGAAACCAATGGAGAAATATCCTCAGCTCAGGAGCCTGCACTCGCTGCGACCCCACGCAGAGGCCTGGAGGCAGCAAGGAGGCGGCAGGAGGCCAGGGACTCCCTCCCCAAAGCCCTCAGCCCTCCCGCCCGCACCTGCACTCCACCCCAGCACCGGAGGCGAGCAGCCAGAGCAGGCCTCGCCACCCACCTTGAGCTTGGAGTGCCGGCCGCAGGAGGACATCACCGCGAGCTTCCGCGGCCTGCCCCGGGGCCGCTTGCCTTTCTTCCGGTTCTGCACCTCCTTCTCCTGTTCCCTGAAGAGAATCACCATCGGGGTCACAGAACCGCCCTCACACGGGACCCCATGGCCTCAAACCCCGTCCACTGCAGCCCAGCCCTCTGCAGTGCCCGTGATGTTTGCACACCCCTCCTCCATTCCACTGGCGTCGGGTAAAGACAAGTCAAAGAGAGCCAAGCGGACCCGCCACGTGAACAGTTTCGGTCTCTCCGACTCCACTTACAGCACGCCTGACCCAGGCCTCTCTGCAGGCAGAATGTTTCCGGAGAATTCTAGAACGCCACGAGGAGTCGTTGTGGTCACATGGCCCAATCCCCTCATTTCAAACCGGAGTCCAGGCCGAGTGAGGACCTGCCCCCAGCACCCCCCCGCCTCCCCAACTACCCGCACAAAACCTGCAGGTCTGAGGAGCACAGAACCCACGGCTCTGCCGGCTCCGCACGCGTCTTCCCAGGCCAGTGCCCTGCGCAGTCCCGCCTGTTCCCCTTCCTAAGACGCCCGCTTCCTGGATCCCACAGAGGCCGAGCTCAAAGCCCGGGACGCCCTCAACCAGCCCCGACTCGGCCACGGCGACAAGAGATGCCTCCGAGCCCCTGGAGAGAGCCCGTGTTTCAGGCTATTGCCCATCCCCGGGAGAAGGACCTATCTGGAGGGGTTTCCTGATGATTAAAACGGGCCGACGGCATCTCCCTGGGGCCGGGCAGGTGACCCTTACAGGGTCCAGCCGCAGCGGACTCTCCGAGGCAGCCCGACCGTCTCCTACGGAACCACTAGCTGCCGGCCTCCGGCGGGACCTTCCGCCCATTTCCGGGAGAAAGAGCACCCACCGTCCCAGGATGTGACCCCCCACCCGGCTTTACCTCTCTGGCCTCTCAGGGTCCGGCAGCCCCATCTCGGTATCCTGCCCGCCGACCCCGTTCCTTCTGCTGAACCATAAGGAGCTCAGCCAGGACCGCAGGCTCTCTGGTCTGTGTGGACACCCCCTCACGGCTCTGGGACCTGAGCTATGGCCTCCCAAAGGCAGGAGGGCAAGCCTCCGCTCACCTGTCACCCCCGCCCCCCGCCTCAGGCCAGCTTTTCTCTCACGGCACCATCACAGCCCCTCGGAGAAGCCCCAAGCCTTCTGCTGGACCCCAGCAGGGACAGCTGTTAAGCAGCTAATGGATCTGCCTCCATCGACAGACAAGCACTCCCCTGCCCAGCGCCCACACCTTCCCGGTCAAGCGTGCTCCCGACAGCACCTCTGGACTCTCCTGCCGGTTGGGGTGGCCTGTCCATCGCCTGCCTCTCACCACCCCTTCCCGCCTGCCTCTCACCACCCCTTCCCTCGAGCATCTCAAGGCCTCTCTCTAACAAGGCTCCTACCTAAACATAGAAACGGCACCTAGAATTACAGAAGCAGATTCGGCCCAGACTGGCCGGGGGCTGCCGCGTGCACGTGCTTGCTGGGTACCACTCGCCCGGTACAGTGTGTTCTGCAGCCCCGAGAAAAAGAAACGTTCCCGGCAGACACACCCCGCACCCCGGCAGGCCCCTACGGAGCTGAGCACTCCGCTCCCTCTCTGGGCCTCTCCTGCTCAGTGACACCTCGCGCAGGGTGGGGAGGCCGGGCCTGTATTGTTGCCGCAAGCCCGCCATCCTAGCTGTCATCAGCCCTGTTTGCAAATTACTCGACAGGAAAGGCAGGACTTTCGGTGAAGGAATCAAGACGGTTCTTTTAGGCAAAGCTGGCTCTCAGAAGCCCAACAGCAGCCCTGACTTGGGCTGGGCTCTGAGGTGTGGACACAGCCCTGGCCGGCGGACGGCTCCTACGGGAACTCAAAGTTTGCTCCACCTTTACAGACAGCCCTGGGGATGGCAGCAGGGAGCCCTGACAGCTGCTGGGGGACCCCTGGGCAGGCCCCGCCCCCCTGCTCACTTCTTCTGGAAGGCCAGCAGCAGCCGCGGGTCCAGGATGTTCTCCTCCGGCTCCCAGCTGTTGTGTCTGGAAAAGCAAAGAGCAGGTCGTGGTAAACAGCAGCCACTTGAGAAAGCAGCCGATCCCTGCGGCCGGCCGAGTCCCGGAAGACCGACCCCAAGAAAGGCCCCCCGCTCGTGTCCAGGGTGAGCGCCTGGAAACGGGTTCGGAGGCCAGTGCCTTACCTTTAAACTCCAGGGGAAACTGCTACTTCAATCCCCCCGCCCCCCATGAGCTCCCGCCTCAAGAGGGCTGGTCTCCCCACTGGGAGGAAAACAAATCCTGGTGAAAGGGAAAGCGGCGGAGGGAGCCCCAAACCCTGGCCCGGAGCCCGAGCGGGAAGGGAAGGCTGTCCAGAGGCGGGAGGGGAGGCCGAGGGGCACAGAAGCGCAGCCCAAAGATTGAAAACAACGTGGCTGGCGCCCAAGCAAGCGCGGGGCAGGCACCGGGAGGGGAAAGCCAAGAAACGTGGGGTCCGCCCGGGAATAAAGGGGAGATGGGTCTGCGCGAGCGACGTAAACAGAGCCCCCTCCGGGAGCGCCGAGTCCCCTCCCTCCCATAAAAAAAAAAAAGGCAGCCCTACATCCATCAATAGACAGCTCAGGTTACAGCGGGGAACACGGACCGGAGGAGGGGGGCTCGCGTCCACGGGAAGGGGGAGGCGGGCAGGGGGCGCGAGCAACAAATG
>NW_005371349.1:141767-142375 GCF_000412655.1 Myotis brandtii
CCTTTTGGAACTAGGTCTCCAGGTCTCGGCACTCGTCCTGCTTTGCGCGGGAGCAAAAGGGCCGGGGAGGGCGGGCTGGGGGCGTAGCGGGGAAGGAATGGGAGCAAAAGTGCTGGCGGGAGCCGGGGGAGCAGCAAAAGCGGAGCCGCCCCCTCCCCCCCAAAGGCGAGAGAGGAAATGCATCCCCTGAGGACGCGAGCTGCTGTGTTCTTACTCCAAGCCCCGCGCTTTAGGGCGCACGTAGGAGGACAGGAGGTGCACCTCTTGTTTCACGCGTTTGAAACGGATGTGGGGACTGGGAGCGAGGTTTCGGGCGGTGGCTGTAACCTAGGACTGAGTCCTTCTCGGGCCGCCAGCATTTGGAAATGCGCATCTTTTGGATCAGTTGCGCGCGGCAGAAAGAGGATTGGACCGCGTTTCAGAAGTGGGGTGGCCTGGAGTCCCTTTTGGGGTCCTGGGTGGAGGCGACCCTTTTATTTTCTACTGTTAAGGTCCGTATTCCAGGAGCAATTCCCCCTTAAGTCATGTAGCTCTTGAATCAGAGGAAGCCAGACGCTGAATGAAGGAGATAAACGCCAGCCTGACCCCCACCCCCCGCCCCCGCCCCG
>NW_005371349.1:142562-145171 GCF_000412655.1 Myotis brandtii
TCAATACAGTTTAACTCAGTGAACATTCACTTTCTGGTTTTGTGTCTTCCTCGAACGCAGCTGCAAAGTGCTCTCTCTGTTGAGCAAATGAGAAACTCGTTTCTAGTTGCAGGAGGCTGCGTCCCACTGGGGTTTTGACCCTTAGAGCGTGTTCATAAGGGCCCTGCAGGACAGATGCGTGTATTTTAACCGCAAGGCCCACTGTGCACCCGCGGAGCTGAGGGGCCCTCTGCGATTCGGCATGTTTTCCATTTATTTGGTGAAATAGGTTCCCTTCAACCGAAGTCCTGGAAAGACCTGGGGTGACCTTTGCCAACTGCGGTGTTGCTTGCGAAGGAGGTGGGGAGAAGGAAGGTTCGCTTGGGGTGGGGCTGGGGGGAAAGGATTGCTCCCCGGGGAGGGGCCGCCAGCCGGGGACCCTGGTTTGGGGGTGAAACCTGCCCCGCTGGGGTGGAGAGAGGCTGCAGGCAGCTCTTCGGGTTCCCATCGTGTGGAGCTGGGCAGCCAGTTGTGGGCAGAGGTGGGAGGCGTCCTTGCTGTTATGGGACAGTTTCATTTCGTTTCCTCTTGGGGATACATGGTATCCTGGACACTTGCCTATTTTTTTTTTTAAGAAGATAAAGCTTTATAAAGGGAATTCTTTCTTCCCCTAAGAAATATGTTTTTCTAGAAGTTGGTCCTAAACCCATTTGGGGGGGGGGGATCAGTTTCTTGGGAGGTGTAGCCGCAAGCTGAGACCCTGCAAGCTCCTCGCTGCTTATTGTCACTCGGGTTCTGACACCTAAACACTGCGGGTCCCCTCGGGTAGCGTTTCCCCGTCACACACAGAACCGGCAGCACGGGACTCGGGCCAGCCTGCCTCTCACGGCATCGGTCCAACGATGAACGCTCAGTTTGGCTAAAATAATGTTTAGGTGATTTATTTGGAGAAACAAATGTGACCGATTTCAGTGGGATTAAATGATCAGATAAGGAGGGTGACGCGCTCCTTAAAGCGAACCTGGAGCCCAAAGGTGGGGTTTGATTCTGGGTCAGGGCGCTCCCCCAGGTTCGGTGCAATCCCAGGGCGGGGGGTGTGGGAGGCAGCCCATCGGAGTTTCTCTTTTACATCAGTGTCTCTCTCTCTCTCCCTCTCTCCCTTTCTCTCTCCAATCAGTTCACCTTAAAGAGCCACCTGTAGTAGTGGTCACATACCAGACAGGACTGGCTCATAGGAATGCAAGGGATACACCCTAAACATGTTTTAAGCAACAGGAATGCAGTCACTAAGTGAACCCTGGGACATGAATAGTGCGCCCTCACTTCCCCTTGTGCTTTGTCACACGTGCCAGTGTTTTAAAATGTACAGAATCGATTCAGAGTGCGGGCAAACGGGTGCACACTCAGGCTAAATGCTCCACTCAATCCCGCTTTCTACGCAAATGGTAGGTCATCGCTGCTGAAATAAGCATGTTCATGCTGCTCCTGTGGACTGAAAATCCAACATACGACTGAGGCAAAAAAAAAAAAAAAAATTGACTTCAGAGAGGAAGGGAGAGAGAGTTAGAAACATCACTGATGAGAGGGAGTCATCGATTGACTGCCTCCTGGGGATCGAGCCCGCCACCCTGCATGTGCCCTGACCGGGAATCAAACCATGGCCTCCTAGAAGCCGCCCCTGCCTCAGTCTGGCAGCCGCTAAGCAGCCCAGTCCCTCCTCCAGCGCAGCTTCCGCGGGAGGAGGGTCCCTGCAAATACCGCCTCGTTGTTGCAGAGGCGTCCCCAAGGTGGGCCCGGGAGAAAGGCAGGACAAGCAACACGTTGCACAGCCTTTAGTCTAACGTGATGGTGTGTCCCCGCCCAGGGGCCCGCAGGCTGGCAGGAGGGAGGTGTGATCTGTGCGTCACGGGGAAATATTACCCACGGGACCCGCAGTGTTTAAGCAACAATAAGCACACGGAGGTGCTGCACGAGGTCTCAGCTTGCGGTTTGCCTGAGACCTCCGGGGGCACAGGCAGAGACCGACCTGGGACCCCGCCCCAGAGCCTGACCCAAGAGCCCCGGGGGCTGGGCGCAGCGGACACGGTTTGGACCATTCTGACAAGGGGCAGCCTGTCCCCGCCTCGGTTTGCGCAGGAGAAGGAGCCCTGCGTGGCCTCAGGCCACGGAGCGTGTTCCTGGCGTTTCCCACGGGTGCCTGGTGGGGTGCGGTGGGCGCTCTGTGGGCTCAGGGTGGAAGGAGGCAGCCGAAGCCTCAGCGCCTGGGACTGGCCGCCAGCCGACTGCTCGGCCCTAAAGACCTGCACACACTGGCCGCCCTTGGGTCCTGGGGGCAGGGGAGGGCAAGGAACGTTGCTAATCGGAGGCGGAAACCGACAGTCAACCAGCCAAGCCCTTCGCCCTCCGTGATGTGGAGACCAGCCCGCAGCTCCCATGGGAGGTCTGCATTGCATAAGCTTTTATTTCAGAGGTGGCGTTGGTTAAGTTTGCAATCGGACCAGTCCCTGGGTGCAGTTCTTTTAAAAAATATTTTTTATTGCCGAAACCGGTTTGGCTCGGTGGATAGAGCGTCGGTCTGCGGACCGAAGGGTCCCAGGTTCGGTTCCGGTCAAGGGCATGTACCTGGGTTG
>NW_005371349.1:145494-145821 GCF_000412655.1 Myotis brandtii
CCTTAGGAGTACCCTAATTAAGTTAATAACAATGTACCTACCTATATAGTTTAAGTTTAAAAAATTTGACTCTCAAAAGAAATTTCAATCGTACTGTTGATATTTGGCTCTGTTGACTAATGAGTTTGCCGACCACTGTCCTAGTTCGTAGGTCGACGCTCAGCCACTGAGCCACGCCGGCCGGGCCCTGGTTGCAGTTTTTCACACCAGAAGCAGTGCCCAGACAGACGTCTTCCTTTGCACCTGTGCCATGCCCACACCGGGGGGCAGCACTGGGTACCCGTTAAAGGGTACGGGGTCTCGCTGCCAGCCCCCCCAGGGGCTGCA
>NW_005371349.1:146653-151049 GCF_000412655.1 Myotis brandtii
CCGCCATGGGGGGGGGGGTTGCCTCTGTCCCCACTTTGCCAGCCGAGCTGGGAGTGAGGAGTTGGTGGAGAGCGCTGGCGGACATGCTGGACGCGGAGCGGGTTTCGGTGATTCTGCGTCACGCGGGTGAGTCATACCGGGCCCCCAGCCCCCGGCCCCCGGCTGCGTTTCTCCAGGCCGCTCTGGCTGCAGGGCGGTTAGGTGTAAAGCCATTGAGCGTGGCCTTTCAGTGTGAAATGCATTATTTTCACAAACTTAGAAATAGCTCACACGTCACCAAGTCCTGAAATCTGGAGCGAAGCCGTTACTCAGAGTGGCAAACGGATCCGCGCTCCCGGGTGTGCCGGCTGTTCTTGGGTCACAGGCGATCGCGCGGCCTCCGTGGCCCCGGGCACCGTGGGTGACCCCGCGGCTTGGGGAGGGAGGCCTGGCTCTCAGAGCCAAACGCAGGTGCGGCTTCCCCCCTCCCTCAGCTGCCGACTCCTGATCAAGGAGCCCCGAGAGAAGGTCACCGGCACGCAAACGGGCGGGTTGTTTCCGTCAATCCTGCCGCTTTGGGCTGAGCTGTGGTCCAAGGATACGTGTCCTTTTCTTTTTAAATACATATTTTTACTGATTTCAGAGGAGAAGGGAGAGGGAGAGAAACATCCATGATGAGAGAGAATCATGGATCGGCTGCCTCCTGCACACTCCACCCTGGGCATGGAGCCTGCAACCTGGACCTGTGCCCCGACCAGGAATCGAACCCTGACCTCCTGGTTCATAGGTGGACACTCAACCACTGAGCCACGCCGGCCAGGCACAGGACACATGTTCTTAAAAGCTCCTTTTCCTGCTTCTGGTTGGCAGAAGTTTCTGTGATAATTGGAGGCATTGCATTTAGAGTCAGGGAATGTGGGATTGGGAGGGACCGTGAGCTCCGGGCGGCCAGGGGCCAGGCGGGATGTGCGGGCTGTTGGCCTCTGAGCTTCGGCTCCCGGCCCTGCTGGGCAGCATCTCGCCAGCCACCCAGCCACACTGCCTGGAGGTCTGCTCCGCCCCACCTCCAGCCTCTGTGGCCCTCAACTCAGCAAGGACAGTGTGCCGAGCCGGCACGGCCAGGGGTGAGCCTGAGGGGGGCGGTGAAGGATGGAGAAGACAGACAAGAGGACAAAGCTGGGGCTGGGTGGGACGCTGCCCTCTGATAGACAGCGCCACGGCTTGCAAGCCGAGTCTTTATTTTATAGCCAGATTCCAGGAGGCAAAGCAAGGGCGAGGTCAAGACGGTTACAACGTTCTCGTGGGTTTCGAATCCACTCAATTACAGGCACCTGGTCAAGCTTTGTTTACTTGCTGCACCTCCCGCCGCCCATATCACTCAGCCACGTGGGCCCACAGGTTCGGACCATAAGGTCAAGCTCACAGCCACGGCCTCTGGCTGTCATTGTGTGGGGACTCGCACGTGGCTTTGCCACGAGAGGACCGTGCCCTCTCATTAGTCCGAGGCTTGAACCTGTCCAAACGCTGTAGCCGCTCCCCACAGACAGTGGGCCAGGCCGGGTGCTGGATTCAAAGGCTCAGAGGACACCCCGAAACCCGCCCTCCCTCCCTCCCGTCCCCAGCGGCCTAGTTCCCCACGTGGGGCCACCAAGGGCTGGTGAGTTGGTCCGATGTTCAGCTCTTGGCTGCAATGAGTGGCATTTGTTTAAAAAACCAGCTTTTCTGTACATGAGACGTGGAGAGATGTGGGCCGCAGAGGAGGTGTCTGTGATGGGCCAGAGACAGCCCGGCTGCGACGCTGTCCCTTTAACTCGGCGCACAGACACGGCGTCCCCCCCTTCCCCCCCCACTTGGGCTCTCGTGTCCTCGCTGGGTTCCGTGAGCACATGCTGCTGACACTGTGGCATGGCCACCGTCTGTAGAGGTACTTTTGATTATAGGACATTCCCCTTTGGGGCTGGAACCGTCTACGTCCCATGTCCTGGCCACAGACGCGGGAGGGGCTGCTATGGACACCACCGTTTCATATTTCTCAGCGGGGCTTCAACTTTATTTTCCTGCAGCTCCGGGGCCAGGAGTCTGGAGTCAAGGTGTGGGCCTGGCTGCGCTCCCTTTGAAGGCTCTGGGTGGGGAAGGGCCCTTCTTCACCTTTTAAATCTTTTAAAATGTATTTTTATTGATTTCAGAGAGGAAGGGAGAGGGGGAGAGAGAGGAACATCGATGAGCTGTTGAAGGCAGGCGCGGGGCGAATTCCTCTTGAGACCGCGTTTGCTATTTTAAATTCTCAAGTCCTCAGTTAAATGAAAACCCATTTAAAGGCTCCGGGTAGGAGCAGGGCAGCACACGGCAGGCGGCGCGCTCCGAGGGCTGGGCCCCACGTGGCTTTGGTGTCTGGAAATCCACTTGCCGAGGAGCCCGGATCCTCCGTGTCACCGGGCGTCCCACACCTGAGGGAGGCGCTAGGACATGAAGAGCCGATCGGAGATGCACAGAAGGACGCGTGTATGTCCGGACGCGAGCGCAGACACGCTGGGACACGCCGAGTGGGGCCTTCCTCCACCCACGGGCCACAGTCCCTTTCAGCGTCCAGTCTGACGTTTGTCAACTTACGCCCTCGGCCAGGAGGCAGCACACCCCCAAGTGGGAGCCTGCAGGCCCCGGGCCTGGTCAGGACGCCATGAAACAGGAGACATAGCAGGGTGTGTGGGGCAGAGTCTAAACGGCTGCGCAGGAAGCAGACGTAAGAAGGTCATCGGGCCCTCAAAGCCGCTCAGCCACCTGCCCATTAGGGAAACACACATTAAAAGCTGGGTCACGCCCTAGCCGGTTTGGCTCAGTGGATAGAGCGTTGGCCTGCGGACTCAAGGGTCCCAGGTTCGATTCCGGTCAAGGGCATGTACCTTGGTTGCAGGCACATCCCCAGTAGGGGGTGTGCAGGAGGCAGCTGATGGATGTTTCTCTCTCATCGATGTTTCTGTCTATCCCTCTCTCTTCCTCTCTGTAAAAAATCAATAAAATATATTAAAAAAAAAAGGTGGGTCAGTCGGATGGAACATTGTCCCCAACACTGAAAAGGTTGCAGGTTCAATTCCCGGTCAGGGGGAGCGTGTGTGTGTGTGTGTGTGTGTGCGCGCGAGCAACCGATCAATGTTTCTCCCTTTTTCTCTCTAAACTTATCCTTGGGTGAGGATTTTTTTTTTTTAAATCACATCTCCACAGGCAGGAGTAGACAGGATGGGGAGACTGATGGGCCGATGATGGGGGGGTACAGGTGCGGGGAGGGGGTGGAAGTGGGAACCGCACACGCTGCCACTCTGGGAATTGGTTTGTCAGTTTCTTAAAGCTACAAGCTCACTCACCACATGGCCCAGACCCCCTAGGCCTCCATCCAAGGGGATTGAAAACACATGTCCACACGGATCTGGTCCGTGAGTGCTCACAGCAGCTTCATTCATTACAGCCCCGAGTGGAAGCAACCAGTGCGGGTCCGCGGGTCCGCGAGGTTTGGAACAGCCGTGGAGGGACGGCGGGCGGCGCAGCAGCCACAGGAGATCACGGGTGAAACGGCGCCAGACACGTCTCCGAGGGCCGTGCTCAGGGGGAGCGGCCGGCACAAGGCATTCCACTCTATCTGCTCCCATTTCTATTTAAAAACGACATATTTCATTGATGTCAGAGAGGAAGGGAGAGGGAGAGAGAAACATCAATGATGAGAGAGAATCATGGACGGGCTGCCTCCTGCACGCCCCCCACTGGGAATCGAGCCCACAACCCGGGCCTGTGCCCTGACCAGGGATCGAACTGTGACCTCCTGGTTCCTAGGTCGACGCTCAACCACTGAGCCACGCCGGCCGGGCACGTGGACTCCTTTTTATTTCCATGCCCATGCGGAGGCGTGGCAGGGAGTCCCCAGCCGGCAGGGACCAGGACAGGAAGCCTGGACCCCCCAGTCCTTCGGGACCTTTTATGGAGAAAGGGTGTTTGCAGACGTGATTAAGGATCCGGAGGGATCACCCTGGATTCGCCGGGTGAGTCCTGAGTCCCGTGACCAGTGTCCTGACAGGACGGAGGGGACGGACAGGGAGCAGGGCTCCTGCGCGGGATTGTGGGGTGTGTGCGTGTGGCCCGGGCGCGGAGTGGTGTGCACAGCGTGGGGTGGGTGCGGTGTGCGCAACGTGTGGTGTGCGAGGCGCGTGTTATGCGAGTGCATGTGTTTCGTGTGTAGATGGTGTGTGGGGTGATATGTCAGCGTGTGCCCCGCGGGGTTCCGTGTCCCTCCCTCCCGAGCCCCCAGCTCAGGGCTCAGAGGACAGCGGGACCCTCACTCAACCGGGGCGAGCTGAGAGCGGCGGGTAACCATGGCAACGGATGCTCCTGCAGCCCGGAGAGGCCGGCTGGCTGGGTGGGGGTGAGCGCT
>NW_005371349.1:151293-153879 GCF_000412655.1 Myotis brandtii
CCTCTGTCGCCAGCACCCGGACTGGCCGCCGGCGAGGAGTGGCCGCGCTGGGACTCTCTCCAGACCCCGCTCCAGTCGGCGGAGCGACATGAACTTTGGACGGTGAATCGCAGCGTCGGTTTTCAGGCTGCCCTTCCCGAGCGCCTCTGCCCAGCGGCCGGGACGGGTGCAGGGCGCCTGGGGACCACAGGGCCAGTCCGCAGAGGGAGTCCCCCCACGCCGGCCATGGGAGGCCGAGTGCTGCCTTCCAGAAGCTTCCCGGGTGACCACACCCCGGTCAGGGAGAGGAGGCGGCCAGGAGCTTGGGCAGCCTCCACAGGTTCGCGGCCCAGCCTCCTTGATCCACTGGGTCAGGCCCTCCGACACCCGCGCTGTTTGTTATTCACTCACTGTTTTTAACGCAACTTGGTCTTTTTTTTTTTTTTAATATGTCTTTACTGATTTCAGAGAGGAAAGGAGAGGGAGAGAGAGATAGAAACATCAATGATGAGAGAGGAACATCACTGATTGGCTGCCTCCTGCACTCCCCCCACTGGGGATCGAACCCTCAACCCGGGCGTGTGCCCTGCCCTGACCGGGAATCAAACCGTGACCTCCTGGGTCATAGGTCAACACTCAACCACTGAGCCACACTGGCCAGGCTTTGACTTCAGTTAATTTTAAAATAAAGTAAGTGGACAATCAGTAGCACTTGCCCAAACCTAAAGGTGATCACGGAAACAGGTACCACGCACATGACACGCTGCATCCTGGCAGCTGCCCCCAGGGCTCTGGGCCTGGGGCCTGCGGCTGCACCAGGGAGGTGCCCAAGGCCTAGGCCAGTGATGGCGAACCTATGACACGCGTGTCAGAGGTGACACGCGAACTCATTTTTTTGGTTGATTTTTCTTTGTTAAATGGCATTTAAATATATAAAATAGATATCAAAAACATAAGCCTTTGTTTTACTATGGTTGCAAATATCAAAAAATTTCTATATGTGACACAGCACCAGAGTTAAGTTAGGGTTTTTCAAAATGCTGACACGCCGAGCTCAAAAGGTTCGCCATCACTGGGATAGAGCATCACAGGAACTGACCGTGTTAAAAGAAGTCCTGTGATAAAACGGCACGGATGCAACACACACATGCATGCTGGCGTGCACACACATGCACATGCTGGCGCGCACACATGTACTGGCACATGTGCACACATGCACATGCTGGCACACACATATACTGACACATGCACACACAATCACATGCTGGTACACACATACACTGGCACATGCACACATGCACACATGCTGGCACATGCACACACACATGCTGGCACACTGCGGAGTGTTGGAGTGGGGCTCAGGTGGCGCCCGCATACTCGCTGCTCTCACAGCCATGCAGCCCGAAGCCGGCTCAGGCCCCTCGTTCCTGTCCGAGACTTTTAGGGGTCAGCCAACCCCTGGGACTGTGAGGGGTCACCTGTGACGCCAGACGTCTGGGCTGGCAGTTCTTCATGTGGGACGGACCAGGTTCTTTCTCTTTTCTGTTTGAAAAAGCCAATCAAGAGGCTAGGCCAAGCAGGCCCGGCCCTTGTGGGCTCTTGGTGGCGTCAGGCTGGGCACCTTTTGGGGACCTGGGGGCCGGTTTGGCCGCTCCGGCACCGGCACCAGCACCGGTGAGCGCTCACGGCACCTGGGAGGTGGATGCACTTAGAGACATCGCCTGGCCCCGCGACCAGGTAAGGACAGGAGGCTGGTCCTCAGTGCGGGCGGACTGGCCTGGGCATCGGTCGGGGTTGGGCTGCAGGCAGCGGGCTTGGGGGGCGCTTCCAGGAACCCTTGGGTGAGGGCCACGGCGCTGCGGGCCTTCAGGCGGAGCTGCCGGTTAGGCCGCTGTCGGGGGAGGCTGGGATGGATCCAGAGACCGGATGGCCCTCTGGCCGCAGGGAGAAGCCAGAGGCCCAGGCGGGGAGGAGGGAGTCACAGGTGAGGAGCAGGCAGGTCCTGGGGGGCCCATTGTGGGGGGACAGGCTGGGGTAGGAGCTGGTGTGACTCAGAGCCCACGCTCTTAACCAGTGGGTTTGAGCGCACAGCCCTTGAAGTGGCTCAGCGTCCGTGCGTCTGGGTGACGAGGGGCTGGACAGTGTCCCTTCGGGTCCTGGCCTGGCCACCCCGCCCCCTCTGGAGACAGGCGATGCCCACTCTCTCTTGAGAGCCCCCAGGGGTGTGTTTATTCCTAGTTGCCCCCCACAGGCTCACACTTGTGCTCACACGCCCTTCTCCCCCTTCCCCCCAACGGGGCGCTGCTATTTGCCGCGTTTTAACGTGTTTTTTGCTGAACAGTGTGGCTTGGAGGTTCTCATTCCCCATCTTGTCACAAGGAGCCCTCTTGTCCCCCAACCCTTTTTCTTCTCACGTGCGGCCCACGCCGCCACCACCTGTCCCTGGCGTCCGACCAGAATGAATGGTGCCCGCGTGGTATCGTCCTGAGGATCAGGAGTTTATTCCCCGCCGGGCAGCGGCAGGACTGGGAGCGGCAGGCTTTGGGGAGGAGTCGCACCCACGCCGGCCCGGTGCCTTCTAAGGCCCAGGTGTGTCCTTAGCCCACG
>NW_005371349.1:154529-156326 GCF_000412655.1 Myotis brandtii
AAGTGCCAGGTGCCGGTCTGGGCTGTGGGCCTGTGCGTTTGCAGAACCTAAGCCTGGGCAGGGGCCGGACTGCCCGCGTCATAACGACGGAGCACGGGCCGGGGCTGAGGGGACACTGAGGCCCGGGGGCACCGTCTGGTCAGCTGGGCAGACAGTCCATGGTGTCCGGCATCACCGCGAGGGCAGCTGCGGAGGCTTCCTGGCAGAGAGGGTGGGGGGGTGAGGACGGGTCGCTGAGGAGAGGAGGCGTGTGGGGAGCGCGGGTGGGGATCAGGCGTGCGGGCCCATCCCTCTCAGCCTCGCTGCCCCGACCTCCTCGCGGCTCAGATGCTCCGTCCTTCACGGGCTCAGGCACCCCCAGGGCCTCAGGCACCCACCCAGCCTCAGGCCCGTTTCCTTTGTCCCCCACTCCACCCACCTCCACCTCGAAGGCCCGCCCTTAACGCATCGGAATCGGTTCATTGCCCCCTCTTCACCCTGCCACCAAGATGTGCTGCCCTGACCTCGGGTGACCTCTGACCTCGGGTGACCTGACCCCAGCAGGCAGGTCCGAACTGGCAGTACCTGTCCCTACCTGTGCTGCTGCCCCGTGTCTGTGCCCATTTAGTCACCACGTCAGACCCTGGCGCGGCCCTGCGGCCCCCCCTCTACGCCCCATCCTCCCGGCCATGGTTCCCTTTGTCCTATCGCCTCCTGGCTCCCAACGGGCAGATGCCGGGCTCAGGGCCTGGCTGCCTGGCTCACTGCGCGTCCACAAGCCCGATGGAGCCTGACACCCAGCGGGCCCCACTGCGTTCTCTTAGAATGAATGACTTGCGTCACTCTGGCCAGAAGGCTGTGACATCACAGGGCAGACAAGGGGGCTGTGACATCACAGGGAAGACAAGGGGGCTGTGACATCACAGGGCAGACAAGGGGCTGTCCCTCAGCAAGCCAATCCTCTGAGCTGTCTCCCTGGTGTTCCAGGCCCCCCACCCTCCCCCCGCACCCCCTTGTTGCAGTTTCTGAGTATTTCCCTGCTTGTACCCAAGCACAGAGCCCCGCAGCAGAGGGGGGAGGCTGGGCTGTCTGCTTCGAAAGAGCTGTTCCAGGCCCGGGGCCCAGGACGGACCCCTCTCTGTGGTGGGACAGGGCCCAGGGGTCCCACCCTCCCTCCACCTCCTGGGCCCTGACCTTGAGCGATGGGCATTATGCGACCTTGGCCAGGAGAACTGCAGCCACCAGCAGGCCTGTCATCAGGGCGGGGCAGCCGCCAGCCAGGGGGGCAGACCCTATGGAGAGTCGGAGGGCCCCATGGGTGAGGGACGGGGGAGCGTGTCACCACCCCAACTCCTCCCAGAGCCGCCCCACGAGCCCCCTGAAGTCACCTCTCAGCACCCCTCTTGTTCTCCTCCCCAGCGCACTGCCCCCCCTCATCTAGCCAGCCCCCCCACCCCCCATAGTCCAGCTCCCAGGTGACCTTTGCCACTGAGACGGGTCAGGGGGGTGGGGGTGGGGAGCTGGCAGAGGGTGACTCCAGGAAGGAATCCCTCTGTGGAGCCTGGGCCCCCGGGACCAGGAGTCTGGAGGGGCTTCACCCCAAAGCCCTGCCCCTGGGCCGACACCCCTGGTCCTCAGTCTGGCACCTTGAACACGCTCCTGTCCCTGTTCTCCGCCCACACTGCTGAGGACAGGGAAGGAGAAGGCGCCCCACGTGCTGGGGGGCACCTGTTCCAGGGCAGGCACCCCGTCTGCAGCCACGGGGGGCGGGACCGTGCAGGGGAGGGCCGGGCCTCACCTGAGTGGGTTGTGGTGGAC
>NW_005371349.1:156826-157713 GCF_000412655.1 Myotis brandtii
TGGCCTCGGGCACGATGCGCAGCAGCTTGCACAGCAGCTCGTACACGTGGACGCTCTCGAAGGGCTCCACCTCCAGGCCCCGCCGGAAGCTGGGGCCCACCGCCCGGAAGATGGTCTTCATGTCCAGGACCCCGTTGTCGAAGCCGTGCTCCCCGTTGTTGAACTGCACGTTCACCCTCTGCGAGGTGGGGGGCGGGGGGAGTCCTGAGTCCTCGTGGGACTCCCGGCCCTCCGCCAGCCCCCCTTCCCCCCAGCGCCCCTGCAGCCGGGGCAGAGGAGCCCCAAAGAGTTTGGACATGGGGGCGGGGGGTTCTGAGCCTTAAGAGGTTGGTGGCCTAAAGCCAGCACCTCTGCCAGGACCCGTGACATAAACGGGGACCCCAGCACCGGGGACCCCAGCAGGCAGGCGGAGCTGCCCCAGCCGCACGGGCTCAGCCAGCACTTCCTCCCGGCCCCTCCTGCTGCCTGAGTCTCGCTTCCCTGAGCACTGCCCTGGCCTCTCTGAGCGGCCTGGTCCCTGTCACTCTCATGGCTGATCTCCCCACACGTCACCCTACATGCATGTGCACACATGCACACAAACACATATGCACATAAGCATGTGCACACACATGCATATGCACACAAACACACATGTACACACATACATGCACGCCCACACATGTGCAACACATACACAGGCACTTGTGCACACATAAGCACACAGTGCACCAACGCACATGCACACATAACATTACACAAACACAGGGCGTGTACACACACGTGCCCATGTACATGCACGCACACCTATTGCATAGTGATGACTGCATCCCTTTGGTGGTCAATGTCCCTCAGCTTGGGGACTAGCTAGAAATAGGGGGTGCTCTTCACAGGGCTGGGAAGAGACC
>NW_005371349.1:157753-158390 GCF_000412655.1 Myotis brandtii
CGTGGATGACGTAGCCAGGGTCACTGTACATGAGCAGGGGCGTGATCCGGGGGTGGTTGGCGTAGTGGAAGGACTTGGGGAAGTCCTCCTTCTTGTAGACGTGGAGTTTGGGGTGCGCGTCCTTGATCGCCTCGTACACCTTCTCCAGCCGCCCCTCCTTGGGGAGCAGCATCCCGTTGGGCCCGTAGTCCAGGAGCTCGAACTCGATGTCCTGGAAGGTGAAGTTGGGGAACTTGTGGAACTCCACCAGGTCGCCGGCCTTCTTGTGCACCGTGGTCATGCCGTGGTCGGACGTGACGATGAGGTTGAGGCTGCGCTCCAGGCCGCTGCGCCGGATGCTGTCCCGCAGGTAGCCCACCGTCCTGTCCACCTGCTGCACCATGGCCTTCCTCTGCGGGGACTCGGGCCCGAACTTGTGGCCCGTGGAGTCGGGCTCCCCGAAGTAGAGCGTGACCAGGTCCAGGCCGTCCTGCGTGAACCAGCGCATCACCGTGTCCACGTTGGCCCTCCACTCGGCCTCGTCCTTGTAGTTGTGCAGGATGCCCTCCTTGCGGCTCAGCGTCACGGCCGTGCCTTGGTAGGTGACGTTGCCGCCGGGGAAGAAGAAGGAGCCGGCCTTCAGGCCCTGCGGGAAGGC
>NW_005371349.1:167793-168568 GCF_000412655.1 Myotis brandtii
CTGCCCGTTCGCCCAGCCCATCCCCGCGCCTACCGCTGTCCGAGCCTTTTCATTTTCTTTTTATTTAAATTGATTTTTTGTATATTGACTTGGTATCCTGCAGCCCTGTTGAACTTACTCTTTTAAAAAATATATGTTCTTATTGATTTTTAGAGAGAGAGGAGGGGAGAGGGATAGAGAGATGGAAACATCAATGAGAGAAACATCTTCGAATGGCTGCCTCCTGCACACCCCCCACAGGGGAGCGCGCCCATGACCCGGGCATGTGCCCTGACTAGGGATCCAGGGATCGGACCGGTACCTCCTGGCTCCTGGGTCGCTGCTCGACTGCTGAGCCACACCAGCCGGGCGAGCCGCCTCATTGTCTGAGAGGCCTCCCTATCTGGGCCGGGCCGAGACTACAGAGGAGGGAGCAGGTGCGCGGTGGATTCGCACTAATGAGATGACAGACAAGTGTCCCCGATATGCGGTGTCCTCACTGCCGCGGGGCCCCAGGGTGCTGCCCGGGGGCTGGGGTGCCCCTAGAGCCCCCCTTTCTGGCCTGTAGCCTGGCCTCTCCCTGCCATGTTCACGGCCAGGAGTGCGTCGGCCCCTCCACCGTGCCCCACCCTGTCCTTCCAGCCTTCACCCTGGTCACCCGTCCGTCCGTCCGTCTTTCCATCAACCACCTGCTGCTTTATTTACACAGACCCACCTGTCCCCCCAGCTGCCTGTCCCTGTGGCCGCTGCCCGTGCAGCCCTCAGGCCAAGTTCTCAGCCTCGGTGCGCGGCTGGG
>NW_005371349.1:169285-169675 GCF_000412655.1 Myotis brandtii
GGGGCAGCTCCATTTGGAGCTGGGGGCTCAGACTTGGGGGGTGCCCTCCACTGGACATCATTGACAAGGAGCTACACCCCCAGGGCCAGGAAGCCCCCAGGACATTTCGGGGTGATGGCGTTCCTGGGCTGACACGACAGCTCCATTTATTTTACCTTCACCCCCGGGGTCTAGCTGCCCAGCCTGCGAGGGGTGCGGGCGGGGGAGGGGACAAAGCCGTTTTGTGGTCACACCCCTTTGTGTCGCGTGGGGTCCTTTTCCCGTGCGACCCCCTCCCCAAATGCCAAAGGGTCCCCAGGGGTGGCTTCCTGTCTGACTGGGAGGATGGAGCCGCCCCTCTGGGTCCCAGGCTCCGGGGGGCAGCGGGCAGGACTGGGCAGCCTCTGGCAG
>NW_005371349.1:170078-171711 GCF_000412655.1 Myotis brandtii
CTGGGCCTCCCGGGGGCCACGGGCCTGCCCGAGCTCGGGCAGGGGGAGGGCATTACCTGCCTCTGGGCGGTGATCCAGATGGGCACGCTGCCGTTGTCCCACCAGCGCTGGACGCCCAGCGTGGCGTGGTAGGGCAGCTTGAGCTTGCTGCTGGTGTTGTAGAACATGTTGTGCACCACCCCGTGGTTCTCGATGTACTTGCCTACGGGGGGCGGAGGGAACGGGCCGGGCTCGTCACCACGGGCATGGACACATGCTCTGATCGGGTGGCCCAGCCCCGCCCTGCCCCACCCCATGCCCGTGCAGTTCGCACTGGGAGGCATCGCTTTGCAGCCTCATCAGTTTTAGCAAAAGATCAGTGTGGCCCTAGCTGGTGTGGCTCAGTGGATAGAGCGTCGGCCTGCGGACTGAAGGGTCCCGGGTCGATTCCCATCCAGGGCACAGGCCCGGGTTGCAGGCTCGATCCCCAGTGGGGGGCGTGCAGGAGGCAGCCGATCAATGATTCTGTCTCGTCATTGATGTTTCTCTCCCTCTCCCTTCCTCTCTGAAATCAATTAAAAAAAAGATGGGTGGCGCCCGCGTGGCTCTCGGGAGGGATAATGACGTGAACCGGGACCCAGCCTCGGCGGAGCCAGACGTGTGGATGGGCCGCCGGCGCCCTGAGGACTCCTTTCCAGTTTGTGTTGCGTGGAAACGCCCACACGGGAGCTCAGGTGCAGGAAGAGGCGCCGTGAGGGCCCCTCCCACCGCGACGCGTGAAGTGAAAAGGTGGCACAGGCGGGACAGCCGGTGCTGTGGTGGGTGTCGGGGCTGTGGTCACAGAAACGCTGGCGTGCGGACGAGCCGCCTGCACGAATAGTGTCCCCCAGAGTCGTGCCACCAGCGTCTCAGAAGGCGACCTTATTTGCAAATGGGGTCATGGCCGATGAGATGCGTTAGGTTAAGATGAAGGGGAGCCCCAGCTGGCGTGGCTAAGTGGCTAGAGCGTCGGCCTGCGGACGAATGTGTCCCGGGTTCGATTCCCGTCAAGGGCATGTACCTCGGTTGCAGGCTTCTCCCCGGCCCGGGCCCTGGTCAGGGTTGTGCAGGAGGCAACCAATCGATGTGTTTCTCTCACATCGATGTTTCTCTCTGCCTTTCCCTCTCTCTCCCCCACTCTCTCTAAAAATCAATGGAAAAATACCCTTGAGTGAGGATTTAAAAAAAAAAGATGAAGCTGAAGCCGCAGATTCATCTCTGAGTCCCGGCCACACTCACCTCCTGGGTTGCCCCCAGGCTGTTGCCAGGGAGACCACTGCCCGTGTTTATCCGCTATCAGATGCCGCCAATGCTGGGGGCTATTCTCCCCAGCGAGTGTCCCCTCCTGGCTCACCTTTGTCCCCACACGGTGCCCTGGGACAGGGCTGTGTGCATTCCCTGTCCCCCCGGCTTCTCAGCCCCCACCGCCCCCAGGTCCCATCCGCAGGCGGCACTCACCGGTGACCAGGGTGAAGTGGCAGGGGCTGGTCATGGTGACGAAGGGGGGGGTCATGTAGCGCGCCTTCACACCGTCCCGCGCCATGGCGTCCAGGTTGGGGGTGTCCACGTCCTGGTCGTAGTCCCAGCGGAAGCCGTCGAAGGACACCAGGAGCAG
>NW_005371349.1:172096-174897 GCF_000412655.1 Myotis brandtii
AGGCGCCGGTGCCGGGCGTGTTCCTGCCGCGGACGGAGCAGAGCAAAGTCCCAGGGTCACCGGGCCTCTGCTCCGGGCGCCTTTGCGAGCGAGACTGTGCTCTTACCTGTGTCTCAGGAGGAGGCCCTGTGGCCCGTGGCCGTGTCACCTGCCTTTATTGCCCACGCTCCTCCCCCGTGGGCGTGTGCCCTCCTGGGAGGGGTGGGGGCCAGGCCCGAGGATCAGAGAGCAGAAGGGGCCTCCACGGGGTGGCCTGGCCTCCACCCGCTCTCTCGGTCCCTGGGCCCTGCTCACTCTGACCCACAGCCTGACATTTGGGGAGGCCTTTGGGGTCTGTGGGCCTTGGGCCTGCCTGGGCCAGGGCTGTGGGAGGGGCTTCCCAGGGTCAGGGGGCCGAGGGCCACGGGAGCCCAGCCTGGGGAGGGCCTCTCGAGGGGTCTCCTGGGATGGGGTGGGCGGAGCCACCCTGTGGGCCGGGTCAGCATAGCCTCGCCTCCCCCTTGTCCCTGTGGATCCTCAGGGAGGCGCGGGCATGGGCAGCCTCGTCAGCAAGGTGGACAGAAGAGGGGTTCCCTTGTCACCTGTGCTCATGGGTGGGGGAGAGTGTGAGAGTGTAAGAGGAACCCTGGGCGGGGCACAATTCTGCTACTATCTTGTCTCTCTCTATCTCTGTCTCTCTATCTTTATTTCTCTCTATCTCTATCTTTATCTCTCTCACTCTATCTCTGTCTCTCTATCTTTATTTCCCTTCTCTCCCTATCTCTCCATCTCTGTGCTCTATCTCTGTCTCTCTATCTTTATCTCTCTTTATTTCCCTTCTCTCCCTATCTCTCCATCTCTGTGTCTTTTCTGTGTCTCCCTACCAACCTTTTTTTAATTTTTAATGCCCTTGACTGGAATTGAACCTGAGCCAAACCGGCTAGGACTTACCACCCCTTTTTAAAAATTGAATTTATTGGGGTGACCCTGGTTAATACCCCACTACCACCTGATGGAGCTGCTCTCTGTACCAGACACTGCTCTAAATTCTGGGGACCCCGCGGTGAGAGAGGCAGGCGCGCTCCTGACTGCGTCCATCTGGTTGGGGACACACACAATACAAGGACACGAGTAGGACAGGCAACAGTGAGTCGCCTTGGGGAGTAAAGCAGGAGACCAGATCTGGGTGTCTGTGGGCAGCACCTGATGGGCGGTGGGCAGGGCCTCCTGAGAGGGTGGTTCTGGGGGGCCCAGGCCATGGTGTGCAGTCCGTGTCCGTAGCCCTGCAGTGGGCAAGCAGGGCCCTGGCACCCGCGGGTCTAACATAGAGGGGCAGCCCGTTGCAGATCAGGGTGTGGGCAGGAGGCAGGAATGGGCTGGGTGCTGGGCGGCGAGTGGTGGTGCCGTCCTCAGGCCGTGGCCGTGGCCCAGACACGGTGGTGGCCGTGGGAGCCAAGGAAAGGGAGCAACTCGGGGATGTCAGTTCCCACGGAGCAGCTGGGGTGATGGTGTCACCTGTGACGGGGGTCAGCGGGAGGTCACGGGAGGAGCAGGGCGTGGACGAGGGGCAGGAGGGGCGCGCTCGGGCTGAAGCGGGAGGCAGGCCGCAGAGGAGCCTGGATTCTATGCGAATACAATCTAATACCTAATCTAAAATTGACTGTAAAATCCCATTCTTCCCAAGAAGATGGCCACCAAGGAGAAAGACTACATTTCCCAGCATTCTCTGCAGCGAGGCTTGGCCATGTGACTAGGTGCTGGCCAATGGGACCAAAGAAAAGATGATGAGCCCGCCTGGGCCTCTGCCACAGCCCAGGTGTGCTGCACCCCGTTCTGATTCTGTTCCCTCTGGTCCCCCGAGCCGGCGAAGACGAGGGGCGCTGCCTGGGGTGGGGCCGGCGCCCCCCAGAGAGAACCAGCCGTGTCCTGGGTTTTGTGTCACTCTCCGCAGGACCCGACCCACGCGATGCTGGGACGATGGTGCCGGGTGTAGGCGGGTGGCTGCCGTGCTGGCTGCTGTCAGGGCAGGGGGGTACGGGCATGCGTGAGGGGCTGCCCCACGGTCACGGGGTGAGGCGGGGCTGGGCACCCACCGGGGCTGGTCTTCCCTTTTTTTAAAAGACATGTTTTTGTTGATTTCAGAGAGGAAGGAAGAGGGAGAGAGATAGAATCATCAATGAGGAGAGAGAATCATGGATCAGCTGCCTCCTGCACACCCCCCACTGGGGATGGAGCCCGCAGCCGGGCCTGTGCCCTGACCGGGAATCGAACCGTGACCTCCTGGTTCATAGGTTGACGCTCAACCCCTGAGCCGCGCCGACCCGGCTGGTAACAGTTTAGAGTCGTCATCCCCACTGAGCTGGGTGGACGTGAAGCCTAGAGACCGGGCCGATCGGCTCCCAGGAGCAGGCGGGTTTGCCCCGTACACAGGTGCACGTGTACCCCGTGCCGTTGAGCCACACGTGGGGCCCAGGCTGGGACGAACCAGCTGCCCAGCCCTGGGCCGGTTTCCGCTGGGCAGAGGGACGTGCGGGCTCATCCCCTCAGGCCAGCGTCCGGGTCCCGGCCACCTGTCCTCCTTCCTAACCTGGTGAATGAGCCGCCACAGGGGCGTCTCCGCGAGGGACGCTGTGCCCCGCCTCCTGGCACAGTGCCTGGCGCACAGTAGGCATGGCAGGACCCTTGGATGCGTGAGCGAGAGAACACAGGGTGAGATGAGCAGGCCCACCCAGGGCGGCCCCTGACTGACCCTGCTCTCCGGGCTGTGCAGCAGGACACCCTACAACAGGACTCGCCGGGCTGGGCGGCCACCGTGCTGCTTG
>NW_005371349.1:175266-175508 GCF_000412655.1 Myotis brandtii
GAGGCTGGGACGGGCCCGCTGTCCCGATGGCGGGTTTATCAGCGCGAAGGTCCCTGTATCAATGGCCCTGGACCTTTATCGCTTCTCAGGGCTTTATCTCAGCAGCCGCCTTGAATGAGGATTAATATTTTAACAGGATTATGTGCTGCTACAGCGCTCTCTGGGGACATGGGGCACTCTCCCCCCTCACAGCCTCTCCCCCCTCACAGCCTCTCCCCCCTCACAGCCTCTCCCCTCCCCCA
>NW_005371349.1:176330-177129 GCF_000412655.1 Myotis brandtii
GGGGGGAGGGGGGGGGGAAGGGGCCAGTGGGGGGGGGGAGAGAGGGAGGGAGAGGGAGGGAGAGGGAGATGGGGAAGGTGAGAGGGAGAGAGACAGATGGGGGGGTGAGAGAGGGAGGGAGAACAGGAGAGTCTGCTTTTCGGCCGCCCCCTTGGCCCAGCCCCTCAGCCCCTGAGCGCGCGGCCTCTAATCTCCCAGCGTCACACCTTGATCTTTCACCTCAAAAAAGATTTCAGTTTCTACCAAAGTTTTTTTTTTTTCTTTTTCCTTTTGTATTTTTAATGTATTTTTATTGATGTCAGAGAGGAAGGGAGAGGGTGAGAGAGAGAGAAACATTGATGATGAGAGAGAACCACGGATCGGCTGCCTCCTGCACGCCCCCACCGGGGATGGAGCCCACAACCCGGGCCTGTGCCCTGACCGGGAGTTGAACCGTGAACTCCTGGTTCACAGGTCAATGCTCAACCCCTGAGCCGCGCCGGCCGGGCCCGAACCACAGTTTGATGAACGTGAGCTGGCCCTGCCCTCACTTGGGTTCTGGGGCTCCCTCCTGGGCCCACACCCTGTGCTTGTGCCCTGACGGGAGTTGAACCGTGAACTCCTGGTTCACAGGTCAATGCTCAACCCCTGAGCCGCGCCGGCCGGGCCCGAACCACAGTTTGATGAACGTGAGCTGGCCCTGCCCTCACTTGGGTTCTGGGGCTCCCTCCTGGGCCCACACCCTGTGCTTCCACCGACGGGAGGGGCCCCCTCTGTGCAGGGCCCGCCTCTCAGGGCCGCTGGCCCCCAGGAGACAGGG
>NW_005371349.1:178646-180601 GCF_000412655.1 Myotis brandtii
AGGACCGGGTGCAGGGGCACCGGCCGGTGGCTCCTCCGCCCTCCGCTCCCAGCGCAGCCGGAATTCCGTGGAGAAACCGGCCTGGTTCCTGGGATTGGCGGGGACCTGACCCGCATCCAGGAGGGACCCTCATCCATGTCCTGTCAGCAGTTCCCACGTCCAGCATCGGGCCTCACGCCGGACAGGCTCCCCCCCGGCTTCTCCGCGTCTCTCTGTGTGTCCACCTGCGGCCGCGCGTCCCGTGGTCTCAGCCACGCGCAGCCACCGTTCCTTTCTGGGCCAGGGCCTCCTGATGCCCCTCAGAGGCGCCCGCAGGAAGCGAGGATGGTGGGTGAGGGGTGCCGCATTCGGGGGGGCCCGAGGGGGAGAGGCTGTGTCT
Source organism: Myotis brandtii (assembly GCF_000412655.1). Classification (NCBI taxonomy): domain Eukaryota; kingdom Metazoa; phylum Chordata; class Mammalia; order Chiroptera; family Vespertilionidae; genus Myotis; species Myotis brandtii. Next base: position 179,026 of record NW_005371349.1, read on the forward strand.
CTGGGGGTGACCTTCCTGCCCGGGTTGGGCCCCTGACAACCAGTGTCTCAGCAGAATCCGGTGAGAGGCGGGCGGGGTGCCGCCCACGGAACCTGCTGGGAAACGGAAGGAGCGCAGCTGGAGAGCCAGGATGGGGTGTTACAAACCAACCCACCCAAAGCCCCGCCCTGGCTCCGGGCTGAGCTTCGACCTATGACCCGGGAGGTCACGGTGCGATTCCCCGTCAGGGCACAGGCCCGGGTTGCGGGCTCCATCCCCGGTCGGGGGCGTGCAGGAGGCAGCCGATCCATGATTCTCTCTCATCATTGCCATTCCTCTCTCTCCCTCTCCCTTCCTCTCTGACCCCCGATTCTCATCATCTATGCTTCTCTCTCTCCCCCTCTCTCTCCCTCTGGGATGGGGACGAAAGCCAGGCCTGGCTTGCAGTCTCCCACAGGCCCACCAGGTGGCGCTGTCCGGCCACGGATGCGGCGGCTTTGGTCTCAGGCGCTGGGGCGGGGTGGGAGGTGGGCTTGGTGCCATCCCCGACCCACAAGCTCTGCCCGCGCCAGCGCCAGCTAAACCCCAAGGCCCCCCACCACCCGCCGACCAGGGACAGGCCCTGGCTCTGTCCACCCAGCCGCTTCTGCAAGGAAGACAGACATTTGCTGGGTGTCCGCGCCCTCCCCAACCCTCAATGGGGGCCCGAGGCTGGGGGGACAGTGGGTGTCACTGGAGTGAGGGGCTGAGCTGGTGGGGGTGCTGGGCATTCGAGGCTCTGGGCCCCGCTCCTGTCCTCTGGCCGCCTGGGCACCCTCTTGGTTGGGTGCCGTCCTGGGGGCTCAGAGCAGGCGGACAGTGGGGGCCTGTGGGACCAGACAGGCTGGCAGCCCCCAGCGGGTCCATGAGGGTGGGGGGCACCTCCCCCCTGTGCCCCTGGCACCTCTCACCGTGTAGGACCCCGCCCTGACTTTTCGGCTCTGGAGAGCGATCTTGCTGTGTAGGGGGGGTGCAGGGAGGAGGGCTGGGGGGCGTTTCCATGAGTGAGGGGGACCCGAGGCAGAGGAGGGGCTGGGGTCCCCTCTGACACCCCGACCTCATGGGTGCACTGCCCGCACCCTCCAGCCGCCAGGCAGGGCTCAGCCGCCGTCCCCCAAGGGCCCTCTGCGTGTGCCTGAGGGGGGCTCCCCAAGCAGCCCGGGCCCCTCAGCGTCAGTTTCCACTGAGTAAGTGCCGGGGGGACTTGGGGTGCTGCTCGGGGCCTGAACCCGGCTGCGGGGCCCCGAGGCGGAGCTGGGCTCCAGTGTCCTGCTCCCTCACCAGCCCGCCCTGGGCCCATGTTGGGGGATGGGGGGCAGACAAGCACCCGGGACCCCGAGGCTGCCAGCCAGGGAGGGGGAGCTGAGTCCCAGCAGGGCTGCCCGACAAGGCGGGACCCTCCCTCCTGCCCTCTCCCTCCTGCCCTCTCCCTCCTGCCCTCTCCCTCCTGCCCCTCTCCCCCTCCCCTTCTCCCTCCTGCCCTTCTCCCTCTGCCCCTCTCCCCCTGCTCTCCCTGCAAGTGGAGGTGCTCTGTCCAGGCTCCTGCCCGCTTCCCGGC
>NW_005371349.1:181168-182686 GCF_000412655.1 Myotis brandtii
CCCGAAGCCCCGGGTGCCTGGGCTGGGCGTGTGCACCCCAGGCACAGAGCCACACCAGCAGATGGGCGACAGAGAGGCTCCGGGGACAGGCGGCATGAGTGGGTGCAAAAAGCCAAACTTGGGAAACGCGCGTTGGGGACGATTGACCAAGATCTTCATGCCCCTCCTCCTGCCCCTCGGGCGCCCACAGGGTGTGTTCACGGGTTGCTTTATGGTTTTTTTGATCCTCACCTGAGGGTATTTTCCACGGATTCTTAGAGAGAGTGGAGGGAGGGGAAGAGAGAGAGAGAAACATCGATGTGAGAGAGACACATCCATTGGCTGCCTCCTGCACGCACCCTGACCGGGGCTGGGCTCGACCCCGCAACCCAGGTACGTGCCCTTGACCGGAATCGAACCTGGGACCCTTCAGTCTCTGGGCCGACGCTCTATCCACTGAGCCACACCGGCCGGGCCCGCAGGTTCCCTTGCAGCGCCCACACGCTGAGCTGGGCCCAGTGCAGACCCTCGAGGCCCGGAGGCCGGGCGTCCTGTGCTGGGAGCGCACAGGGAACGGCGCTCCGTGTCCAGAAGGAAGCGAAAGCGCCCGGGCCTGTCAGTCCCGGGACTTCATGGCCCTCGGCCCAAAGGGACGACTTTAGCTGGAAGCCTCCTTCATCCTGGGGCTGAGACTCACAGAAACGGGGCCTGGAGGGAGGGAGAAGCCGCGCCTCCGCCCCCAGGAGCCTCCTCCACGGGCGCTGACAGCCCCGCCGCCGCCCCAGACTAATCATTAGACGAATTAGCAGCTAATCAATATTTAATTAAAACCTGGCCATTCATTACAGGAGGTGCCATGGCCCGGGGAGAGAAATGGGCTGCAGGTCAGATTTCCTAGGCGGCCGGCGCCTGCCTTCGCGGCACTGTCTTTCCTTCTCTCACTTTGCGCACGGTCCGGGCATTTCTCTCCCCAAGCTTAACCCGCTCTCCTCTGAGAAGCCTTGGGGGCACCTGCACGCTTACCCCGAGACCGGCACCCCGCCCCGGGAGCTGAGCTACGAGGTTCAGCGGTTCCCAACCACGTTCATCCCAAAGAGCAGCTCAGAAATATTCCAACAGAAGGACGGACACATGGAGCCCGAGCAGGCCCAGCGCGTGGGCGTGTGACGGGGGGCGGGCGCCTGGAGGACGGCGGGGATGGTAGGGACACAGGACGAGGGAGGGGCCGGGGAGGGCGGGATGGGCACCGCTGTCCGTGTGTAAATGAGGAAACAGAGAACAGAGTGGCTCCCGAAGGGCTCTACACCCTCTGTCTTCCTCTTTTATGGGCTCCGGAGTCCTTCCCTTTTATAGTAAACTAGTGGCCTGGTGCACGAAATTCGTGCATGGGGGGGGGTGTCCCTCAGCCCAGCCTGCACCCTCTCCAATCTGGGACCCCTCAGACATCTCTCTCACTATCTGGGACTGCTGGCTCCTAACCACTCACCTGCCTACCTGCCCAATCACCCCTAACCACTCTGCCTGCTGGCCTCCTCACCC
>NW_005371349.1:182878-188075 GCF_000412655.1 Myotis brandtii
GGGGCGGGCGGCTTTTCTCCGTCTCCCAGGCCGCAGGTGCTGGTGCCCGGGAAGGCGGGGTGGGTGGCTTTGCCCGGGCCCAGCTTTGTCAGGAAGGACGTACGGTCTAATTAGCATATTACCCTATTACTAGTATAGATGCTCAACTTAAACACCAAACCGAGAGCAGAGTAGCCCTTCGCTGCGCCCGTGGGGCCCTGAAGCCAGAGTCTGGCTTGTCATTTCCACAGAAGAACAGCATGTTCTCACCCGTCTCACTCCTCTAACCTGGCTCCTGTGGTCTTGGGGGGCTCTGTCCAGAAGGCCTGGCCTGCAGTGGGCACAGGGGTGGGTCTTGGCCCATCCTCCGCACCCCACCCAGCCCTCATCATATTCTTTAATTATTTAAACACTAGGGGTCCAGTGCACAAATTCGTGCACTTTGAAAGGAACTGCGAGCCACGAGGCTGCAGTGGGCACAGGGGCAGGTCTCGGCCCATCCTCTGCAACCCCACCCAGTCCTTCCTGCCACGGCCCCCAGTCCCGTCTGCTGGCAGCCCTGCTCCTGCGGCTGCCTCTCCCATGCACTGATGGTGCCGGCCCCGCTCACACCCACTGACAGCGCAGAGCGATTGGGGCTGGCACCAGCAGCGGTTGTGAGCGGGGCCGGTGCCGTCAGTGGGCGCAAGCAGCGGCTGCTGCCCCGATCGCCCCTCAGGAGCAGGGGGAGGCGGGAAAGCCCTCAGGAATGATCGGGGCCAGCAGCTGCCGCTCACACCTGCTGACGGCACCAAGCGATCGGGACCAACACCGGGTGCCAGCAGTGGGTGTGAGCGGTGGCTCCGGTGCTGGCAGCAGATGCGAGCACCGGGTGAGACCGTGGTGCGCAGGAGCAAAGAATTTTCAGTAACCACCAGAGGCTCGCCTCAATGACAGTGACCGGTGCCCTGCTTTGGTCTGGCGCCCCTGCTCACATGTTCCACCATCCCGCCGTGGCCAATGCCCGCCATGTTCCACACACGCCCCCTGGTGGTCAGTGCACGTCATAGCAACGGGTTTTTCGGTTGTTCCGCCGTTCGGTCTATTTGCATATTAGCCTTTTATTATATAGGATATTTTGTGTTAATCCTCACTGGAGGATATTTTTCCATTGATTTTAGAGAGAGTGGAGGGGAGAGGAGAGACATGGAGAAAGAAACATTGATGTGAGAGAGACACATCGATCAGTTGCCTCCTGCAGGGCCAGGGATTGAGCCTGCGACCCAGGTACATGCCCTTGGCCAGAAGCAAACCCAGGACCCTTCAGTCCACAGGCCGACGCTCTATCCATTGAGCCAAACCAGCTAGCGAGCATGCTTACGTCCCAAGGGGGAGGACAGAGGATGTGCCGAAAAGCGCGAGCTCGCAGAAGACACCGCACGTGTCTGTCCACACCACGTCTGGGCACGCATCACCAAGCTGGGAGAGAAAACCCCCAGTGTCGGTCGCGGTTATATTTTGATGACGGGATTAGGGAGGTTTTTAGAATTTTTGTCTCGATTTGAAAAATCTGGGCTTTCTACTTTTTCCGCTACGATAAGCTCCTATGACATTAACATAAGAGACCAGAGCGGGAGAGATAATTAAATCACCGAGGAGACCAGAAGTGTGGGTTTCTCATCTCTTTTAAAGCTGGTTTTCTATGAAAAGGTTCGCTCGTGGCAAAAACATTAAAACCGTGGAGAAAGGTTCAAAAGTGGAAACTAAGAGCTCCCGGCCGACACCCCGCCTTTCGCGCTCCGTCCCCACCGCCCAGTGGCGTTGCTGGTTCATTTCCCCAGAAAATGTCTTACATACAAAACACCTTTTCTCCTACGCAAGTGGGATCTGATGTATGTTCTGGAACCTACGTTTTTGGTTACACTATTTCTTAGACATGGTGACCTATGAGCACATGTAGCTCTCCCTTGTTGAACAAAAAGGTGTTGCCCTGCCCGGCGTGGCTCAGCTGTGAGCGTCGTCCCAGCACCAGGAGGTCACTGGTTCGATTCCCGGTCAAGGGCACATGCCCGGGTTGCGGGCTCGATCCCCAGTAGGGGGCATGCAGGAGGCAGCCGATTGATGTTTTTTGTCATTGATGTTTTTTCTCTCTCTCTCCCTTTCTCTCTAAAACAGGGGTCCTCAAACTTTTTAAACAGGGGGCCAGTTCACTGTCCCTCAGACCGTTGGAGGGTCGGACTATAGTTTAACAAAAAAACTATGAACAAATTCCTATGCACACTGCACATATCTTATTTTGAAGTAAAAAAACAAAACGGGAACAAATACAATATTTGTATTTGCATGTGGCCCGCGGGCCGTAGTTTGAGGACCCCTGCTCTAAAATAAATAAAACATATTATAAATAAATAGAAATGTAACAAAAGGTTGTTGACGATGCCATCATGTGGGTGCCCCATAATTTATTTCCTAGGGGAACCCCCACGTGCGTTTCCTGCTGCTCTAACAATATTGCGCTGAGTATATCGTACGTACATGTTGGCTTACTTTGAGGGTAAATCAGCGGGATAGGTTCCTGGAAGTGGAATTGTTTGATCAAAGGCACGTGGGTTCAAAAATTAATACATGTCACCCTGGCCAGTTTGGTTCAGTGGATAGAGCATCGGCCTGTGGACTGAAGGGTCCCAGGTTCGATTCCGGTCAAGGGCACAGGCCCGGGTTGCGGGCTCGATCCCCAGTAGCGGGCGTGCAGGAGGCAGCCGATCAATGGTTCTCTCTCATCATTGATGTTTCTATCTCTCCCTCCCTCTCCCTTCCTCTCTGAAATCAATAAAAATACATTTAAAAAAATTAATGCATATCATCGGATAGCCCTTCCCAAAGGTTTACCAACTCAGCCCATCTACTGCCCATCGAGGGTGTCTGCTCACCCATTCCTGTTGGCACCAGCACTTCAAGTGTTTAGTGGCCTCCTATTAGTTGAATTTTAAAGTGATGAGTGGGTGGAGCATTCATCCCCCCCTCCCCTGCCCCGTGTTTAATGGCCTTTTCTATTTCTCCGTGAACGTGTGTCTCTATTGGTTGTGTCCTTTACTGATTAATTTGCCGCCACTTTTTATTTATGAAGGACCAGTCTTCAGTCATACACGCTACAGACCTCTTTCTCACGGTGTACTTTTCCTTGTAACGGTTATAGTATTTATTTTTCTATAGAGAAGTTGTTCATCTTTTAGTCAAAAGTCTTTTCCTTTTTTTTTTTTTCTGGCTTCTATGTTTTATGTGATATTTAATCCTTCTCCACTCCAGGAATTAAAATATAATTCGTGTCATTTTCTAGTGAAAGTGACTTTTGGCCTCCCTAGCTTCATGCTCTCCAGGGGAGCGGGGGCGTTAGGGAGGGGCAGGGAGGCAATGTGCCCTCACCTGGGGGTGCTCTCACCTGGGGGTGTTCTCACCTGGGGGTGCTCTCACCTGGGGGTGCCCTCACCGGGGGGCGCTCTCCCTGGGGGTGCCCTCACCTGGGGGTGCTCTCCCTGGGGGTGTTCTCACCTGGGGGTGCTCTCCCTGGGGGTGCCCTCACCTGGGCTCCTACCTACCAGGCCCTGGGCGTCCAGGACTCACAGCCGCACTCTCCAGCCTCCAAAAGGGCAGAGCATTCAGGCTGCCACGTGGCCGTCCAGAAATGGCCCCGTCCAGGCCTGTGCGCAGGCTGCCTCGGGGATGCCAGGAAGCCCTCCAGGGAGCCCCCAACCCTGGACCCGGGCCCCCGGGCTCTGGGCCTGTCGCATCCCCGCCTCTCACCTCAGACCTGAATACAAAGGCAGAGGACTGTACCATCGGGAAAAACCTAGCGGCCATCGATGTCAGTCCGTTTTCTGGCTGAGGAAGTCGGGACGCGCGGACGGTAGAGGGCAGGTCGGGAGGCCTGGACACCAGGGCCCTGTCCCCAGTGCTGGCCCCTCGCAGCTCACGTCCTCTCTGAGCCGGCTTCCCAGGAGGCTCCGGAGGATGGTCTGGACCTGCTGCTCTTTGTCACCCGACTGATTAGACTGAGCTGAGCACACAGTGGGTGCTTTATGAACCCCTGTGGATTGTCATTGGCATTGCAGGCTGGGCACTGCGTCCACACTTCACTGTGCCCGGAAGATCCGAGTGGATGTGGGTTTGAGTCTGTCTTGGGGAGCAGCTGGGACTGGCCTTCAGGTCCCCTGGAATGGAAGCCGGGGTACGGGGTGGGGGGTGGGGGTTCGCTCTGTGACTGGCTCGTGAGGACCTGCAGGGAGGGGAGGGGGCGTTCGCAGCTGCTGGAAAAGGCTCCCATGCCAGGCGGGCAGGGCTGACCCACGTCAAGTGCAGCACCCGGGAAGTCACCCAGGGGCTCCAGGCTGTGCTGGACCCGGGGCTGCGGGCTCCTCCCGGCCCCCGACGGGACGCCCGAGCCCAGCTTGTGTGCGGATCCCCCAGTGTCACCCCGCGTGGCAGAGAGCCATGCGTGACGAGCCCGGGCCTCCATGCTTCACATATTAAATCTGTTCAGAATATTAAATAATTCCCCTTCAGTGATCCCAGTAAATTTAATTAGCGCTGGGCCTCCCGATGGACTCATCTGCCGGTTCTGAGATGTGTTCGAGGAAGGAGGTGCGGGCTCCTGCGGGGCGCGGGCGGGGCTGGGGGATCCCTGCTCCCACTCAGAGCTCCGCCTCCCACCCCCGCTTACACTGGGGTCCCGGAGGGATCGGGGTCCCTCTGGCCCTTGTGGCTGGGAGGTTACCAAGGCCGTGCCCTCGGGGCTCGCTGGCCCTGACCCTGAGCCGGCCCTGCTGGTCTGCGCGAGCAACGATGCTGACCTCCTGGCCTTGTTCTTTTTAAAATTATTTTTATGGATTTCAGAGAAGAGGGGGAAGGGGGAGAGAGAGAGAAACATTAGTGGAGAGAGAATCGTGGATCGCCTGCCTCCTGCACGCCCCCCACTGGGGAATAAGCCGGCATCCAGGCATGTGCCCTTGACTGAAATCAAACCCGGGACCCTTCAGTCCGCAGGCCGACGCTCTACCCACTAAGCCACACCTGCTAGGGCTGTTTTTCCTGATTTCAAATACAGTCCAGGTCCATACAGAAAACTGAGAATAAACAATAAACCCAAAAGGGAAAAATTAAAAATGACCCCTGTCCACGGCGCAGAGGAAATCGCTGTGGCCCCGGAGGGCGGGGCCCTGCAGCCGCATCAGGCCCGGGAGCG
>NW_005371349.1:188121-189564 GCF_000412655.1 Myotis brandtii
GCGGCTCCCCACGCGGTGTGACGTGGAGCTGCTTTCCGACCTTCGATGCCACAGCCATGCCGCGGTGCTCCTGCGTGAATCTTTGGAGATGAGGCTTCGGGCTTGATCCCGAGTGTCTCCTGGGGGTGAAGCCCTACAAGTGGAATCGCTGAGTTCAAGGTTAAACACGTTCGGGAGCTTTGAGTGCCCATCTGCCTTGGGGAAGGTGCCGCCCGCGCCCTCGCCCACGCGGAGGGCTGTCCCGCAGCCCTGGCCTCGGCCCCTCGTTTCCAAACCCCGCAGGAGGCAGGAACGGAGGCGGGTGTCGCTCTGAGCTGCATTGCTTTGGTGGCCGCTGACATTGGACATGATTCTGACTCTGGGTCCTTTTTAAAAAAAGTATTGATTTTTTATGGATTTCAGAGAGGAAGGGAGAGGGAGGGAGAGAGAGCATCAGTGATGAGAGAGCATCATGGATCGGCTGCCTCCTGCGCGCCCCCCACTGGGGATGGAGCCCTGACCAGGAATTGAACCGTAACCTCCTGGTTCACAGGTCGACGCTCAACCCCCGAGCCCCGGGCCAGGCATGGATTAGCGCTGGTTCTGGTGAGGGCAGCCCGGGGAACGCGGGCATCCTGGTGCCGGTGCCCTGCACATCGCAGAGGGCAAGGGGCTCTCGGCTCCCCTCTCGCTTCAGAGGACCCTAAAGTCAAATGGAAAATTCTCGTTATTTTTAATGATGCCACGCCCCCGCCTTTTCCTTTGAAAAGCGTTTTGTGGTCATAGTCAATGTTTGTTTTTTTAAAAAATATATTTTATTGATTTTTTACAGAGAGGAAGGGAGAGAGAGAGAGAGTTAGAAACATCGATCAGCTGCCTCCTGCACATCTCCCACCGGGGATGTGCCCGCAACCCAGGTACATGCCCTTGACCGGAATCGAACCTGGGACCCTTCAGTCCGCAGGCCGATGCTCTATCCACTGAGCCAAACCGGTTTTGGCCATAGTCAATGTTTTAACACCCACGATTTCGTGTGGTTCTGGTGAGGACTGAGCTGTGAGAATGGAGCAGGTGCGACCCTCAGCCCCGGGAAGGGAGCACAGCGCCCACAGCGCCCGCCCCGCCCGGCCCGGAGCGCCAGCTCTTCACTCCCCGCGCTGTGCCACGCACCCACCTCTCACTTCTCCTCCGTCTCCGGCTCCCAAACCTGCTCTCAGTCGCCTCTCCTTGAAGATGATGAAGAAACTGGGAGGGGGCGGGGGAACCGAGAAAATCCAGGCGTTTGGCCCGCACAGTTCGGAACACCTGGATGTTGGAGACATGGAGAAACAGGGTGCATTTTTCTGTGTGTCCAGCTGTCTCATCCCGTGACACCCCAGCGCATTCTCTGTCCTCTGCTGTCCGTCGGTCCTGGTGGCGCGCATCCCTTCAGCGCGGCGCCTGCCCCTGTGCCCCGGCCCATCC
>NW_005371349.1:189597-193360 GCF_000412655.1 Myotis brandtii
GCCCAGAGCGCCATTTCCGCGCCGCGAGCTCGGCGAGGCCTCTTCCCACAGGACTGCGGGGTTGCCTAGCAATCCGACAGCACTCTGCCTCGGCAGGACCGGCTGGGATGGATTTTTCCTATTTTTAATTTGTTTTCTGGGCGGGTATTATTGTGCAAGCTCAGGCTGAGCTCAAAGATATGGCGTGCGTCCCACTCGGAGCAAGTAGGGCCGAGAAGGAGGGGGGATCCACCGGGCCCCGGATGGGCCACGGCGTCTGTGGTAGGAGGTGCCGCGGACCCTCTGCTCTGTCTGTCCGTCTGCTCACACCTGCCCAGGCTCTCCAGGCCGCTGTGGGATCCCGCGGCCCAAGGGGAGTGAAGTGCGGCCCTGCGGCTGCGGGCCCTGCACTGCCCGGCTCTCCCGCTGACCTTTCCCATCCTCGTGGGAGGGGACAGGGGACGCTTTGCGAGCCGTTAGTTCACCCTCCTCTCCAGGAGATAAATGTCAGGACGGCCAGCAACCGGGACCGACACGGAGCTGCTCGCTCTTCAATCAAAGATCACGTCTGGGCTTGTGTGTGACAGGGCAGACGTGTGACATCTCCCCGGTGGGCGATGCGGGTGTGCAGGGGCGGGGTCGCGGCCTGGAGGGGCTGCCCCTGCGCAGGAGACCCGCAGGTGAGGCCTCTGGCCTCGGTTTTCTCGCCTGTAGTATGGGCTGTACCAGAGGACCCCTGGCCTCGTGCCCGGCTCTGAAACGGGGAAGCAAATGGAGGTGCAGAGAGCGGCCTCCGGGGCAGTGCTGAGGTGAAGGAGAAGGAAGAACTTTCTAGAAACGGAGCGGACGGCAGGGCCACCTGCGTGAAATGACCAAGTGCACGGAGGAGGGGCCACAGGCTAGTTTGCCCGGCGACTCCCCTGGTGACCCGTTCCCGTGGGGTGTGGGGAGGAGGCGGGGAGATGATGGCAGAGGCTGGGGGGGAGGGGGCGCAGCGTCGAGGGACAGTTCTTTCTGTGTGTTTTATGGCCGAGTGTGGAGAGCAGAGCAGGCCGCCCACTGGGACCTGGTCCGAGCGGCCACGTGCAGGTGAGACCCGGGGCCGGCTCATCTGGTGTCATGGGGGTGGGGTGGGGGGGGGACATGTGACCCACCCTCACCTGGACCCCGCCCTCTCGATCACCCTTCTCCCGCCCGTGGGTTCGCCTCCTCGCTCCCTCTCACCGCCCAGTGTGTCCTCTCCCCTTGGCCTCCTCCACGCGTGACGCCCTGGTTGTGCTGGCGCGCGTCCTCCAGGAGCCTCCTGGGGCGGTGGCTGGGGAGCGAGTTCGTCTGAGCGCCTGCTCCTGCCTCTTCACTTTAGTCTCACGTTTGTTTGTTGACTTGGCCCAGGAGGCGGTTCCAGGCCAGAAAGCCTGTCTCCCAGGCGCATGGAAGGCCCGGCCCCGGCGGATGCCCCGTCGCGCTGGGCTCCGCAGCGCATTCCCTTCCTGTCCCGGCGGGTCCTCCGTGGGCCTGGACGCAGGGGACCGTGCTCGGCTCCCGGCTTTGTTTCCCATGAGGAGGTGCCTCCGTGTGGGCCCTGCCCCTCCGTCGCGTGGAGAACGTGGAAACTCGCTTCTGGGGAAGTTCCTTGAATGACATAATTGACGACCCTCTCGCTCTCCCACCCACACGTGACCTGTCCTCGCTCCTCCACCCTCCCCTCTCCCTTCTCTCCGCGTGTTTCGGCTTTGCATCCAGACGCGCCTCTCGCCTCGCTGCTGTCCCCCCTCTGTCGAGGCTTCTCTTGCTGTTCTCAGGCTTTAGTCTTGCAGCCGTTCTTTTGTTCCCCAAATGTCCTCCTTAAAATAGCACCCGGCTCCCGGCTCCGGTTCCGGATGCTGCTCCGGGGGCACAGACACACGTCTCTGAGGCTTTCTGCTCCCCTGGGCCGCGCCCTGGGCTGCGGGCGGCTCTTCCTCCGAAGGCTGTTTGTTCACGTGGACGAGGCCCCGCTCGGCCAGAGGGCTCCCGGCCCCGCTGGCTTGTCCCGGGGCTTCCTGAAGGGAGAGCCTCCTCTGGGGGCTGGGGAACAGTACAGGCACCTCAGGTTCTCCTCCACCCACAGGCGCAGGGGAGACGCTGGGGCTGAGCGGCCCCTCGGCCTCGCGGTGCGGATACCCCTCTGTCCCGTTCACGAAGTCCCCCGGCCCAGAGCCCCTGCGTCACTTCCCCCGAAATACACCTCCCCGCCCCCTCGCCCCGCAGGGATCTGGGGTGGGCAGCCACCTGGGATCTGGGGGCTCTTTAGGGAGCTGCTCTGAGCCGCCTGCCCCACCTGTTCCGAGCCTTTGCAGGGTCTGTTTCTCGCCCCCCTCCCCGCTTTTGGGCTCAGGACCCAGCCCCGGGAGGCCTGCTCCGCTGTCCCTTTGCGCCTGGACCCACCTCGCGGGGTTTCCTTCCCAGTTCTCCAGGTCCTCGGGGGTTTCTAGCTTCAAAACAACCTTTCTTGCTAGTGTTAGGGGGCTTGTCAGGGGGGAGCAAAAGTAGCTACGTGTGTTCAGTTGTCATTTTAGGAACTGACTCCTTGTGTTTCTGCCCTAATTATTATTGCAAAGGACTGTTCCCTGCTCCTCGCCATGTTCCCACTTTGAAAACGAGAATTCCAAATCCGACATTTGTAGGATTCTACCCACCGCCTGGTCATGAGGCCACCCTGCCGGGCTCCGTCCCCCCAGGGACCTGATCCCAGTTCCTGAGGCCACAGATGCCAACTCCAACCCACCTGCAAGGAGTCTGAGTGGACCTACTGTGTGCTGAGCACTGGCTGGTCCTGGTGGAGTTTGTGCCGTCTTTACGTGAAGAGGCCTCCGAGGGAGGCAGTGGGTGCCAGGGAGGGTGTTCTCAGCCGCGGGTCCAGGCCCCGAGCGCCTGACCGCCTGGCGACAGAGGACAGGGAACCCGTAGGCCTTGTGAGTGGGGATGTGCCGGTTCAAACATGGGGGCCGCAGAGTTCAATCCGCCGGCAGCTGCCTTGCTCAGAGACAGGGCATTTACCGGGGCTCAGCTGCAGGCCGAGCAGCTAATTCCAAATTATACGGCGCGATCCCTGCTGGCCAACAGGTCAGTGACCGGACAGGCCGGGGCCGGGCCCACAGCACCAGGCCCCTCGTCTCGGGCACCGTCTGGCCTCGGTGCTCTGCAGGGGAGGCGGGGCAGGGCGGAGGCCAGGCACCAGGCACTGGGCACTGGGCACTGGGCACCCAGGAGCTGGGCTGTGGCCCTCTCTTCACGGCTCGAATCTCCCAGGCCTCGCCAAACCCAGGTTCCCTGTCCAGCGTTGGCCTCACGTGGAAAAGCAGTTGGTCAAACAGGAGGAGGAGGTCACTGTCCAGGAGCAGCATCCAGAAGGGGAACAACCTGGGCCAGTTTCCATTTGCTTTTATTTATTTTTATTTTAAAAAAATATTTTTATTGATTTCAGAGCGGAAGGGAGAGGGAGAGAGAGACATTAGTGGTGAGAGAGAATCATGGGTCGGCTGCCTCCTGCACGTTCCACCCCGGGGACCGAGCCCACAGCCCGCCGGGCTCCACTTGTTTTTAGATTGAGGGTGTCTTAGGGTGCAGCACCCCCTCCCCCACCCGCCCACGGGTGGCGGGTTCTGGGCACTGTGTCCGTCTGTCTGTCTTTTGCTTAGAAACAGGACGGAGGCCCTGCCGGACCTGCCTCCTGCTTGGGACAGTCCGGGCCTCTGGCCTGCCTGGTGCTGGGGGCGCCCTCGCTGCCCCGCTGCCCTTCAGC
>NW_005371349.1:195909-197340 GCF_000412655.1 Myotis brandtii
AGGCCCACGCAGAGCCCAGGCCCGCAGACGCAGGTGGGGCAGGAGGCAGGTGGGGCAGGAGGCAGGTGGGAAGGCTCCTGGGACCAGGTCAGAGCGGACCTGGCTGTTCCCGTGCCCACTCAGCTCTGAGCATCGCCGCCATGGCTCCTGGGAGACATGGAGAGAGACGGCGGGTTGACGGGTTGAGCTGGGGTGGTGGTGGGGGGCTGCCGTCTCCAGTCCAGCCCTCGCCTGCCTGGTCCAGGTCAGGTGCTGCCTCTCCCCTGCACCCTTCTCTGATAGTCACCCCCCCCCAAAACCTGACTGAGGCCCCCTGCTGTGCCGCGTGGAAGCTGGAGGCTTGCTCCTGTGCACACAGCTGTCCGACGCTTGTGCGATTAGGAGTGAAAGAAGGTCCTACCCCACCCGGAGGCTCGCCTCCTGTCCGGCCTGCGGCGTGTGGCTGTGTGTTTATTTATGTCCACGCTCCTGCTCCGTACTCTGTTATCAAGACAAATGGAAGCTGACTCGCGGCTGACACGGGGTGAGGGATTTTTTATTTTTAAACAAGTGAAGGGGAACAGCCATCTCGCAACTTCTCCCTCCTGCACCTGGGACGGGGCGCCCCCCTGGGCACCTGCCTCTCTCCACCTCCCCGCCTGCAGCACCGGGCACCCAGTCTCTTTCACTGGCTGCCCCCCGCCCCCCGGCTTTCACAGAGCGACACGCTATCTCCGTGGGCTCATGAAACATCCCGCAGCCAGCCTTTCTCTCTGCCGCCTCTGTGCAGAGCTTCCCCTCGAAGCCGCCGCCTCATCTTATTTATTTATAACGGCTGCCCCATCCCCCTCTGCCCGGCTGTCCGTGTCCCCCCCCCTCCTGTCTGAGTGGCACCTGTGCGAGGTGGGGTGGCCCTCAGGGCGTCCCTGGACGGCAGTGGTGCTGAGCACGCGGTGGGGTCTTGTTCTGTGCTGGGGACCCCCAGGCAGAGAGGTGAGAATCTCGCTTAAAGAAACACCTCGAGACGTGGATGGATTTGGCTCACAAAATACATCTTTGTGAGTGTTGGGCACTTAGGCCGTTAATTTGGAATCACAGTTTCTCCAACACATGAGCTGACGCGGGAATATGCCGTGGAAGGTGACGAGATAATAAAGAGCCCAAGGCCCGTCACTTTATTATTATTTTAAATACATATTTTATTGATTTCAGAGAGGAAGGGAGAGGGAGATAGAATCATCAATGAGGAGAGAGAATCATGGATCTGCTGCCTCCTGCACGCCCCCCAGTGGGGATCGAGCCCGCAGCCGGGCCTGTGCCCTGACCGGGAATCGAACCGTGACCTCCTGGTTCCTAGGTTGAGGCTCAGCCCCTGAGCCGCGCCGCTGGGCTGTCAGTTTATTTGAAAGCGCTCGCGGTCTGTACGTTGCTCTTTGGACGCTGTTGCAGAGT
>NW_005371349.1:206840-211748 GCF_000412655.1 Myotis brandtii
CATGGGGTGGGGGGGGCTGGACTCTGTGGCTTCCTCTGAGGACCAAGAGCAGAGCAGCTCCTTTTGGGAGGCTTTTTTTTTGAAGGTTTAATTGTTTAAAGTCAGAGCATCTTCCTAGCAGCGAAAAAGAGGGAGACTATACACCATTTTAGCGGAATTTTCCTGCGTGGCTTGGGTTAGTGGTTGTACTGAGCGCTTCCTCCCAAGTTTCTGGAATAACAGCGGCGTGGGCGAGGCAGCTGCCAGGCGCCCTCCCGCAAAAAACTGGCCAGCGTGGAGCTGGGCTGAACCTGGGGACCAGGAGGAGAGGCGGGGGTCAGGGATGCCTGTTGTAGAAAGCCATCCGCTTGCAGAGGCGCGCACGGCCTGGGGACAGACACCTGCCGCCGGCCGGCCACCGGCTCCTTCCGGGCGAGGCCTCGATGCCGTCCAGCGGGGGTTTGTCTGAGGGAGGGGAGAGGCCCGTGCACCTCCATCTGTCCCAGGCCTCTGGTCTCCCCTCAGCATTCCCTCTCCACCAAAACCAGCGCCAGGAGGAGCCAGGCCCCGACGAGCTCCTCCCCGGGCGGCTCCTCCTTGACGCACACGCACACGGCGGGAGCCTGTGGATGCCGCACGGCACCTGCTCTCAGACGGCGACTCTGCCCGCCCGCCCGGCCACCATTCGGTGCGAGGACGTGTCTGCTTCTCGCTCAGTGCGTGGCCCACCGAGACACGGCTTTGCAAAACCCATGAGCAGTGAACATGAAGTGTGCGTGTCTCCCAGGAATACTGACTCCTCATTGGAGGGACCACGTGATGCCGTCAGGCCTGGCGGGTCCCGCGTCAGGGACAAGGGACTCTCCCCAGGCCCCTGAGAGACTGGGGTCCATGTGCCCACCTCTGGGGGTGCTGGCCAGGGCACTTTCCGCTAAGATGGGGGATCTTCGCAGGACAGAGAAGCGGCGGGGACGTGGATGGTGGGGATTATTGTTTTCAGGGGAGTGACTTGTCATCGGCACCCAGACAGCCGGGTGTATCCAGTCTTAGCGCCCAGACGTCTGCCTGATGCATTGACAGCCGTGAACTTGGACCCACGGGAGGGACAGGAAGCTCAGGGTGATCTCGTTCGATGGGGAAGCTGTCACCCTTGTGCTAACTGCGTGGGCCTCGTGTTGGAGTCTGGGGAAACCTCCAGTGTGACTAAGGCCGGCTCTGGTGAGCGCGTTTTTCTCTCTCGCGGGCAGGCCTGCCCCCGCTGATGAGGGAGACCGCGCCGAGCCTGTGTTCTCAGCCTCGCCCTGCGGCCCCGGCCGTGGCTGGGTCTCCGCGCACCTTTGCCTGCTGTTGGAAAGTGCACGCCGCACGTGTGCGTCTGACAATATCGCAAAGAGCGCCGCGTCCCTGGCTGGCCCACACGTCAGCAGGTAGACGGACCGTCCGCAGGGGCTTCCCCCGAGGGTTCAAACCTCCTTTTAAAAGTAGAACTTGTGCCCGGCCGGCGTGGCTCAGTGGTTGAGCGTCGACCTATGAACCAGGAGGTCACGGTTCGATTCCTGGTCAGGGCATACGCCCGGTTGTGGGCTCGATCCCCAGTGTGGGGCGTGCAGGAGGCAGCTGACCAATGATTCTCCCTCATCATGGATGTTTCTTTCTCTCTCTCGCTCTCCCTTCTTCTGAAATCAATAAAAATATATTAAAAAAAATAAAAGTAGAACTTACGCAGCGCAGATGGGCAGAGCTGCCCCCGGGCCACCGGGGAGGGTGGCGGCGTTTACGCTCACAGGGCGGCCCAGGTGTCCTCTGTCCTTGTGACACGTCACCACGGAGACTGACAGAGGGAGAATAATCACTCCCCTTCCTGCCGTGGACGTGAGCGTATGTTTTGCTCAGATCCTAAGAAGAACACGCCTAAGACCAGACTGGGGAACATCGAACCCCAGGGTGATTTCTCAGGAAGCAGTGAGCGCTGGAAAACGAGGCTGTAGAGGAAGCGTGTCGGTCATAATCATAGCTGTGACGCTGGCCGCTTTGGAAGGCATTGATGTACCCCAGATTCCAGAAGGCACTGGGTCTGTTGGAGGGGAGGGAGGGGGCATGCTTTGGAGCCCGAGGCCCCGCCTCCTGGGCCAGGGCCGTTCCCGGGGCTCTGTGCCCGCCTCATACGGGAGGTCGCTGTGCCCGCAGCCGGCGCCCAGCTGTGCACAGTGAGGCCCGGATGGAGGATGTTCTTCCTTCCCCACGGGCTTTGCTCGGGGCTGTGTGGGGATCCAGTGAGGACAGGGGATGCTGAGAGGCCCCCAGGGTCTGGCTTTATAGGAGACTCGGGCTGCCTGCGAGCTGGGGCCCGCACACACTGCACCCTCGGCCACCTCCCCTTGAGGCTGCAGAGAGAGGCCTCTGCGTGTGCAGTCCAGCACGCGGCCATGGCTCCCTGCTCTCCGCCCCGCTCGCTCTGCCTCCTCTCTGACCCCACCAGCCTCTCCCCTCCTGACCCTCCCCTCCCCCTCTGTCACCTTCAGAGTGGCGAGGGCTTGGCGCTGGCAGGGCGGTCGTGCCCTGAGCACAGAGCTGCTGGAGGAAAGATTTACGGTCCCTCCTGCCCTGCTGATGGACAGTTATAGCCGCGCGGCTGGAGGAGGCTGTGCCAGGGGTCAGGACGGTGGGGATGAGTCAGTCACCTTCCCTCAGACGCGGGCTGGATGCCTCCGGGGCCCCTGGGGTGGGTGTGAGGCTCCGGAGTGGCCTGTTGAGGGGTCTGGCGGACTCTGAGCGCCATCGGGGTGGGGCCTGGAGACCCCGGGTCTCCTCACAGGTGGGGGTGAGCGGTGGGGCCCGCGGGCAAGTTCTGGGTCTCACATTTGAAGGGGGTTTGTCTCCTGAGCACCAGGCACTGTGAGAGCCACAAAGTGGGATGTTTGTGTGTCAGATATGACACACACGTGTGTGCATTGTATGTGCATGCTCATGCAATGACACACAGCATATGCGTGTACATGTGCTAGTGTGTGTGCAAGGGTGCAGTGCACATGTGTGCATATACGTGTGCACGCTGTGCACATGGCATGTGTGCACCCATGTTCGTGTGTGTGTGTGTGTGTGTGTGCGTGCAGGTGCGTGCATGTGTGTGTTGTGTGTGCTTAGCTCCTGGACACTCCCAGGCTCCCCTGTATGAACACACACTCCCCTGCCGGCGGCGGGCCGGGCCTCTGAGCCCCGCCAAGCCCCGCAGTCCTCCCTCATTTGTTCTGCGTCCTGTCGGTGCCCGGGAGCCTGGCGGGCTCCTCAAGGAGACGGGATGAGATGCACTCAGGTGCGTGCATGTGTGTGTTGTGTGTGCTTAGCTCCTGGACACTCCCAGGCTCCCCTGTATGAACACACACTCCCCTGCCGGCGGCGGGCCGGGCCTCTGAGCCCCGCCAAGCCCCGCAGTCCTCCCTCATTTGTTCTGCGTCCTGTCGGTGCCCGGGAGCCTGGCGGGCTCCTCAAGGAGACGGGATGAGATGCCAGGCGCTCCTGGGCCCTCCTGCGGCTAATTGACGATCGGATCCGCGTGGGAGCGTTGGCATTCCTGGAAACGCTCTTTATCTCCTGCGTCTCCCCACCTCCTTCCCGGCCCTCCCACCTCCCCACTGGGGCCCGGTTTCCCCGCGGTGGCGGCTCACGCGAGGCGGGCGGGCATGAGCGGGTGTTCAGTAGCTGGCCCGGGCCTTTCATTAGCTCGCACACTACAATTACGCGCCGCAAGCCTGGAGGGGCCATTTAGGGTTTTTCTGCCTTAAAAAAAGGTTCCTTTATTCACAGCCATGCGCTGGCCCGTGCGCAGCACAGCCCTGACTCGGAGCCTGGCGGTGGGGTCAAGTCTGGGATCCAGGTTCACGCGGCAGACAGCGCGGGTGGGCGGGCCCAGCACTGTCCTGCGGGGGGTGCTCTGCGGACAACGGGGGCGGCGTGCATGGGAGCCGCACTGCCTGTGCGTGACTTCCCACGGAAGAACAGTGTGTGTGTGTGTGTGTGTGTGTGCGTGCGCGCGTGCACACCCCACCCATGCGTGAGCGTGTCCCCTGGCGTGGAGAGCCTGCTCCCGTCAGCTTCACAGGGAAGGTCCGCGCCCAGGGCCACGGCTCCCAGGGGCATCCACCGAGGCCACCTGGGCCCGTGGGGTGCGGTTCTAAGTTGGGCAGGACTTCGTTGGTGGGGGGTGTAGTTTACCCGCACGCGTGTGTGTGAGTGTGTGCGACTGCGCGCGGGGACTAGAGTCTTGCAGGGGCTGCCTGACCCTCTCCTGGGCGTGTGAACGGTGCCTTTGCCCCTGGGTGGGACTCTGAGGTTGGGGATCGCCTCTGTCAGGGCTCCTGCGGAGGGGGAGGCGCACTGCTCCCACGAAGAACAGCCCCCACGGAGGACAGAGCGGGCCTGTGCGGAGGATGCTCAGACGAGACCCCCGCCCCCTCGGAAGGTAGTTTAGAAGTCGAGGGGCACAGCCTGGGACCCTGAACCCCAAACTCGTAGAGGTTTGCGCAGGGAACCTTATCCTAAAAAGGAAAGAAAGAACCAAACCCACTCAAGCACCGAATAGCAACCAACAACTCACAAACTTATTTTTTTTAACTTCTGGAAGTTGCCATGGTTACCCGCATGCGTGGTTCCCGCAGCCTCCCTGTAAGTGGGGTGGCTTGGAGCAGGCACTCAGCCCTCAGCCCTCCACGCGTGGCCGTGGCCTGGGCGGTGCCCTCTGTGGAGGGAAGGGCGGGGAACCCAGGAGGTTTCCTGGGCCCTTGCGATGCGATGGTCCAGGGTAGAAGCGAGGAGAAACGGGAGACAGATTCTGTCTCCCACACGAAAATAATTATAGCAAAGAACAGGGACCACGTCACTCCCGGCCCCACCAGCGAGGCGGCTGCGTGTGCACAGGCGCTCCAGGTCCTG
>NW_005371349.1:212734-214124 GCF_000412655.1 Myotis brandtii
CCATCGGAAAGCCTCCGTGGCGTCCGGCCCGGAGAGGAAGCGGGCCCCGGTCCTCCCGCTGGGTTGGCCACAGCGAGGCGGTGCCCTGCAGGTGCAGCTGGGCTGCGTGTCCAGCCATATCCGCTTCCTGCCCTGCAGCCTGGACGTGAACCCTGGATCGTGTGCCACTGCTTTCCCAGAACCCGGGTCGGCTGCCAGGAGAGCAGCAGGCCTCCAAAAAGGGGCCAGGTGCGTGCCCGAGCCACCTTCTCGGCTGGGCCCAGAGTGGGAAGTCGATGGAAGGGAGGGGAAATGCCTAGGAGGGTGCTGGACTGTTCTGGAAGGTGCTGGAATGTTCTGGAAGGTGCCGGATTGCTCTGGAAGACAGCCTGAGACTCCTCTAGATGCCCGGCCCTGGGGCTGGCCACGTCTTCAGGGTGCAGGGTAGCCCGTTTACAGGGGAGTCCGCTTGTGGTTATTGATGCGAATGCAGGCAGAAGTGGACGGGTGACTCGCGGTGGCAGATGAATCGATATGATTCATATGTAGCGTGTGCTGCATGCTTCTTCGCTGGCAGGTTGGCCTCCACAATTATACTTTGCGGGATCCAAGAACGTGCTGTCCGCGGGCCAAGGGCTGCACCTCGCGCTCCCTCCGGGGGGGGCTGTTGGAACGCACGGGAGCCCCTCGTGACTTGGCGGCCAGCGCAGAGCTCGGTGCCAGGGCCGTCCTCCCGGCACCTGCCCTCTCCCCACCGGCGCTGGCACACACCTCACAGCCCCCCCGCCCCCGTGGGAGGGGGCGGGTCAAAAAGACGGGGCTGTTCAGACGGGGGGCTCTGCGCAGCCGTTTCAGGCGGCGAGGAGGGAAGGCTGCAGAGCAGTCTGGGTATTTTAATATGGAAACACACACACACGTGCAGTGTCCTTGTCCCGTGTTCTCAGGGCTGACGCAGTGCCCGGCACATAGTAGGTGCTCAGTCCGCACTTGCTGGGTGAGGAGCTGGGGGGCAGGGTTAGGGGGCTGGGTTCCTGTGCCGGAGTCTGTGCCTGGAACACACGGACCCTCGCATCTTTGGGGGCCCCTGGAAGGCTGTGTGGTACCCCCGCCCACTCCCTGGCCGCGCCCGGCTGTGACCTGCTGGGGATGACGAGGAGGCTCCTTGGAACGAAGGCCTCGCAGCGCTGAGAGCGATCCGTGCAGGATCGAGGCCCCGGGGGATTGTAAACGCTCAGCAAAGGCCTCGTTTGAGGCTTGGAATAAAGGCTCGACACGCATGTGCGGCCAGCACGGGTGGAGGGATCCTCGGAAAACAAAAGGAGCTTAATTACAGGGAAGAGAGGGAAGGGGGGCAGCGGGCAGGACGCGGTGACTGTCCGTGTCCCACGCGGGGGCCTGCTGGGTGGCGCCT
>NW_005371349.1:214436-215328 GCF_000412655.1 Myotis brandtii
ACGCCCGGGTGCTGCGGTCAGTGGAGGAGACGGTTCTGGATACGCCCAGGCCATCGGTCCGTGGACCTCAGGGGCTGTGACACATTTTCATAGACTGTGGGGCTTCAACAGCAAACGGTTCTGGGGGCTTGAAGTTCAAGTTCAAGGGGCTGGCTGAGTCCGTGTCCGGAGAGGGCCGGCTATGGGTTCACAGGTTCACAGCCACGCCTCCCGCTGGGTCCTCGCAGGCGCAGGGACGAGGGAGCTCCTGGCGTCTCTTTCCTGAGGGCACTGAGCCCACGGCGAGGGCTCACCCTCACCGCCCTCCGCTCCCCAAGGCCTCCTGGTGCTGACTTCCCCAGGTGAGTCCTGGGGGCACAGACACGCTTCTGGCAGTGCCTGGGCTCATGGCAGGGGCTGCTTGGGAAGCTGGCTCTCGCCCGGCCGGCGCAGCTCAGGGGCTGAGCTTCGACCTCTGACCCAGGAGGTCAGGGTTCGGGGAAAGGCCGGTTCTGTGCAGTCAGTCCTCGGCTCTGCCCCTCCAGCCTCCTGCCCACTCTCTTCCTACGACAGGGCAGACAGTGTCAAAACATCTGGGAAAGGTTCAAAACATCTGTCCTGTCCAGCTCTGGGGGTCTGTCACCACCCGGGCCTGGTCACCTGGGGTCCCCATCCTTGGCATTGAAGATCAGGACGGTGGCCCGGCCGGCGTGGCTCAGGGGTTGAGCATTGACCTATGAACCAGGAGGTCACGGTTGGATTCCCGGTCAGGGCACAGGCCCGGGCTGTGGGCTCCAGTGTGGGGCGTTCAGGAGGCGGCCCATCGATGATTCTCCCTCATCATTGATGTTTCTCTCTCTCCCTCTGTCTTCCTCTCTGAAATCAATAAAATTATATTTAAAAAAAGTTAGGA
>NW_005371349.1:216327-218425 GCF_000412655.1 Myotis brandtii
CCCCCCCCCCCCACCGCCCCCCGGGGGAGCCGGGAAGGGTGCTCCGGGAACTCTGCAGGGACGTCCCAACGGCTCCTTTCGTTTCTGATTGAAAATGTATCAGAAGAAAAAACATTCAAACCAGAAATCTCACCAAGGAAATCAGTCATCAACCCTAGCAGAATGGCTTTAGCTGCCTGTCTCCGCTGGGTTCTATCTGATGCCGAAAAGCAGGATGAAACTGTGGAGCATCTTCATGCCTCCAGGGGAAGAGTGTATCAGTTAGCTACTGCTGCATAACAAGCAAGTCCCCCCCAAGCACAGTAGCTTGAAACAACAGTGTTTCTTCTTGCTCATGAGTCTACACAGGTCAGCTGGGTACCTTTGCTGACCCGGGCCCTGCCTGACCCATCTCATCTGGGCTCACTATGCATCTGCGGTCGCTCAGGGGGTGGGCGGGCTGGAGACGGGCTGGACTTGATGACTGGTGTCCGCTGCATGTGGTTTTTCATCCTCCAGAACGCTGGTTTCTGAGGCAGGAAATGGAAGCGAGCGTGCCTGCTGAGGCCCAGGGTTTGAGCTGGTGCACTATCACTTCCATACACACACACACACACACACACACACACTCACACGCACACACACACACACTCACAGGCATGCAAACATATGCTCACACATGTGTGTGGTTCTAACAGGGGCTACCTTGCCTCTGGGTCAGCACAGTTCATCAAAGTGGCCCAGCTGCAGGGCAGCGCCCCTGGACACCAGGCCACGCCCCTGTGGGCCCAGCTTCCCAGCTGCTGGGAACGCCAGGCTGGAGCAGGAGCAGGTGACACTGCCTCCCCCGGCTGTGGGTGCAAGAAGGGCCCTCCCCCTTCCTGGCGGACACCAGGAGACTTCCTGTCCGGGATCCACACAGTGTGGCAGCACCCGCAGCCTGGCAGGCGCAGCCAGGGAGCAGCTGCGGGCCCGCGGCCTTGACGGAGGCGTGGTTCTGACCTTGCGCACACAGGCGCGGAAACGAACAGCTGTGCTCGGGGCTCTCCCGGTCTCCCGGCCCAGCCCATCTATTCCCGTCCCCGTGTCCAGCTCCTGGGATCGCTGTCCGCCCGCCTCCCCTCGCTGGTGGATGAAGGGCAAGGGGACCACGGAGCCGGGGCAGGAACCCTCCTTCTGGTCTGGGAGCCCAGCGGCACCGGAGCTGCCCTCAGTGCACGGACCCTCACAGTCCACGTTGGCCTTCCGTTGGCGTTGAGACAGACTCGCTATTTAATCCCGAATATCGGGCACAACCTGGAATTCTCACGTGGCCACGTGAGCTTCTCCGGTCAGGGACCACGTGACCTTCTCGGGTCGGGGACCACGTGACCTTCTCTGGTCAGGGACCACGAGACCTTCTCGGGTCAGGGACCAGGTGACCTTCTCGGGTCAGGGACCACGTGACCTTCTCGGGTCGGGGACCACGTGAGCTTCTCGGGTCGGGGACCACGTGAGCTTCTCGGGTCGGCGGCCACAGTCACTGGTCTGTGTTTGTCTCCCAGGCAGAGGTCAGGCTGGAGCCCGGGTCCGCTCTGCCCTCCCTCCTCCGCCGGGAGCTCCGGGAATGTTCCGGATAGTGCTCTGCTCTGCTTGTTTCCGCAGCCCAGGCACGAGGGCTCAGTGGTGGGGGCGATGCCGGGAGCACGAGAAATCTTTGCGGCTAAAAGCCGCTGCGACCCTGTGTCGGCCTCTTGTCTCCCAGGCAGAGGTCAGGCTGGAGCCCGGGTCCGCTCTGCCCTCCCTCCTCCGCCGGGAGCTCCGGGAATGTTCCGGATAGTGCTCTGCTCTGCTTGTTTCCGCAGCCCAGGCACGAGGGCTCAGTGGTGGGGGCGATGCCGGGAGCACGAGAAATCTTTGCGGCTAAAAGCCGCTGCGACCCTGTGTCGGCCTCTCCCCAGGCGCCTGCGACGGGGGCACCTCGTCTTCACTCAGCAGCACCTGCTGAGCCGTCGCCGGCCGTCAGGGCGGTGGACTGTCTGGGCACAGGTGAGCTCTCTGGCCCGTGACGGACTGAGGGTGGACGGAGGCCAGAGCGACGCTCAGAGCGGAGGGCAGGGGGAGGAGATGGCGCGCGGGG
>NW_005371349.1:219327-220390 GCF_000412655.1 Myotis brandtii
GTGCGGGGCGGGCGCCTGCAGGACAGCCGGGAGCCAGGCCGGGGCGTGGCGCTGCTGATCGGTTTTTGGGGCTGAGATCGGGACGGTATCTGGGGCTGGGTTACCCCTGAGGCCAGGGGTCCTGTGGCCCCAACCTCTCTCCCCCTAGAGCGGCGCACAGCGAGGAGGGAGGACAGGAAATGCCGCCCAGTACGGCTCCGAGGGGGGTGGACAGCCAGGGCCAAGTGTGAGCATGTGATCGCCGAGTTCCGCCGTGTCTCCTGGCGGCCGCTGTAGCCTCAGGCCCGTCCACGGCAGCCAAGCGCCAGCCCCCCTCCCCGCTTCTCAGAGGACAGCTGGGCCTCTCAGCTCTGCTCTGCCTCCTTCTGGCATCTTGGCCCCCACCCCCTGCCCCGCCCCAGGCTGGTCCCGAGACCCGATGTCGTGGAAAATGACATGCGCCCTGGCTGGTGGCTCAGTGGTTAGAGCGTCGGCCTGTGCACGGAGGGTTGCAGGTTTGGGTTCCCGTCCAGGGCATGTCCTTGGGCCGCAGGTTCGATCCCAAGCCCAGTTGGAGTGTGTGCGGGAGGCAACCAATTGATGTGTCTCTCTCTTCTCATATCCCTTTCTTCTCTCTCTAAAACCAATGGAAAAATACCCTCAGGTGAGGACTAGCCAAAAGAAAGAAAAGGACATGTGAGTATCAAGACCAAAAAATGGGGGCGGTTCTTGTTTTTTAGGGGAGATTGAGGCCGAGTGATTTGACACCCCCTTCTTCTGTGGGCTTTTCTGGGGGGAGTGATGGGGCGACCCCGGCAGACGAGTCCCCAGAGTTCACGGGAATCAGCCGGCAGAGCGGGCAGGAGGCATGGGGGCTCAGGGCTCCTCCATCGGAGGGAAGAGGAGACGCAGAGGCCGTGGGGCAGCGTCCGCGAGCAGGACACTCGGGGCTGCAAAAAGGAGGGATGTTGGGGGTGACTGGCGCCGCGTCTGAGGTGCAGCCAGCCCTCTCCCCCCGGCCGCGGCTTCTGGGGGGTGTCATGGACCGGGGGTCTGCAGCCGGTGCAGCCGCAGCCACACGGCT
>NW_005371349.1:221476-222127 GCF_000412655.1 Myotis brandtii
TCCGGGGGGCCCCCTCCCCGGCCCCCTGCCCCTCCTGCTCCTGCTTCTGCTTCCTCTTCTCCGGGCTTTTCCAGGAGGAGGCGGGTGACCAGCTGCTCCGGGAGCCGGAGCCAATTCTGAACCGGCAGCCAGGATGCGCCACAGGATGTGTGCGCCGGGCCGGGCCGGGCGGGGACGGGCAGAGCGCGCTGTCGTGGTTAACGCTGCCTCTCATCCGGGGACCTGGGAGCTAGAAATACAAGCGCCCCCCTCCCCACAAGTAATGTCATTAACATGGTTTTAGCCCCGGCCGGTGTGGTCCAGTGGGCAGAGCGTCGGCCTGCGGGCCCGGGTTCGATTCCGGTCAAGGGCATGTACCTTGCGGCTTGAGGGGCGGGAGGAGGAAGCCAGATCCCGCATGTCAAGTTCGCGAACACCCATGGCCGGCCGAGTGTCCAGAACCCCGATGACCAGCAGCGTGCGCTTGCCGCGAGGCAGCGAGATAACATGAGATACTGCGTTGGAGACAAACTTCATTACAGCTCGACATCTGGGATTTAAGCGTCCGGGCTGAACGCCGCGGGCACAAGTACCCTCACACACTCGTTTCCGTCGGGGCCTGTGGGGAAGGAGCGGGGCGTCCAGGGAGATGGAAACACGGGCTGCGTGATG
>NW_005371349.1:222352-222971 GCF_000412655.1 Myotis brandtii
TCCGGGGGGCCCCCTCCCCGGCCCCCTGCCCCTCCTGCTCCTGCTTCTGCTTCCTCTTCTCCGGGCTTTTCCAGGAGGAGGCGGGTGACCAGCTGCTCCGGGAGCCGGAGCCAATTCTGAACCGGCAGCCAGGATGCGCCACAGGATGTGTGCGCCGGGCCGGGCCGGGCGGGGACGGGCAGAGCGCGCTGTCGTGGTTAACGCTGCCTCTCATCCGGGGACCTGGGAGCTAGAAATACAAGCGCCCCCCTCCCCACAAGTAATGTCATTAACATGGTTTTAGCCCCGGCCGGTGTGGTCCAGTGGGCAGAGCGTCGGCCTGCGGGCCCGGGTTCGATTCCGGTCAAGGGCATGTACCTTGGTTGCAGGCTCCTCCCTGGCCTGGGTCCTGGTCGGGGTGTGTGCAGGAGGCAACCAATCGATGTGTTTTTCTCACATCGATGTTTCTCTCTCTCTCTCTCTCTCCCTAAAAAATTAATGGAAAAGTATCGTGGGGTGAGGATTAACAAACAAACAAACAAAAGGTGGCTTTAAGTGGCGTCTGAGTCTTCAGGTTGGAGGCGGCGTGCAGCCCGGCGCTCTGAGACGGGCCGGGAGAGGCCCGTGCCCTCTGGTGCGG
>NW_005371349.1:224724-225271 GCF_000412655.1 Myotis brandtii
CCGTGGCCGGGAGGTGTGCGCTGCCGGTGTGTCCGGAGCTGCGGGATGCATGTGTATGAGCTTAGCACGGCCTTGTTGGCTAATGCGGAGTGAGATGTTTAGCCGTCGTGGCTGGTGCTGCCGGGGGGATGAGAACTAATCAGACTCCCTCCGACCGGCCAGCAGTGGGTGATTCTATCCAGACGGATGCAGGCTCATCGCGGCATCCTGCGCGGCTCAGCATGTCACTTCCTTGATTTTGGGGGGGAGAGAGGGGGAGAGAGCAGAGGAGACCCCAGTGCCCGCGAGAGGAGGCAGCTGATCCCTGATTCTTTCTCATCATTGATGTTTCTCTCTCTCCCTCTCACTTCCTCTCTGAAATCAATGAAAAAATATTTTGAAGAAAGGGTCCACAGGTCATGGGAAAGCCATCGTTTCACACGATCACAGCTGTTTGGGGTGAGAGTTGCTTTTACTAATGAGTCTGCTAACGTGTGACACACACGCCCTGCCCCGCCCCGCCCTCGGCCTCCAGGGGCCTGAGTGGCCGCCGGTTGCCTCTGGGGAG
>NW_005371349.1:225311-225972 GCF_000412655.1 Myotis brandtii
GCCCACACCTCGTCCCCCAGAGCACTGGGGCACGTCAGAGTGGGCGCCACATCTGGGTGGACTCCTCTCTTTCTTTTTTAAAACTAAGAACTATGGCCGGCCAGTGTGCTCAGGGCTTGAGCATTGACCTAGGAACCAGGAGGTCACGGTTCGATTCCCGGTCAGGGCACAGGCCTGGGTTGTGGGCTCGATCTCGTGTGGGACGTGCAGGAGGCAGCCGATCCATGGTTCTCTCTCATCATGGATGTTTCTCTCTCCCTCTCCCTCTCCCTTCCTCTCTGACATCAATAAAATAAAAAAGTAAAAAATAAAAGTGAGGCCTGTGGACGAGACTTCCCCTCCCCGCCTCCTGCCCCCAGGCTGCGTTGCTGATCTTCTAGAACGAGAGGCTTGCTCTGTAGGCCCGTTCTCTTGCCCTTAGTGATGTGGCGGGTGGTGGTGCGTGTGTTATTTTTTGTCCCTGGCCGCGTGGGGAGGTGACAGTGTTCGCATTTGGGGTGGGGTGTGGGGGAGGCGTGCGTTCTCGGGGAGAACGGTGCGAGCAGATGTTACACCCCCGTGTCTAGGAGGTGGGGCTTGAGGACGGTGCTGCGTGGGGTGAGGAAGGACCCGAGTTATGTAAGAGTGTGTGTGTGTGTGTGTGTGTGTGGGGGGGGGCTGG
>NW_005371349.1:227646-229349 GCF_000412655.1 Myotis brandtii
GGGTGACCGGTCCTCGGCTCCGCTCCCGCGCGCCCGTTAGGCGGTTAAATCACTCTGTTCATTTAACGCGTGTTTCCGAGAGCTCGTTTTTATCTTGGAGGAAACCAGGCTGGCTCGTGGGCACGTAATGAAATTGCATGAATATACGCCGAGCCCGGAATCTAATTTACTGCTCCTGTTCATTTCGGGGCGGAGGCCAGTAGGAAACGTATGAATTCTTCCCCGGCTGGGGCTGAAGGCCGGGCCGGGCTCTGTCTGTGCTGAGGCCGTGGTCCTGACTCCACTGGAAGCTGTTAGAGCTCACACACCGAGCGTCCCGGACGAAGATCAGGGCGGACTGCGAGGCTGACGTCCCCTCTGGGGCTCCCGGTGCACAGAGCCTGACGCCACGCGGGTTAGGTGACAGTTCCCGCAGAGGGTACCCGGGCCTGCAGCACCAAGGCCGTCCCATGCCCAGGGGCTCGGCCGGGGCTGCCTGTCACTCTTCATAAAGGCACTGATCCATCATGGGGGCCCCACCCTTATGACCTTATGACCTCATCTAACCCGAACCACCTCCCAAAGGGCTCATCTCCCAATATTGTCACATTGAAGGTCAGGGTGTTAACAGATGAATTTTAAGGGAACACGTTCAGGCCGCAGCCCTGGCCGTAAGCGGTCAGCCCTCCGGACCCGTGGCGCCGTGTCTTGGTGAAGACGTGTCCCCGGCCGAGGCGTCTCGCTTTTGAGTGTCATGTCCTCAAGCCAGGCAGCATTCTTGGTGTTTTCATGTTGCAGAATCTGGACTAAAGAGAAAAATGATTATTTCAGTCCGGCCGGCATTGCTGTCGTTGAGCATCAACCCATGAACCAGGAGGTCTCGGTTCAATTCCGGGCCAGGGCACACGCCCAGGGCTCAATCCCCCATGTGGGGCGTGCAGGAAGCGGCCTATCCATTTCTCTCTCTCTCATCATTGATGTTGCTCTCCCCCTCTCCCTTCCTCTCTGAAATCAATGAAAACATATTGAAAAGAATTTTTTGAACCATATTTTCTGCAATCACAAAGCCCACTTGTTCGTAAAGGGCATTTTCCTACTTAATGCCTCCCTGCCGCGCTCCGTGCTGGTAGCGCTCCCCTGGCGGCCCCGGTCGCCCTGCCCGTGAGCGTGAGCGTGAGTGTGGGCTAAGGCGGCCGCGAGAAGGAGGCTGCAGGGGCAGACGTGACGGTCCGTCTGAGACACAGTTGAGTGGAAAGGTCACGGAGGGGAGCGTCCGGAACGTACAGAGCCGTCCGCGGGGACCACTCGGGCTCTCCGCACGGGCCCGTCTGGGAGGCCACGTGCCGCAGTGCGGACGGAGTTATTCCGGGTGAGTGGGATTACGGGCTATTTTAAATGTTTCTTTTTTTGATGTGTGTAGTGTCTACATTTTCTACCGTGAATGTGTTTTATTTTATAACGAGGACAAAATTATAACCACGGTCTTGCCAAAAGCGGCTCAGTCTCCCCGACCCGAGGGGACCCCGGTCGCCCCTCCGACCCTCAGCACCTCTATGCCCACCCGGGTCCCGGGGCCACACCGAGAGCTGCTCTCCCCACCGGCACGAGACAGGAGTGACCGCAGAGAACCCGCCTGCCCCCTTCCTGGCCGTTCTCTCTCCCAGCCGTGACCCTTCCCGGGCTGGGTTTGCTCAGCCACCACTGGCCGCGTGCCGTGTGCCGTG
>NW_005371349.1:229881-231084 GCF_000412655.1 Myotis brandtii
AAGCGAAGGGCAGGCACCTGTGCGCAGACCTGGGCGCAGGGCCCCCCTCCCGCAGGGGCAACGCCCGGGAAGCCTGGGAGGGCAGAGCACGCATCAGAATGCCACCCCCACCTCCAATGCAGCTCTGCACCACTAACCCCCATGCTGCTTGGAATCCACTGCTAAAAGGGGGGCCCCCGGGGGCTGCTCCTCAGGCTCCCAGGCCCGTCCTTTGTGACCCCCAGCTCCGTGCTCACCCCGCCAGGGGGCACACACCCACCAGAACTCCAGGCTGCTCTGTGATGATTGATCTGGGCTTTATCACCGTCCCCCCAGCTCCGCCATGGGCACCCCGAGGCCGGACACAGTCTCATTTGTCCCCGAGGCCCGGGCTGTGCAGGCTGGAGTGAGGGGTGAACCCCTGGGAGAGACCACCCCCCATTGCCCGCTCTGGGCGGCTCGAGGTGGGTCCCTGAGAGCCTCAGTTCTCCCTGAGTTAGGTTTTGCCCCGACACCGTTCTGGCCCCTGGGCTCCATCTGGACTCTGGGATTGGCCTCGTTTGGCTTCCTGTCCCGAGTCACACCGGGCGCTGACCCCACTCCGTGGCACGTTCCCTTCCCGAAAACACAGGGTTAAATGGAGGTCACAGTGCGGCCGCCCAGGGGACACGTGGGGCCTACACGCGGCCATGTCCTAGGGCAGTGATGGCGAACCTATGACACGCCCCTCCGGCTCCTGCTGGCTGCAGCCCCCAGCCTCACCTGGCCCCTCCCTGCGTGTCCTCTCCTCTTGTAAGGGCCCCGTAATATGGGGCCAGGGCCTCGCCTACGCCAGCATCACCTCATCTTAACCTACATCTTTTTAAAAAAATATTTTTTATTGAATTTCAAGAGGAAGAGAGAGGGAGAGAGAGTTAGAAACATTCCTGATGAGAGAGAATCATGGATCGGCTGCCTCCTGCATGCCCCACATTGGGGATGGAGCCCGCAACCTGGGCCTGTGCCCTGAGCAGGAAACGAACCGTGACCTCCTGGTTCCTAGGTGGACGCTCAACCACTGAGCCACGCCGGCCGGGCTTCAGCTACACCGTAATCACATCTACACGTGTGTACAGACAGGCGCGCGTGACGGCAGCCGCGTCCTCGGGGCGTGAAGTGGGGTCTTAGAGGGAACCGTCGGGGTTGACACTGAGCAGTGTTTTCAGCTCCACCTGCTCACTTCGT
>NW_005371349.1:231402-233386 GCF_000412655.1 Myotis brandtii
GGCTCGGCTGGTCTGCAGCCTCTGGGGGAGGTTCCGTCCGCCCCTCCGGCTCCTGCTGGCTGCAGCCCCCAGCCTCACCTGGCCCCTCCCTGCGTGTCCTCTCCTCTTGTAAGGGCCCCGTAATATGGGGCCAGGGCCTCGCCTACGCCAGCATCACCTCATCTTAACCTACATCTTTTTAAAAAAATATTTTTTATTGAATTTCAAGAGGAAGAGAGAGGGAGAGAGAGTTAGAAACATTCCTGATGAGAGAGAATCATGGATCGGCTGCCTCCTGCATGCCCCACATTGGGGATGGAGCCCGCAACCTGGGCCTGTGCCCTGAGCAGGAAACGAACCGTGACCTCCTGGTTCCTAGGTGGACGCTCAACCACTGAGCCACGCCGGCCGGGCTTCAGCTACACCGTAATCACATCTGCAAAGTCCCTGTTCCCACTAAGGTACCAGGGGTTAGGCCCTCACTTATCGTTCTGGGGGCGGGGGAGCCGGGGGGGCGCACACAATTGAACCCTGCAAATCCCGAGCAAGCAGAGGGGGCGGGATCCCAAGTGCCGCTCTGCTGGGACCCGTCCACGCCCTCCCGCCTCGGCCACCCCCTCCCCCTGCTGGTCCCAGTGAGGGGCCACCTGCCTGCAACCCGCCCCCCCCCCCCCACCCCGGGCGCGCTTCTATTACTGTGGCTGCCAGCGCTCCAGGACCAACTGGGTTCACAGGAATAAAGTCGGCTCATCTGCTGTGCGCACGGCACCCCGAGCAGGTTCCTCCGGGGAAGTGGGGAGCGTGGGAGCAGATGGAGGGGCCCTCGGTTTGCAGACGGCGCCGTGTGCACGGCTCAGAGCCTCTTGGAGGACGGGGTAGGCTCTCACACGTGGGCCTGTGGGGAAGCAGGCACCCCGTCAACCACAGCCGTGCGAGACCCAGCTGGGCTCGGGGCTGGGAGAGAACTCGCGGGGTACCCTCCGCTTCTCGTACCGCAGGGGTGGGGCACGTCGGGCCCACGGGCCATAGAAGGACCGAGAAATCCCTCGGTCTGGCCCTGCCGTCGTCGGGTGGGGCGATGAAGTGTGTGACCGTCTGTAGCAGGCGCACGTTTAGGCTGGGAATTTTGTGAGGCCTGGGGATGCGCAGTGTGCAGAGTGCAGAGCCCGGCCCAGCCTCGAGCTGCTCAATGGTAATGAGAGACGCTCAGGCTGGGGAGAGCGAAGGCGGGAGGACGGTCGCTGGGAGCCGGGCGGCGGCTCCGAGAACAAGAGGGACAGGTGAGGCGGTCGCCACCGGTTCCTCTTGAGACCAAGGGAGCGTTTGCTCCAGAGAGTCCTTCCCTGGTGCAACCCCTCGTGGGTGACGCCAATGTGGCTCCGTTCTCTCTGCACCGTGGATCCAGAGCCGAACCCCGGGCCTCTCTGGGGGAGGTGGGGTGTGTGCATGTGTGTGCATGCATGTGTGTTGGTGCACGTATATTCACACGCACACACGTGTACATGAGCGTATGCACACGTGTGCGCCTCACTTGGAGGGATGTGCAGGCCCAGGGACACGGGCTGTCTCCACGCCTCCTTCCGGCTGGACCCTGCCCGGAGGAAGCTGGTCTGTCCCCGGGGCCACGCACACTCGTCAGCCACCCCCTTAGCCTGGCCTCCTTCCTCCCAGACGGCGTCTCCTCCGCATTTCCCAGCGGCCGAGAGCGTCGGTCCATCGGCCGGGTGCGCTGGCGGGTGATGGATCGCGTTCGTCGCCTGCCCGGTGATTAATTCCCGTCACCGTCCCAGCAGCGAGCGCGGCGAGGAGGGAGAGGGAAGCCACACGATCCTCTGTGCTGGGAGCAGGCGGGAGTTAGATTTAATTTCTGTTTAATTGTTTCCATAGCTCAGCCCTGCCGACGTCCGGGTAATTTATTTTGCGGTCCTGGGGAGGGGAGGGTCTGGCCGCGGACGCGGTTTAATTACACCTGATCGTCTTATCTCCTTGTAATTACAGCGCTCGC
>NW_005371349.1:234387-235414 GCF_000412655.1 Myotis brandtii
CAAGGCACAGGTCAGCAGCCTGGCTCTGTGGGCCCAGGAGGGAGCTGCGGGGACCCCAGGGCAGGGGCCGCGCCGAGGCCTGCGTCTTGGTTCAACGCCTTCCCTTCCAGCTGGGCCCTAACCCCGTGCGGACGAAGCGTGTTAGGCGATGGGATTCTCTTGGTTTGCTGTATGGGACGTCGGTCACGCGGGGGTGCTGGCTGACGCCGCGGCAGCTGACCCTCCCCTGGCGGGAGCTCACTGCTGTCCGGGACGCTCTGGCTGTGGCACGGAGCCTGGGCTTCCGAGAACAAGAGGGACAGGTGAGGCGGTCGCCACCGGTTCCTCTTGAGACCAAGGGAGCGTTTGCTCCAGAGAGTCCTTCCCTGGTGCAACCCCTCGTGGGTGACGCCAATGTGGCTCCGTTCTCTCTGCACCGTGGATCCAGAGCCGAACCCCGGGCCTCTCTGGGGGAGGTGGGGTGTGTGCATGTGTGTGCATGCATGTGTGTTGGTGCACATATATTCACACGCACACACGTGTACATGAGCGTATGCACACGTGTGCGCCTCACTTGGAGGGATGTGCAGGCCCAGGGACACGGGCTGTCTCCACGCCTCCTTCCGGCTGGACCCTGCCCAGAGGAAGCTGGTCTGTCCCCGGGGCCACGCACACTCGTCAGCCACCCCCTTAGCCTGGCCTCCTTCCTCCCAGACGGCGTCTCCTCCGCATTTCCCAGCGGCCGAGAGCGTCGGTCCATCGGCCGGGTGCGCTGGCGGGTGATGGATCGCGTTCGTCGCCTGCCCGGTGATTAATTCCCGTCACCGTCCCAGCAGCGAGCGCGGCGAGGAGGGAGAGGGAAGCCACACGATCCTCTGTGCTGGGAGCAGGCGGGAGTTAGATTTAATTTCTGTTTAATTGTTTCCATAGCTCAGCCCTGCCGACGTCCGGGTAATTTATTTTGCGGTCCTGGGGAGGGGAGGGTCTGGCCGCGGACGCGGTTTAATTACACCTGATCGTCTTATCTCCTTGTAATTACAGCGCTCGC
>NW_005371349.1:236528-237711 GCF_000412655.1 Myotis brandtii
CGGCCTGGGGCCTGGGCGGCAGGACAGACAGACGGACAAGGCACAGGTCAGCGGCCTGGCTCTGTGGGCCCAGGAGGGAGCTTTGGGGACCCCAGGGCAGGGGCCACGCCGAGGCCTGCGTCTCGGTTCAACGCCTTCCCTTCCTGCTGGGCCCTAACCCCGTGCGGACGAAGCGTGTCAGGTGATGGGATTCTCTTGGTTTGCTGTGTCGGACGTCGGTCACGCGGGGGTGCAGGCTGACGCCGCAGCAGCTGACCCTCCCCTGGCGGGAGCTCACTGCTGTCCGGGACGCTCTGGCTGTGGCACGGAGCCTGGGCCCAGGGCTGCTCCGGGGGTGGGGGTGGGGGAGACCTCGGCTGAGGTGCTGGAGAGAGCGTCTCAGCTGGAGCCAGGCTTCTGGAAGGAGGAGGGTGATGCGGGCCCGGCCGACTCAGAGCTCCTGGAGTAGGTGTGCGAGCTGGGGCGGTTCTAGAACCTTCCCTGTGGGTCGATGCAGGGTTCAGTGAGGTGCCAGGTGCACACTGGTGAGTGCGGTGCCCGGCACGCGTGCGTGGTCACCTGGGCCGTGGCTGAGTGTGCTGAGTGCTGTCTGCACTCTCTCCGCACACACACAGCAGAAGGGTCCGGGGTCACCCGGGTCTCGGGGCCGGGCGGGTCACAGAGCCCTTCGTCCGAGCCCGCACCGCCCTCTGTCACCTTTGTGACTTCCGTCGAGGAGAGAGGGAAGGACGTTGGGGCGTCGCTGGAGGCCACACGGCACGTAAGGGGCTGCACTGTGGCTGCGAGGCCTGCCCGGGCCGCCCTGCGGTGCCTTTTGCTGTGGGCAGGGCCCGTGGGAACTGGGGCGTGGCCATTGGCCGGGTGTGATGGTGATGGGCTTCCAGCCGGAGTTACCTGACTTCATGGTTGTCTCAGGGTCACTTCCGCTACCCGCCCTTCCCGCCCCAGCCCCTCCCACGAGGGCAGAGCCGTGCCCTGTGGGCACCCTGTGCGGCCTCGTCCTCAGAGCCCTCGTCACATGCCGGGTTCCCGTGACCACAGACCGAGAGCCTCTTAGGCAGGACTTTGTCCCTAAACGGTCTGCTTCCCAGCACCCAACACGGGCGGTTTAATACCTGGATGAATGGGCGATGTGTCACACTGCACGTCAGCCTATGACATGAACACAGCGCCATTTCATCTG
>NW_005371349.1:239620-240438 GCF_000412655.1 Myotis brandtii
TGCCCCTCTGCCGCGGGGACCTGTGGTGTGAAGGGAGTTGGGGCCGGGAGCCGGGGCGCGATGGACAGAAGCATGGCGACACCCGAAGTGTCCCTCCATTGAGGCCGCTGGCGCCTCCCGAGTGGGCGGGGCTTCTTTAATGTCTCCTGTAGCAGCGGGCGGCCCAATGGCCCAGGAGTTGTCCCAGGCTCAGCCCTGCCCTGCGGGCTCCCGGGATGGCGTGCGGGTGGGAACCTCTGCAGATGTTTGCTTCTCTGGTGCACCCTCCCTGAATGGTGACAGTCTTGGCCGAGGCCTCTGCCTGGGAGTGGCCCTGGGCATCGTCGGGAAGGGGAGGGAAGGGCCGTGTCTCTTGGCTCCCGATGCCCGTGGCCCACGTGGATGTGGCCTTGCCTTGCCTCCCCCTCTGGTTGGGGAGCCGCTGCCCGGGGTGCACGGTGGCTGGGGAGGTGGAGCGAGGCCTGCCCCCCCGCACCCCCCTGCCAGGCCAGCAAGAGGAAAAAGCCCGAGACAGTGCCACAGCGATGGCCCGCTCTCCTCCCGCCATTAATCACCGCTCCCGGGCGCCGGCTGTGTCTGAGAGGCACAGGGTCCGAGGAGAGCGCGGTGAGCCAGCCTCTGCGGTTAATCTGCTCCCGCGTGACAGGCGCCCGCGGCCGTTAATCACTCGCTGTAATTACAGCCCCGACTCGGTGAATGTTAATAGATGCGTGGCGGAGGGGCCGAGCGCGCACGTGTCCTTCCCCCGTGGCCCCGGACACCAAGGTCGTGGGACCTGGCAGGCCCAGTGGTGCATAGAAATCAGCATGTCGTCCGCG
>NW_005371349.1:245012-245388 GCF_000412655.1 Myotis brandtii
CCCTCTGCAGACGTTTGCTTCTCCACACGCAGGGCCCTGGGCGGGTCTCAGCTCCCGCTGGGCAGCGGGCGGGGTCAGTGGGGGAAGGTCAGGCACGGCTCCCCTCCCTGCCTGCCCCGTTTCTCCTCTGGACCCCGCGTTCACGCAGGGCCCTGGGCGGGTCTCAGCTCCCGCTGGGCAGCGGGCGGGGTCAGTGGGGGAAGGTCAGGCACGGCTCCCCTCCCTGCCTGCCCCGTTTCTCCTCTGGACCCCGCGTTTCCTCCTGCTGAGGCTTGCTGACTGGCGACGTGATCCCTGCCCCCAGCTTCCCGACTGGGACAGACGGGACGGGGTGAGGGCCGGGGTCCCGCTCAGCGCCCTCTCCCTGCTGCCCTGA
>NW_005371349.1:245765-247508 GCF_000412655.1 Myotis brandtii
GAGAGGCTCTGGCCGGGCCGAGCTGCTGGAACGGGGGGTCGCCAGCGGGCTCCCTCCTGGAGAGTCGACAGCACTTGGAAGCCAAGATGGGCCAGGACGCGGAGGTCACCTGGGCCAGCTTCCTGCCCAGCGGGCACCTGCTCCCCAGCTCCCCCGACAGATGGCCGCACAGCGCTCCTCGCCCGCCCCGTGATTGGTGGCTTAGTGATCTGGGAGCCCGGGGACAACGGAGAGCCCTGGACCTGTTCCCTGTCCTCCGAAGGGTCCGGCAGCCACTCCCACGCCCGCCTCCTCCTCCTCCTCCTCCTCCTTGCTCCACGCGGCTCAGTGGAGGCAGCCACGGGACAGACGTCGGGCAGGGTCTGCAGGAACCGAGTCTCGGTGCCCTCATGCCTCATCCGGTTTCCCTGTCCTTCCTCCAGGCCCTCTTACCGGTTCCAACCCGTGGCTGCTGGTGACCGGAGCCCAGCAGGGGCCTCCTCTGCCGGACGGTGGTCCGTGTCCACACCCAGAGACAGGGCAGGAGGCGGAGGAGGAGAGGGAGGCGGGCTGCGCTGGCCCTCGCTTGCCCGTCAACCCTCGTCTGCCCGTTTGCACCAGCTCTTGCACCTGCAGCCTTTAGGGGGCCAGTCCAGGGCCGGGCCGCGTCCCTGCTGGAAGGGGGGCAGGCTCTGGTTATCTGCTGGGCGGCTGATGGGGGCAATGTGCTCCAGGGGGCAGGTGTGCCACCCCTGCACTGCTCTGTGTGCCCACCTGTCCACACCGCAACCCCGTGGGCCCTGTGCCCGTCCCTGGCTTTTGCAACAGAGGGCCCGGCGTGGACTCTGTCCCTGTGCCAGGCGTGCAGGGGGCCAGCGCAGGGGTCAGGGGTGAGGACGCTTTCTGTGTCATCTCCGGGCACGAGAGCTGACGGGCAACGATGCGGACGGAGGCCTTGGGGGCACGCGTGGCTGTGGCCTTCCTGCCCCTGCAGGTGGGCCCCGGGGACGGGTCTCCCAGCCCTGAGCGTGGGCGCCTTGGCGTCATGGCCCGATTGCTGCTTCTTCTCAGACGTGGTTGGGGCTGCTGTCACTGACCCGGCCATGGGCGCGCCCGGGAGCCGTGGGGACGAGATCTGTGGTCCGTCTGGGTGATGGTTTCTCTGTCATCGAAACATCGAGTCATTTCCACACAGAGCTGTCGAGGTCTTAGGAGTTCCGATGGCGTGGGCCCCGAGTGACCCCCAAGCTGAGATAGGAGCTTTCGTGTTTCTCCAGCGGTTCCTCGATCGGGGGGTGGGGGGAACTGAGGCCCCTGGCGGGTGATGCCATGAGGGCAGATGACCCCGGGCTCAGGAGTCCGAGGCGGGAGAGGGCTGGGCAAGGTCTGCGCAAGGTCATCGGCTCCTCCCCCTGCCTCCATGGAGGTCACACGCAAGTCACCAGGAAGGTGTCCACGCACCTCCACGCGGCGATGCTGTCCCCAAGGGCTCCCAGATGGGGGGGAGGGGAGGCAGGGGGCAGACAGGCATCAGGCTGACGCTCTGTGAGCCCCTGAGGCCACACACGGAGGCCAGAGGTTGGCATCCTTGTGCCCAGGTCACCAGGACCACAAGCTCTGGGGCCTCCTCCATCACTTCAGGGGTGAGGGCTCCCCAATAACTCGGGGCTGGGGGGCTCCCAGGAGGGCTGTGCCTGGGCGTGGCACTGGAAGGAGGGGATCCCGGAGAAGGGCCTGGGCTGGGCGTGTTGGGCGTGGTCCGGC
>NW_005371349.1:256177-256706 GCF_000412655.1 Myotis brandtii
GCCCGGGGACAACGGAGAGCCCTGGACCTGTTCCCTGTCCTCCGAAGGGTCCGGCAGCCACTCCCACGCCCGCCTCCTCCTCCTCCTCCTCCTCCTTGCTCCACGCGGCTCAGTGGAGGCAGCCACGGGACAGACGTCGGGCAGGGTCTGCAGGAACCGAGTCTCGGTGCCCTCATGCCTCATCCGGTTTCCCTGTCCTTCCTCCAGGCCCTCTTACAGGTTCCAACCCGTGGCTGCTGGTGACCGGAGCCCAGCAGGGGCCTCCTCTGCCGGACGGTGGTCCGTGTCCACACCCAGAGACAGGGCAGGAGGCGGGGGAGGAGAGGGAGGCGGGCTGTGCTGGCCCTCGTCTGCCCGTCCATACCAGCTCCTGCACCTGCAACCTTTAGGGGGCCCGTCCCTGCCTTTTGCAACAGAGGGCCCGGCATGGACTCTGTCCCTGTGCCAGGCGTGCAGGGGGCCAGAGCGGGGGTCAGGGGTGAGGACGCTTTCCGTGTCATCTCCGGGCATGAGAGCTGACGAGCAACGA
>NW_005371349.1:257415-257675 GCF_000412655.1 Myotis brandtii
GGCCCCTCCACCGCCATCGGGGGCCGGCGGGGGTGTGGACGCCCCTTCTGTGTGCTCCTGGTGCGAGCTCGGCTTTTCTCCGCTTGTAAAGTCACATGTGCTCATTGGAAACTTCTAGCAAATGCCTCCTTCTCTGGGCTTTCGGCCCAACGGGAGGGTCAGAGGGGTTTTGCTGACAACCTCGTGCCGTGCCACCTGCTCAGCTGGGGAAACGGAGGCGCGAGAGGGCTGGAGAGGCAGCTCCGGGGAAGCA
Source organism: Myotis brandtii (assembly GCF_000412655.1). NCBI lineage: Eukaryota > Metazoa > Chordata > Mammalia > Chiroptera > Vespertilionidae > Myotis > Myotis brandtii. The sequence goes on from NW_005371349.1 coordinate 257,669, forward strand.
CAGGCTG
>NW_005371349.1:257761-258031 GCF_000412655.1 Myotis brandtii
CACCACCACCCCCACTGCCACTGTCCACCCCCAGGCAGTTCCGGAGGGACCGTGGGGCCTCCCAGGGCCCGGAGAACAGAGCGCACCTGCCCCGCCAGGTAAGGCTGTGGCCGCCACGCCTGTGCTGAGCTGCCGTTTGTGATGGACACGGTTCACGGGCCATTCTCTTCGCTCCGGGACCGCAGGGCGTTCGGCTGTGTCAGGGCGCAGACCGTGGGCCGTGGCTCCGGGGCATCGGCAGGTCCCCGGGGATGTGGGGGGGGACTTGGG
>NW_005371349.1:259008-260543 GCF_000412655.1 Myotis brandtii
TCGGGAGCCCGGCTGCCGCTGGCGGGACAGGTGCCCCACCTGAGAGATGCCACGGCTCCTCCCTCCCTCGGGGCCCCGCCTGCTGCCCCCACCGAGACCGGAGCTTGGCGACCGGGTCCTTCTAGAAACACCCGGCTCCTGCCCCTTGGCTACATGCATTTGGAGAAGATTCAGGAAGATGCTGAGACCAGCTTCAGCCCCCCCCCGCCCCCCCCCCACTTCGGCAGGAAACTGTTTATCTGGTTTGCGAGGCGCCTTGAGAGTTCCCAGGCCGGGCGCTTTCAAAGGCATCTGTGTTCTGTGGGCAAAGAAGAGAAAGCGCGTGTCAGCAAACGCCGGGGATAAAAATGGAATTAGACGTAGAGTCAAGGTGAGCCTGCCTGTGTGTGTGTGTGTGTGTGGGGGGGGGGCAGCCCCCGCCTGGCGCTGCCCAATTAGAGCCTGTTAGTCGCCAGGTGTTGGAGCATTAGGCGCAATTAAGGTGAGAGGAGTTTGCAGATGCGCTGGAAGCTGGAAGCACTGGCTGCTCCCCAGATGGGAGGGGTGAGGAGAGGCCGCACCCACAGGGTCTCATCAGAGCTGCCTGGTGGGGGGCCTGTGGGCGGGGCCCCAATCCAGGTGCCTGGGGGGGTGTCAGGGGCTGACACACGGGACCACTGATGGGGGGCAGCGGCCCTAAAACAATAGAGACTTATTCTCTCCTGATGCTGGAGGTGGGGAGTCTGGAACCCGGGCCCACTCTCTCTGGGACCCGGGGGGTCACCTGCATCGCTGCCACCCCCTGACGGGTAGGGGTGTCCGTGCAGTCTGCCTCCCTCATCGTGGGACCTCCTCACCTCTGTGTGTGTGTCCCCCCTGCCTGTGTCCACATTCCCCCCAGAAGAACAGCAGCCGTGGGGTTAGGGCCCGCCCACTGCAGGAGGCCCTCACCTGAGCTCGGAGCCCTCAGCAAAGACCCCAAGTCCACATAGGGCCCCGCCCGCAGGGGCTGGGGGTCGGGACCTGCTCCTCTGCTTTCTGAGGACACTGCTACCCACTCTCGCCTTCGAGACTGTCAGAGAGGCCCGGCCGGCGTGGCTCCGTGGTTGAGCATCGACCTAGGAACCAGGAGGTCAGGGTTCGATCCCCGGTCAGGGCACACGTCTGGGTTGTGGGCTCGGTCCCCAGTGTGGGGTGTGCAGGAAGCAGCCAATCCATGGTTCTCTCTCATCATTGATGGTTCTCTCTCTCTCTCCTCCTCCTCTCTGAAATCAATAAAAATGTATTAAAAATACTGTCGGAGAGGAAGATGAGGAGAGGAAGGGTGACCTCTGCATGACCCCCACTGTTCCCCTCCAGTTCCCCCTCCCCCCGGTACCGACCTCATCCAGACCCTGGGACGTGCACAGGGACGGCCCCCGCCGGTCATCCTGCAGACGGTGCCTGGAGACTCAGTGGGTTTTTCTCGAAAGGCCCCGAGGGCGGGTGATGGGCCTCCCTGGAGGTGGACGCTGGTCTCACGGCCCCACGGGCACCCGGCCGGGCCCCTCGACGCG
>NW_005371349.1:264283-265054 GCF_000412655.1 Myotis brandtii
CAGGACGCGCGGGGTGCGGCGCCTGCAGCTGCCGAGGGGTGACCGGGATGTCGACCTCGTGGAGGGACCGGGAACCGCTCACCGAGTTCCACACAGACCTATTGTCCGGGTCTGGGGGGAGGATGTTAATGAAGTGGGTGTTGCCCAGGCCCTGCCCTCCATCCTCTGCCCAGGGGCCCTGGAAGGTGCGTGAAGCCGGCAGCGGCCGCCGCTCTGATTCCCCGCCATGGACCGCCCTCCTGGTCCCGGGTCCCCTTCACCCGTCTCCTGTCCCCACGTGGCTTTCTTAAGGGCACGGGCTCCACACATAGTAGGTTTCTGGACCTCGCTTTAGCCGTCTCCCTCGAAATGCTTCCTCAGGCCCGGCCGGCGGGCTCAGTGGCTGAGTGTCGGCCTATAAGCCAGCAGTCACGGTTCCACCCCCGTCAGCGCACCTGCCCGGGTGAGGGCTGGATCCCCAGTAGGAGGCGTGCGGGATGAGTCTCTCTCATCATTGATGTGTCTTTCTCTCGCGCCCTCTCCCTTCCTCTCCGAGATCAATAAAAGTTATAGAACGTTGCCTCTTGTTTGTGAGCCAGCACGTCATTGGCTCGGTCGTTATTCTAGAAGATTCTGTTGGTCACAACGTCCCCCAGGCAAGGACAGACTGGCTTTTAAATGATTTAGTATCTCACCCGGCCTCGCACGCTCTTTGCAAAATGCTTGGCTCTCTCTTCCCCCGAGCACGCGCCCGGCCTTGGGCTCCGCCCACACCCCGCCCGCCCCCACCAC
>NW_005371349.1:265192-265712 GCF_000412655.1 Myotis brandtii
TGGTGACCTTTCGTGCCGTCTGCGTTCGGCGTCTTCCCGTCCCATCCTGGCCCCGCGTGGGTGGGTGGAGGTAAAGCTGCTCGTTGGCGCTGGGGGGACGTTTTCTTAGAAACAGGAGGTGGCCAGTGCTCTTCCTTGGTGACTCCTGGGCGCCGAGGCCCAGTGACAGGGCTGCAGCGCGTCCCCGTCCCCGTCCCCTCCCCGTCCCCGTCCCCATCCCCGTCCCCTCCCCGCCTGGCGCTGCCCAATTAGAGCCTGTTAGTCGCCAGGTGTTGGAGCATTAGGCGCAATTAAGGTGAGAGGAGTTTGCAGATGCGCTGGAAGCTGGAAGCACTGGCTGCTCCCCAGATGGGAGGGGTGAGGAGAGGCCGCACCCACAGGGTCTCATCAGAGCTGCCTGGTGGGGGGCCTGTGGGCGGGGCCCCAATCCAGGTGCCTGGGGGGGTGTCAGGGGCTGACACACGGGACCACTGATGGGGGGCAGCGGCCCTAAAACAATAGAGACTTATTCTCTCCTGAT
>NW_005371349.1:266197-266486 GCF_000412655.1 Myotis brandtii
AGCTGCGTGCTTTGCCGGGGCGGGCACCGGCTCACAGTCTGTCTGGGAAGCAGTGGATGCGACCGGTTTGCCTCGTTTTCGGAGTCGGAGGGAAGGGCTGGTTATCATTTTTCTCAGCGTGATGCCGCCCCCAGGGCTGGGGCCCAGGCAGCTCTGCTCGGCCTGGAGGGGTGGGGGGCGTGCGGCTTGTCCCTGCGGACGGGAGGCCCACAGCTTCCCACGGGCGGTGGCTTTCCCTCCGGGGTCGTGAAGTGGGGTACGTCACCCACATGGCGGCCCAAGGGGCTCG
>NW_005371349.1:267016-268805 GCF_000412655.1 Myotis brandtii
GCCGCCCTCCAGGCCCCAGCGACGGGGACCGACAGGACCGCGGGCGGTTGTTTCTGGAGGAGAGAAAAATAATAATAAAGACGTTCGCGGGGCATAAATAGTTCATGCTGCTTATTATGGGCTGAGCGTTCTCACGGAGGAGCAGCCGGGCTTCTAGGGGCGCCAACAAAGGCAGGAGGCGGGGAGCGCAGTGCCAGCTCCCGTGCGGGGTGGGGGGACCCCAGAGGCTGCGGTCACGGTGACTTGAACCAGTTTGGGGTTCGGAAGCGCAGAGGACGGAGGAGGGGGACAGGGAAGGGGAATGAGGGAGACTCGGGAGGGTTCTGCTCAAGGCTGGCTCTTCGGGCACGGCCCTCGGTGCCTCCGATGGCCTGGTGAGCAGGGCTCAGAGCTGGGCCAGCCCTGCTTCCCCCCTCACTACGGGGGGCCGCATGCACTGGCCGAGCCCCAAGGCTGTGCAATTGGGGGAGCAACCGTCCAGCGTCCCCAGGCTCCGCACAGTGTGGGAGGCACAGTGCCTGGGTGGTGCCCAGCGCATCGCCGGGGCCGTGTGGCATTGGCCAGCCCGTCCTTGGCTGTCGGGGGGCGAGAAGGCGGGTCCTGGCCTCGCAGTACCTGCTCCTGGCCTCGCTCCTCGGGTGACCATGACGGCCGCTCTGAGTGCCCATCCAGGACGGCAGACACATGCTCTCTCTCTCTTTCCCTTTTTGGCTTCTTAGAGCAAAACCATTTGTTTGTTTTCTTGCTATAAAAAGAGCCGCCTCCCTCCCATCCTGCCCTCCCTCCCTCTCCCAGGCACGTGGTAACCAGCTTGCGGCCTCCCCCGGCGCCCGCACCTCGCACGCCGCCTGCAGGCAGCTGTCCGCGGGGGACTGTGCCTGTCCTCCGACCGCCCGACAGATGTACCCGCATTTAACTGCAGCTGCCGAGGGGTGACCGGGATGTCGACCTCGTGGAGGGACCGGGAACCGCTCACCGAGTTCCACACAGACCTATTGTCCGGGTCTGGGGGGAGGATGTTAATGAAGTGGGTGTTGCCCAGGCCCTGCCCTCCGTCCTCTGCCCAGGGGCCCTGGAAGGTGTGTGAAGCCGGCAGCGGCCGCCGCTCTGCATCCCCACCATGGACCGCCCTCCTGGTCCCGGGTCCCCTTCACCCATGCTCAGCCCTGAGCCAGCGGCTGGGCCATGCTCCTGTTCTTGGACCCATTGTCGGTCTTGGTGGCGTTTTCCCCAAACCCGAGGGCGGTGGCGCGGCCCCTGGGGCAGGAGCGTGGCCCACCCACGATGAGGTCCCTCCTCCGCTCCATTGCGGACGTCCCTGTAGTGTCCCCGCTGGTTGGAAGTGCTTTGGGGGAGAGGAAGGAGACTCGTGGGGGCGAAGGGGGAGGTTTCGCGATGCCGCTGCTCGCTGAGGGGTCTTGTGCTCTCCGTGCGTCCCATCCGGATGTCCTGGTCTGAGCCCAGCAACGCAGGAGTGACGTTCCTGTCACCGTGGCTGCCAGGGCCTCAGGGTTAACCGGGGGGAGACTGGCTTGCAGAGCAGCCCTGGGGAAAGGCCTGGGTGGTGCCGCCTGTGCAGTGGTGGCCGTGGCAGCTGTGGCCGTGGCTGCTGTGGCAATAGCAGAATGCTAAGAGAGGCCTCGCCCTGCCTCCTGCCCTCCCCGGAGCGCATGGGCTGAGCGCCTGCGGCAGCGGCAGAGATCAGCCATCCGCTCGGGCCGGAGAGTCTGGGAGTCTCAGTGGGGCCAGCGGGTCAGGCGTGGCCCTGCCTCGGAAGCAGCGCTTTCCC
>NW_005371349.1:268981-269882 GCF_000412655.1 Myotis brandtii
AGCGCTTTCCCACGCGTGTCGCTCGGTGCTTTCCCTCTGTCGCCGGCCGGCGCGGTCGGTCAGAGCCCGTGTTTGACTTGGTGTCGGGGTTGCTCCACCTCAGCACGTTGACCTCGGGGCGGGGTCCATTCCCGGTGGTGGGGGCTGTCCTGGGCATGGAGGGTACTGAGCAGCACCCCTGGCCTCCTCTTCCCGCCGCCCCCACCCCTCGCCAGGGGAGCACACCAGCCCTTCCTGGGGGCACAGCCAGTCTCCAAACGCTGGGCCCGCAGAGGTGACACCGCTGTCCTCACGAGGCCATGAGCAGCCTGGCCTGTGGCCTGCGTCAGGGGCCCGTGTGGGGCAGCTGCCGTGTGTGCAAACGTGTGCACTGTGGGTGTGCTGAGACGTGTGGGGGCCTGTGGGTGTGTGCAGGAGTCTGTGTGGCAGCTGCCGTGTGTGCAAACGTGTGCAGAGTGTGGGCGTGCTGGGGCGTGTGCAGGAGTGGGGGGCTTGTGCATGGCCTCCTCCCCCCACCCCCAGCCTGCGCCCCTCCCCAGGGGCCTTGGGAACAGCCACAGGGCAGGGCGGCGCCCTCTCTGCCTGGGGCTCCAGCGGAAGGAGATCTTCGCTGCTTATAGGACGCGGTCTGCCCGCCCCTCGGCCCCTGCTCAGGTGCGTGGCTGATGGAGACCAGGTACAAGGGGCGGGGCCTGAGGGAGACTCCAGGTGAGAGCTCCGAGGACTGAGAACCCGCTGTTCCTTCCGCTCAGCTGGGGCCGCCAACCCTGCTCACCGGAAACAGTGCCCGCTGGCCCGGCCCTGAGCCAGGCAGGGCTTTAGCCGCCAGTGGTTCTTTGAAACTGCAGAGCCCCCCATGCCCCCCCCCACAGGCTGGTGATGACGGCAGAGACTCCCCGAG
>NW_005371349.1:270093-271309 GCF_000412655.1 Myotis brandtii
CACGCCTGCCCGCCCCTGGAGCGTCCTGCTTACTCATGTCGGGCTCAAGGTCACCAGAGACTGAAGAGTTAGGTCGGGACGGAGCGCAGGCTCACTGTCCCTCCTCACTGGCTAACCAGGTGTGTGTGTGTGTGTGTGTGTGTGCGCGCGCGCATGTATGCATGTGTGTGCACAGGAATGCACATTGCGAGGACACATGTGCACACGTGTATGCAGCGTGCTGAATGTGTGGGTGTGCATGCAGTGTGAGCATGCACGTGTGTGCCACGTGAGCACACATGTGCAGTGTGAGCATTGCATGTGTATCTGCACACACGTGTGCAGTGTGAGCATGTATGTGCACACATGTGTGGATGCTCACACGTGTATGGCATGTGTTTACATATGCACATGCTCATACACATGTATGCATGCTCAGACGTGCACTGTACATTTGTGCACACACGTGTAAAGATGAGGGGGAGCCCAGACCTCCTGGAAACCTGTCAGTGCCCTGGCCCGTCCCCTCCGACAGTCGGGCTCAAGGTCACCAGAGACTGAAGAGTTAGGTCGGGACGGAGCGCAGGCTCACTGTCCCTCCTCACTGGCTAACCAGGTGTGTGTGTGTGTGTGTGTGTGTGTGTGTGTGTGTGTGTGCAGAGTGTGTGGGTGTGCATGTATGCATGTGTGTGCACAGGAATGCACAGTGCGAGGACACGTGTGCACACGTGTACGCAGCGTGCTGAATGTGTGGGTGTGCATGCAGTGTGAGCATGCACGCGTGTGCCATGTGAGCACATATGTGTATGTATGAGCATTGCCTGTGTATCTGCACACACGTGTGCAGTGTGGGCATGCATGTGCACACATGTGTGGATGCTCACGCGTGTATGACATGTGCTTACACATGCACATGCTCATACACATGTATGCATGCTCAGATGTGCACTGTACATTTGTGCACACGCGTGTAAAGATGAGGGAGAGCCCAGACCTCCTGGAAACCTGTCAGTGCCCTGGCCCGTCCCCTCCGACACCGTCATTGCCGCTGCCGCTGGAGGGGCCGTGGGCAAAGGAGAGGAGACGTGAAATAACCGCCAGGTTGGCAGCGTTCCCGCTTTGATCAAAAATCAATGACATGACAGAGCGATTCCACTCCGTCTCCCTTAAACAGTGTCCCCGCGTGAGAGCCAGGAGGGGGGCACCCGGCCAGAGGGGGGTGCCTGGGCCCCAGCCC
>NW_005371349.1:272079-273238 GCF_000412655.1 Myotis brandtii
CCCTGTGGTCCTGGGCCAGGCCTGGGGAGAGGGGAAGGCCAGGCGGGAGCAGCCCGCGTCTGTGCAGCAACACGCGTGTGGGCCGAATTTCCCGGCCGTTTCTGGAGACCCAAGCAAAACTGAGTCGCTTCTGGGCGGGAATGCGTGGGCCTCTCTCTGGTCACTTGACCTTGGAGAGCAGGGGCCGGGTCACCCCAGGCCCTGCTGTGAAAGATGGGGCGTCCTTTATTTCATGTTTAATTTTATTTTGTGGAGGAGCTGGGAGAGGGGGCGAGGGAGATAGGACGGGAAACGCAGTGTGGGGCCGGGGCCCTGAGTCGGGGGCCAGCAGCAGAGAGGGGGCGCCCGGGGGTGGTGTGTGTATGTGTGTGTGTGTGTGTGTGCACACAGGCATGTGACTCAGTGTGTGCAGAAGGATGGGTGTGGCAGGCACCGGGACAAATGTTTTTCCAGACCCTTGAGGGCAAGGCACCCAGGCCAGCTGCCTTCTGAGGACCCCCCGCCCCCCCGGGCAGGAGACCCAGGTTTCAGGGGTGCAGCCGGACGTCTGCCTGGGGTGGGGGTGTTTGGGGATGGACTGCTCGAGAGGCCCCCAGGAACCTGCCTCTGTGCCCGGAGGCCAGCGACGGCCGTGCCGGAGGGTGACAGCGATTGGCAGCTCCTGTGGGAGGGCAGCGGGCTCCTCGCCCAGCACTGCCCCGTGCTCATCATTTATTTAACCGCCTCTTTGTGATTCTGGAGGAGTCGCGGGAGACAAGGGAAGTGGAGGGGCACAGAGGCCCCATCCCCGAGGGCGCTCTGAGGGAGCAGTGTTCACCCCGGCAGCTGTCAGTCGAGGCCAGGCCCCTCCCAGGCCTTGGGCACGGGCCCTGGTCATGGCAGACCTCGGGGGACAGGGACACCCCGACTCCAGGGAGGCCTGTGGGGGGCAGACAGCTGCAGGGGTGATGCTGGAAACAGAGGGCAGGGGCTCCAATGCCCTGAGCTCCCCGAGGCCCCTGTGAGGAGGGGGTGGCCAGCGTGGGGGGGGGGTCACAGAGTGACAAACCAGCCTCGTGTGGCCGTGGCTCCGGGGCCTTCGTGTCTAACAGGGCTTCTCCCCAAGAGCAGGGACGGGGCCAGCGAGGACCCTCCGGCCGCCCCGGGAGGCCGGGCGTCA
>NW_005371349.1:274393-275143 GCF_000412655.1 Myotis brandtii
CGGGGTCCCAGGCCGGGCAACCCCGGGGGGCCTGTGGGACCCTGAGGTGCCCTCCTTCCTCGCCTTTTAAAAATACAGTGGGGCCTGAGCTCCTTAACGAGCTCGGTCTCGGAATGAATTAAACTCATAAGTCAAGGCCCCACTGTACATGTATGTTTGTTGATGTCAGAGAGGAAGAGGGAGGGGACAGAGAGAGAAGCATCCATGATGAGAGAGAATCACTGATCAGCTGCCTCCTGCACACCCCCCACTGGGGATCAGACCTGCACCCCGGCCTGTGCCCTGACCTCCTGGTTCCTAGGTGGGCGCTCAGCCCCAAGCACGGCCCCCCCGCCCCCCCCCCCCGCCGTGGCTTCCTCTCCTGCAGAAGAGAAACGGGGCTCTGAGACCCCTCCCTCCTTGCAGGTGGATGCAGGTGCCTTCCGAGTCCGCATGCGTGTTCCTCGGCGGGACCCGGGTCTGCAGGGAGCGGACGGCCATCCTCCGAGGGTCACTGTTTCCCGGGTCCCAGCGCGCCCGGCTGTCCCCTGACCCCCACAGCCCAAGGCCCCTCTCGCGGGAAGCAGTCCTCCCCCATCAGTGTTCCCACGCGGGATACAGGCCCCGAAGCTCCGGTTCCCATGGATTTGAAGCGGCGGGAATCCAACCCGCTCTGTCCTAAGTCAGATGCAGGCGGCATCGGGGCCCTTTGCCCCCGAGGCTAGTCCCCTGGACTGAGTCAGCCACCAGGACGGGGTGCCGGGCCGAGGG
>NW_005371349.1:275485-284684 GCF_000412655.1 Myotis brandtii
CTCCCCAGCCTTTCCCAGCGGGGAGCAGGCGCCTGGCCCTGCCCACTCCCCACCCCTCAGTCCTAACCCCGCACGCAGCACCCCTGCCTGTGGGCAGGAGAGCGCCACCTAGATGCTCCCCTCTAGTCGCCAAGGCCCCCGGAGGCCGAGACCCCTCGAGGACAGGGGTGCCTTTATGTCCTCTGCCTGCGCGGTCTGCCCGGCCACGGACAGACCTGACTCAGCGGCACGCTTAGGGGCAGGAGGCGCGTGGCCTGGGGAGAGGGGCAGGTGGTGGGATTTGGGCCCTGATGGAGTCAGCAGAACCTGGTTCGTTCCGTGGCCGTCGGCCTAGACTGGCCTGGACTTTCTCACCTGGCAGCTGGGCCGCGGGGGCCCCTAGGTCCCCGTCATTTGTCCCAGTCGCCTCTTGCTGTGCGACAACCACCCGGTGAGTCAGCGGCTTAAAAGGGTGACCACGTACGGTCGGCCTCCACTTGCGAATCTGGCCACTTGCCGACCCTGATTTGTGACCCCAAAGCAACACCGAGGGCGGGAGGGCAGGAGGGCGGGAGGGCGTGCAGATGTGGCAGAGCCCGGCTCCGGCTCGGGCAGGAGGGCACGCTGCCTCCTCGGTCAGCGCGGCTGTGAGCCGCCGGCTACCCCGCGCCCTGGTCTGTGCGTTTTGGTGCTTTCTGGGGGTGACTTTGATGTTTACGATGGCCCTGAGCTCAGCGCTGGGGTGCTGTCCCGTGTCCCTGAGCGGGAGGCTGTGCTGCACCCCTCCCCCCCCAGGAAGCACGTGGTTAGATGAGCTCCGTTCAGGCAGAGCGCGGTGCTGCCGCCCCTCGTCACTAACGAACCCACAGCAGGGAGTACACAGCGACTTTAAGCAGAAGCGCGTGTGGGAGACCAGGTGTTGGTCGGCCGACAGGTGTGACCAGGGCCCCGGAGGCCCCTGGGGCGACGGGTCAGGCCTCGCTGACGACTTTCTAGAGCAGGGGTGGGGGACGTCCGGCCGCGGGCCGTGGAAGGCCCGTGACATCACCTGGTCTGGGCCTGCCAAGGCTTTGGGGCGAGTTAATGACATGTTTGACCAGACGCAGCAGGCGAGTTGTTAAGGGGGAAATCCTGTGTGGCCGCGATGCTGTTAAAAATAGCCAATGGCCCTGGGCAGGGAAAAGGCTCCCACATGTGGGGGTAGGACAGAAACCACGAGTAACTCCCACCGCTTCCTTCGCGTGGTCCGCACGTGGCCGCGTGGGGCGTGCGGGGCTGGCGCCTGGCTCCTTGCTCTTGGGGGTTCTGTGGGCTGTTCATTCAGGGTCCAGAGCTCCCAGGCACCTCCCCTGTGGCCGTGGCCGTGGCACGAACCTAACAGCACACAGGCCCCTCAGAGCCTCTGCCTGCAGGGCTCGGGCCTCCCTGGGAGTGTGGTTCAGGTTCACTAATTCCGGGCCGTGACCCAGGGGAGCAGGCAGGGAGACGGGGAGACGGGTGGGACCGAGGGGCCACTGTGACACAAACCGCAGCGCAGGCCCCTCTCCTGGCCCTTGGGGTGCACCCCCACGGGGCTGCCTTCGGAAAGTCCTGTGCCTTCCTCCATCTTCCTGTGGGAAGCAGGGAGCTACTCATAATCAAAAAGTAACAATGACCCGCGTGAAAGAACTGAGCTGTGCGTTCCCTGCGGAGGGGCGGGGGGCAAGCTATTTTTAAGGGTCTCCATGGCGACAGAGGTTTTGTTTACAGTGATTTCCCTCCTCTTTTCAGCAAGGCGAGTGCTGATTTGCATCTTGTTACAAAATGCTGCTGGCGCGTCTGTGATGTCCGTGACGTGGACAGGAGTGGGGCCTCGGGCCGGGAGGGGCACTGCGGGTGCTGCCGAGCGTGGGTGCGAGGGTGCGAGGCTTCCTTCCAGCTGCCCAGCCCCAGCCCCTGTGCCCTCTGAACCCATCTGGCGCCCACCCCTGCAGAGGGCCCGCCTCGCCCGCCCCTGCTGTGCATCTCAGACGGCTCCCTCCATGCCCGCTGCTCCCCGGAGTCCCCTTCTTTCTTTAAAAAAATATATCTTTATTGATTTCAGAGAGGAAGGGAGAGGGAGAGAGAGCGAAACATCAGTGATGAGAGGGCATCATGGACGGGCTGCCTCCGGCCCGCCCCCCACTGGGGATGGAGCCCGAAACCCGGGCCTGTGCCCTGACCGGGAATGGAACAGGTGACCTCTTGGTTCCTGGGTGGACACTCCACCGCTGAGCCACGCCGGCCGGGCCAGAGGCCCCTCCTTGCTCCAGGCAGTCAAGCGTCCCAGCATCTCCCCGTCCAGCACACACGAGTCTGGCGGGGCCCCTGGCTGAGGGCACGTAGTAGGTGCTCATCTAATGCACATGATAAAGGAACAGCCCCCACGGCTCCTGTTATCAAGTCCAAGCTGCACACAGGGCTCCTCCGGCCGCCCTTCACCGCCTCCCTCCCGCCTGCCCAAGGTGAACCTGCAGTCAAGCGTCCCAGCATCTCCCCGTCCAGCACACACGAGTCTGGCGGGGCCCCTGGCTGAGGGCACGTAGTAGGTGCTCATCTAATGCACATGATAAAGGAACAGCCCCCACGGCTCCTGTTATCAAGTCCAAGCTGCACACAGGGCTCCTCCGGCCGCCCTTCACCGCCTCCCTCCCGCCTGCCCAAGGTGAACCTCACCCCGCCCTCCTGTGTGATTCTCAGGGGTCTTCCCCCTGCCTCCCGTCCTCCCGTCCCCGGAACCGCCTGTCTTCCTAACCACCCCGCCTCCTGGCTGAACCCGAGCCAGGCCTGGGGCCTGACTGACGTTCCGCGCTGTGAGTGATTGCCTGTTCCCATCTCGCCTCTCCTGAGAAATTACACGCTTCTGGGGAGAAGGCAGACACGCTCTGTGCTCATTTCCACGGTCCGCGTGCCCGGCGAATCGGAGGCGAGCCCCCTCCCGGCTCCCCCGGGGCCGCCCCCTAACAGCAGGCGGACCTCCAGACCCTCTGTGCCCGCGGGCAGTCATGGCCCGGCTCCCGCGAGAGGTTCGTGCGCTGCTTTCCCTGAGTGCCTGCAGGTGCCAGGGGCGCGCTGGGCGTCGCGGGCCCCTAGCTGGCACCCCACATTCGCTGTCTTCCTTCGGGGCTCTCTAGGCTTCCGGGAAACCCAGCCTCGGGCCTGTGTGTCCCCCAGAATGTGCCCACGCGCAGCGGGTACCACCTAAATGTCAGCGTTGCTTGGCCGTGTTGTTCCGCGTGGGCTGCTGTGCAAACCCCACAGCCCGGGCGTGTTAGCCGACTGACAGCTCAGCGTCCGGAGGCCGAGGGCAGGGTCGGCTGGCGCTAGGCTGGCGGGCTGTCCTCGCGGGGCACGGAGAGCTCGGTGTGTCCTTCTAGAAGGACACAGATCCGCTTCGCACAGGGACGGATGGGGGGTCCTGCTGGGGGGCCTGGTTCCCCCGGCCTTGCCCGCTGAGGCCTCGGGGAAGGTCCGGCACCCCAGAGGCGGCCCCCAGGCCCTGAGGACGGGGAGCCCAGAGGACGCGTGGACCAGTTGGAGGCCAGGACAGGGCTCCGAGTGGGGCTCCAGGGGGGGACCCAGCTGCTCCCCCCTGTGCCTTGGGGGTGGCAGGGCTCCTAGCTGGACGTTGGCCCTTTAAACGACAGAACGAAGGAGGCCTCACACTGGTCTGGGCGTCTGAGCCCATCGGCTGCGGCTGTGCAGGTGGTGCTGGGGGGACCGGAGGCTCAGAGAGGCCGCGGAAGCCTTTGGGGATCAGAGCCGCAACCCCAACCCTGCTCTGCACTCAGGTGCCAGGTGTGCCCGGCTCTGCACCCTGCCCCTGCCCCAGGCCCTGCCTCCTGACCCGGCCCCTGGTCTCCTCTGCTCGCCCCATCATCTGCCTCCCACGCCCGACGAAGACACTGACAGCCACAGGCGACCCGGGGCCCAGGCCACCTTCTCCAGAGCAGCCTCTGTGGCCTGTGGCACCCACGGCCCCCCTTCCAGGTGCCCCTCACATTCCTGCACCCCCACCCCCCGCAGGAGCCTCACAGCCTCCCTCTTCCGCACAGGCAAACTCCCGCCATCTGCTCCCCGGAGCCCACGGTGATGAGGGATTGGGTGCCTGGCCTCCGCCTGCCCCCCCATTCGGCCAGTCCCCCCTTAATCCAGGAGAAGCGTTTGCTCGCGCCTCACAGCCGCTCCCGCTGGGGAGTAATTAAGCCGTCAGCGCATCGGGGCTAATGAGTCCCACTCCCACTCGGGGGTTCGCGGGTCATTTGCTTGCTCCACGCTGGCCCAGGAGCTGCCAGCTCAGGCTGAGCAGCTGCCAATGGGTCCTGCCTCCTGGCCCCTCCCCCAGCTCTCCGGAGACCCGCTGAGCAGGGACGCGGCACGCACAGCGCCCACAGCACCCATAGCAGCGCCCACAGCACCCATAGCAGCACCCCCAGCACCCATAGCAGCCCCCCAGCACGCACTCCCCCTACCCCGGCACCCTCAGCATGCACGGCCCCCACCAGGCTCCAGGCAGGGCCCGGCCGCACCTGCTTCTGCTCTTTCTCAGGCGCCTGGCGCCCAGGTAACCCAGGTGTCACCTGAGGACACGTGTGGGCGTTTCCCGTGCTCCCCGAGGATGACCTCACCCCGGGAGCCCTCGGCGGACGGGCTGGCTGGCTGCCTGCGCCCATGTCCACGGGGGAGTCTGTTTTCCTGACGTTTCTGTCCTTCCTCCCTATTCTGGTTCAAAGTTAGCTACCTGTTTCGAGCAGTAGTACCCGGGGTCGACCACCTGGTGGCGCAGGCGAGCCACCCACGAGGGCAGCTCTGTGTGCGTGAACCTCCGTGTGAATTCGGCTGCCCCTGTGAACGGTTCTAGAACACCCCCCCCCACCCATGAAGCGCGTGGGGGGACCGCTGTGAACACAGGCATCAGGGCTGCAGGAGGACAGCGAGCGCACCCACGCGACTGTTTTGAAAGAATGGGTTTTAGAATGTGTTTTTCCTCCCGCTGGCGTGGCTGAGCGTCGACCTGTGAACCAGGAGATCAGGGTTCGATTCCCGGTCAGGGCACAGGCCCGGGTTGCGGGCTCGATCCCTAGTGGGGGCGGGGTGTGCAGGAGGCAGCCGGTCCATGATTCTCTCTCATCACTGAAGTTTTTATCTCTCTCTCCCTCCCTGAAATCAATTTAAAACGTTTTTGTAAAGAATGTGTTTCCTGTTGTTCTGGTTTGCCTGGGGCGGGGTCCTTGGCACGGAGGAGACTGTGCCCTCCTTCCGTGGCAGCTCCTGGGGCCTCTGGGAGAGCCTGGCCAGCTTGGAGTGTGCCCAGGGGACTTCGATCCTGGCCCCAGTGCTGGGCAAGGTCAGGGCCATGACAGGGCAGGTAGGGGTCCTGGGACCCCCCCCCCCACAGGTGTTTGTGTAGCTACTATGTGCCAGGCTCCCTACCTGTGAGATGGCGGGGGGGCGGGTCATTGCTCAGCACGGGGGCCAGGACACCCCACGTCCCATGGTATTTCCTAGTCCCGCAGGCACTTGCTACGTCCATCTGTCTGTCCGAGCCTCGTGTTCCTTATTCTTTACTAGTGACCCAGTGCACAGATTCGTGCACATTGAAAGGAAATTGATTAGAAAGTGGCCAGTGGGGCAGGACTGGGTGAGACGGGCCAGACACGCCCTGGAGACAACCTCCCGCAGTCCCTCCCCAGCGTCTGCGGAGTGAGCGGGGTCCCTCTGGCAGGTGGGGTCCCCTGGCCTGGCCTGTGGGGATTGGGCTGAAACCAGCTCTCCGACATCCCCCGAGGGGTCCCGGAGTGGGAGAGGGCACTCTGCAAAGTTGCTGTCGTGCAGGGTGTGGAACGCAAACACAAGTGTGCAGCAAACCAGATTCGGGGCCGACAGTGCCCCAGCAACAACATAACCCACAGCAGAAGGTGGAATCGAGCGGCCCCATGAGGAATTGGGCTCCCTCCTCTCTGGTTTCAGGGTGTGTCACCCGAGAACCGCTGCTGCCAAGTCACTGCAGCTGGGCAGCTCCTGCGTTGAGCATCTGCCTCCTGGTGGTCAGTGCGCATCATAGCGCCCAGATGGATGGTGGGAGGGGCACTTAGCAGATTAGCCTTTTATACATATAGATTCCTTCCCTTTGCTCCCCACTTGCCTACATCCACACCCCAAGGAGCCCCGAGGTCAGCAAGCGGGAGCTCGGGGCCCCTTATCTTGTCATTGCCAGACTTTCCCACCCTACACCCTGTTCGCAGAAGATCCTGCTCCAACCCCCATCCCACTGACCGTGGCTGGAGGCCCCCATCCCACAGATGTCCCTGGTCACGTACGGGCTCTGCCGGCGCCTGTGGGCCGAGGCCAGGGTGGGTGAGTCTGGAGGCCTCGGACTTCTGAGCACTGCTGACCGCTTTCTGCGCCCAGGAGCCGCAGATGGCGAGAAGGAGGAAGACAGTGGAGACGTGAAGACTCTTTCTGTCTGTCGGGCCTGTTGTCGGGGAGGAGCCTGCGTCCCGAGAACGCCGAGTGGGCCCTCGGTGACAGGGCGATGGGACTGCCTCTTGCCCTGGACGGCGCCTGGCCCTTTGGGACTTTCTCCGCAGGATTAAGGCGGCTCCTGCCTCCGTCCGGGGGGAAGGCCGGGCCCAGGCGCAGGCGGGGCTCAGGGTTACCTGATGGTGCACAGGTGCTCTGGCCTGTGAGCTGGCCCCGCGGTCCCGACCAGCACCACAAGGCGGCGCCAAAGGCTGCGGCACAGAGAGCGCGTCTTCCCAGGATGCAGGGACGCGCCCCTGGTCCCTGCCCTCCGCCTCTCCTTCCCCCTTCCCGGCAGGTTCCAACCACCGACCATTCTGTCTTCTAATAGCGGGTCAGGGGCCGGTGGGGGGCTTGTTGGTGGAGAGGCGCCCCCAGGCCTGGGCCGCCTGGCTGCCCAGGGACACCAGGACCGAGTCCTGAAAGCCCAGACCGGCCTACGGAAAGGTTTCTGGGCGTTCGGTTCATCTCTTGGCCTCGTCCTACGTGATGGCGTCTTTGAGTTACAGATGTCCCTGGTGCCGTCGCTGGGGATTCTAATTCTGGAAAAGGAAGTGTGTGCGCGTGAGCTCACACTCATTAGTGACTGAGCAGCCATGGGGCCCCGTCAGAGGGGGCCCTTCCTCCAGAGGCTCAGAGGCGTCGTCATGGGCCGGCACAGGCCGGGCCGCGCTCAGAGACACAGCCCGAAGCTCAGATCTGTGACGCGTCCAGCTTGTTTCTGGCCACAGCGCGTGTGCGTCGCTGGGACGGCCCCGCGTCACGGTCACCAAACTCCGAACTCCAGGACTCAGGCTCCCGGCAGAGAGCGAGGCGGCTGCACACGGGTTCTGGCAGCTTCTGGCAGGAGTGACACAGCCTCCCCGCCCCCCCTCCCCATCATTGCCCGAACCAAGCCCGGATGGCGAGGGAACGGCAGCCCGGTGTGGCCGCCACGAACACCGGGAGGCTGCCTTCTCCACATGCCCAGGACTAGCCCGGCGCCAGGCTCAGCTTCACGGTTACTACCCCGTGGTGCCCCGGCTCTGACGCACACGGGCTTCAATCACTCGCTCAGGGTCGCGCAGCTGGGACCGGGCGAGCGGAGTTTCAGGCTGTGTGGCCGCGAAGTCTGTGCACAGAGCCGTCCCGGTGGGACGAGGACTGAGGGGTGGCCAGCTGCCTCGGTTTCCTCCGTTTAACCCCACCTGTGTCCTCCCTCAGGCGCACAATGAGATGACGATGTCGAGGAGGAAGCTAAAGTCAGAGGATGAGCGTTAAACACGATGACTCTTTAGCCTTTTAGATCAACAATCCCCTTTTCTGTGGCTAAAAGCTCTGGCCTATTTTCCAAAACGTATGCATGTCTGTAACCTAAAATTGTCCACAATATTCTTTTTGTTAAAATATTCTTATTGATTTCAGAGAGAAGGGAAGAGGGAGAGAGAGAGATAGAAACATCAGTGATGAGAGAGAATCCTGGATCAGCTGCCACCTGCACGCCCCACATTGGGGATCGAGCCCACAACCTGGGCCTGTGCCCTGACCGGGAATCGAACCCTGACCTCCTGGTTCATAGGTCAACGCTCAACCCCTGAGCCACGCCGGCCGGGCCACTGTATTCTAAAACCTGTAGACCACGGTGAAGGTCACTGGTCCCTTGGTGGTTGCCTGAGGAACGCTCATCATCCTTTGAAATGCCGATGTTCTAAAGCAGAAGGGAGCTTCGTTTGGGTATTGGCTTCTTGTAGGTATAACTGACTTTGTAGCGGAAAATTAAAAGAAAAATATTTGCTTTTTGCCTTTTTCTTTTAAATGAAAGCTATGGCAAACTTGAAAAAAAGGAGGTAGAGGAGGAGGAGGAGGAGGAGGAGGAAGCCGCCAGTGGACAAATAAACCTACTGAGGCCAACACAGTTGCGGATGCTGGTCAGCAGCGTGGCCATGGCAGCAGTGGAGAGCAGTGCCATGCACGTTTCTCCCACCAGGTGGCAGCAGTGTCCTCTCACAAACCACCTGCCACCTGCCAAGTGAGCCTGGGATCCAGGAAGGCGGGGGGTGGCAGGCCTTCCATGTCACCCCTTCTCTTACAGATAAAGAAACTGAGGGCCAGAAGGAGGTGTGCTGCCCCAAGCACATGCACTCTGGTGGCCACACAGGGCCCTGTGGCCTGTGTCCCTACATCCCCCCGCCCCCCGCCACCACTCCAACCCACGGCACACATGCCTGCCTCAGTCTGGGCCTCATTTCCAACCCCCCCCCGTGGGGCCAGCATTGAGCCCCGTGGAAACGGGTGGTGATGCTCTGGTTGGGCAGGCAAGACACCGTAGGTCGGAGTGAAAGGGAGGTAGCAGCGCACCCATTATCCAGATGTGGCTACTGAGGCTCAGTCCCCCCAGGGGGAGCTGGATCGAAAGCCCGGCTCTGTCCCTCGGTATTGCTGCCCTCAGGCGTCAGGTGACAGGTGCTGGGGTGGCTGAGGAACCTGCCCTCCTCCTGCAGCGACGACAAAGCCACGGAAGGTGGAAGCGGACGAGGGGCCGCGTGATGTCAGTGGTACTTAGGACAATGGACCTGGGTTTGCCAGAGAAGAAGGCGCCAGGCTGGGGGCCTGCCTGGAGGAGGGTGCGGACCGCCAGATGCGAGGTGTGAGGCTGTGACGGGAGGGGTGTGGGGAGAAAGCGCGGGAGACCGAGGGGACT
>NW_005371349.1:285186-285705 GCF_000412655.1 Myotis brandtii
CTTCCCGGCCCCCTGGGCAGGGACGTGGGCCTTCGAGGCCACGGCTGCCTGGGGGGAAGCTGAGGACACTGGGGTTAGAGGGGGAGGGCGAAGGGGCAGCTGGAGGCCCTGGGGCTCTGTGACGCGGTGCCGCCCCTCCACGCACACAGCCCTTTCCCAACCTTGCCTGTGCCGTGGTCTCGGGACAGGCGGTGTCAGACCGGCAGCCAGGGCTCTGGTGCATGTGTCCGCATGCATGTGCATGTGTGTGTGCGCACGTGTGTGTGCACATGTGCGTGCGTGTGTATGTGTGCGTGTGTGAGGGAGAGATGGACCGACTCAGAAGGCGCCCACGTGGCCCCAGCACGGGCCGAGGTTGGAGCCCGTCAGGAGCTCATTTCAGCCGCTCGAGGAGCCATCCAGGGCCCACGCACCTCTGAACCCCGGGACAATTTGGGGGCGAGTCTGAAAGGCTGGCCGGGCTCCCCGCCCCCTCTGCCCTGATGTCCCCCAGGGAATGCCCAACCCCCCCCCCCCTTG
>NW_005371349.1:287036-287405 GCF_000412655.1 Myotis brandtii
GCCCTGAGCCCCGTGCCCAGGTCCCCGGTGGCCTGAGGGGCATTTGATTCTCAGGCGGAAGATAAGGGGGAGCTGGGTCACCGGGGGGCGGGGGGCCGGACGGCAGTTGGAGCCTGAAACCAGGACACGTCCAGGACCTGGGCCGACACGTGAGTCCTAGGGGAGCACATGGGCCTGCAGGTGGCCCAGGGCATTGGAGCCGGCGGCTCGGCCCCTCTCCCCACTCGGCCCCTACGCCCCCGTCCTCACCCTCCTGCGAAGGAAGTCAGGGTGTCATCTCTCCAACGGGGTGGTGTCTGCTCGGACGTCACTCACGCCTCCCAGAGGGTCAGGAAAATGCTGAGACGCAGACAAAATAAAACACGCGTC
>NW_005371349.1:287430-288629 GCF_000412655.1 Myotis brandtii
AAGGGAGAGGAGCGGGTGGAGGGGAGACGGCCCCCGCCTGGCGAGGGTCCGAGTGCTTGGCCCGCGCTCGGGGCCCTGCGCTGGGGTATGAATCTTCCATCCACCGACGCTCCCGTGTCTGACAGCTCCTGAGGATTTCTCCGGAGCTTTCTCTGTCAATGACGCGTCGCCGCCCGAAAACCATTTCCCTCCCCCTCCCCGCCCGTCGTGCCCCTCCTGCTCCTTCCCGCATCGCACGGTGCGGCTGCGGCGAGGCCTCGCTGTCCCGTGTTCTTCAGACCCACCCTCTCGGCACTTGCTCCTTCCTCGCTCTGTGGCCGCCGCTTCCCTTCTGTGCTCTCTGCACCTCCCTTCCCTCTGGGCGGCCCGTCCAGCTGAGACGGGAGGAAATGGTAACCACACACACAGCGGACAGAGGTTTGTATCAAGAACATCGAGAGAACGGCTCTGAGGCCGGAGGAAAGCAAAGTCCCGATGGAGCAGAGGCCGAGGGCAGACGGGAAGAGGGCCGCCCAGACTCCCGGGGAGCGGCAAACCAGGGCCCCGGAGCCTGTGAGGGCGGGTCATGAGGCCACCCTTTCGGATAGCACCCCCCCCCAATATATTAGGGGGAGATGTGCAGCCAACCCTGAGCCCGGGTCCCGGGGAGAAGCAGGAGGGACGTAGTGTCCTGGGTCCCCGGGGGTGGGAGGGGGGTAAAAAAAAGGGTGGCTCAGTGAACTATGAGCCGCTGCGCGGGCCTCGGCCAGGACGGGCCAGTGAGTCACGGGCACCGCCGGCTGCGGCTTCGTGGATGGAGGTCTCCCAGGCCCCTCTGGTGATTTCTGGAAGGAAAGAGAGGAAAACGCAGTGCCCTTCCTGGGACCGGGGCCGCGGGCGGATTCTTTGATTGTTTCCTTATTGATTTGGGGGGGGGTGGTAGGGGGAGAAGCATCCACGATGGGAGAACATCTTACAAAGGGGCCCCCGGGCCGCCCAGCACTGTCGGACACCGGGGGTTCCTTCTTCAGCGTCTGCTGAGGCCACACTGGGCTTTTCCTATAGAAATGTATTGGGGTGTTTTCTCTGCGTCTCTCATTGGGGTTCAGACGCCACGCCCCTGCCCAGCCGCCGCCCTCACACAGGAGCCAGGTCAGCGTCCCAGGTCCCTCTCGGTCACGTTCGCCCTTTTCTCTCCACGAGCGAAGCCCCGGTTCACG
>NW_005371349.1:289367-290441 GCF_000412655.1 Myotis brandtii
ACCGCCCGCCCGGCCGGCGGGGCTCAGGGGCTGAGCGTCGACCTAGGAACCAGGAGGCCAGGGTTCGATTCCCGGTCAGGGCACAGGCCCGGGTTGCAGGCTCCACCCCCAGCGGGGGGCGTGCAGGAGGCAGCGGATCAATGATTCTTTCATCATTGATGTTTCTATGTCTCTTTCCCTCTCCCTTCCTCTCGGAAATCAATAACAATATATTAAAGAGAGAGAGAGAGAGGAGAACCGCCTCTGACCGGCATCCCCCGGCCGAGAGGAGAAAAAAAGATACACCCACAAATGCCCAACAAAACACAAATAAATGTCTCTGACGCACAGCGGTCGGGAGGAGGAGGCCGTTCTGAGGTTGACGGGGAGGCGCTGCGCCGCCCGCCGAGCGCAGAGGCCCATGTGTTATTCACCAGCCGCCAGGCGCTCCCACGCAGGCCGTGAATAACCCGTGTGATGAATGTTACACGAGGAGCGGCTGATACGGCAGGAGCCCGAGACCGAGCCGCGCACGGGGGGAGGTCAGATTGGCCAAGAGGGGTGCTCTCATGCTAACGGCCTGAGGAGGCGCAATGCGACGCTGCAAAAATAAGCCGCAACAGGTGAACTTTTATTGGGCTGTTCCTGTGCATGTGCGCACACACACGTGCATGTGCACGCACAGGTGTGCACACACTTCCACAAGCACATGCCTGAATTCCTGTGTGGGTGACTATGTACATGCCCACACATGTGCAGATGACCACAGTGCTGTGTGCATGACTCAGTACGCGCGCACACACACACACACACTTGTCTGAATTCCTGTGTGCACAACTATGCAGTGCACGTGTGCGCGCACATGCATGTGTGCGCATGTGTGTGCAGCCATGCCTGCGTTCCCGTGTGCACGCGTGCACACCACAGACACTCAGAGGTGCCACTCATCCTCCCTTCAAGTGACTTTTTGGGGAACCAGCTGCCGCAGCCCAGACGCCGTCCTTATGCCAGTTGGACTCCCCAGCACGCCTCGCGGGTGTGACTCACTCCGACTCGGAAGGGGGCTCGGTGCGTGGCCCTCGGAGCGGAGCGGCC
>NW_005371349.1:290721-291549 GCF_000412655.1 Myotis brandtii
GGAGTTGGCTTCCATGGTTAGCAGCGAAACCCAGATGTTCGTCACAGATGTTTTCCTCTCTTTCTTTCCCTTATTTTTTTCACTCATCAAACAAGCCAGGCGTCAGGAAACATGGCAGGGCTCGCGCCTCCCGGTGTCGGAGCGCCAGGCCCGTGTCAGGAGCACCAGGAATCATGTGCTCACCAAAGCGTGTTCCTTTCGCCGCCCGAGTTGCGCCGCCTTCCAGGTGTGTTGGACGTGCGGAGTCACACCGCCCCGTCCGGCTGGGGAGACTGCAGGGGTGAAGGCAACAGAAAAGGGGGGGAGGCTGCAGGGGGCCCCCAGGGCTGACAGGGGAGATCGGTGGGCGACCAGTGGGCAGAATTCCAGGTCACAGGGAGGGAGGTCAGAGGTGGCGTTTGGGGGAGAGAGAGGAGGCGCCTGCGTGGCAGTGGGGGAGGGAGAGTCCCCGGAGCCGGAGCCGGATCCGAGGACCAGGGAGAGCGAGCGGACGGCAGGGGCTCAGCGGCGGCGCTGAGGGAGGGCCGTGTGCACTGAGGGGGGTCAGTCCTCGGGAGAAGCCGTCCCCCACAGACACCCTCTCTCCCCAGGACCTTCCTCTCCTCCTGTGCCTCCGGCTCCGGGCACTTCTGCCCCCTCCCCTGTCTGTCGGCACCCCCAGCCTCTTCGATGTTTACCGGGAGAATTCAGCCCGGACCCCCAGCCTGCGCGGTGGGTGCTGGTGGCCCTGGCAGGTTCTGGCGCCAACGGCTGCGTCTACGCGAGTGAAGAGGGGGCGTCCCCCATCAGCCTGGTGGCCCCGCGTCACTGTGGTGAGGCCCCCACAGG
>NW_005371349.1:292629-293725 GCF_000412655.1 Myotis brandtii
GGGCTGGGGGTGGGGGGGTGTGGCCTGGAGGGCTGGGGGGCCCTGCTGGGATCGAGGCAGGCCCACCCCGCCCCCCTTACTTCATGGACCTGTCACAAAATGCCAACCAGCGAGTGTATAATAGATAATTAATAGGCTGATCAGCCACCAGGGGACGCAAGGAGATACATAGTTTTGATCACCCTTGGGCTGCCCGCGATTCCCTCCCTGCCTTTTTACTGAGCTCTGTTGACGGGCGCCCTGTATACCGCGTGCCATCCTGGCGAGTCCCTGCCCGCTGCTGCGGGGTCTCCCACAGGCCTGCCCTGGGCTGGACACGCGTGACCTCAGGGCTCCCAGGGGCAGCAGCTTATATGCCGGCGGACTTAGCAGCCTTTACTGGGCTTGGCACCTGCCCTGTACGTGCCAGCTCGCTGGCCTCCCCAGGGAGGACCTGGCCCATGAATAGCCTTGGCCGAGGTCCCTCCTGCTCCCAGTGCCAACAGGGAAAGTGGGTTAACACATATCAAAGCGGAGGCGTGAATTCATGAATTGATTTCCTGGGGGACACGGGCCCTGGAGGCGTGTGCGTGAGGTCAGAGGCCGGAAGCCTTGACCGCCGGGGAGGGTGGGTGACCGATGGACAACAGCCAGACCCGTGCCTCCTGCCAGGCGAGGCTGCGTGGGGCTGGCACCTGCCCCCAGCACAGGGGCTCGGTCAGTGTCTGAGGAATGAGTGTGGGGCCCCCAGGAGAAATGGGTGAGAGACAGCCGCGTGGACGAGCGGGACGGGGTCTCCTGCAGATGGGGGTGTGCGTGCACCGGTCCAGGACACGGTGCCAGACCTCAGGGCGTGCATGTGTATGCGTGTGTGCGTGTGTGTGGGGGGACAGAGGTAACCTTTTTTGGGGGGTTAGAGTTGTTTACAGTATCTGGCTGACGGCAGGTCGTTTGGAAAAGTTCCTTTGTGTTTTCTGTTTGAGTCTGCGCACGGGGAGCCCGTACATCCCGCTGCGGGTCTGGCTGCGTCAGCGGTCTTCGGAACGAACTGATAGTAAACGCGACAAAGGTCTCTCTAATTCACCTCGCTCGCTCTGCCTCCGCCCTCCGCCCGCCC
>NW_005371349.1:294040-294501 GCF_000412655.1 Myotis brandtii
GCCCGCGGCTCCCCTCCCTCCGGCATGGTGTGCGGTGGGGAGGTGGGGGGGCAGGTTGGAAACACATGTAAACCAACACCTCTGGGTCCTTTACTCAGCGCCCTCCCGCAGGTCAGACCTGCGTCTTCAGCTCGGAGTCAGGCAGTCTCCTCCCAGACTCCCCACCTCCGGTTCCCTGAGCTGGAAGCCACTTGCCAGAAAGGAACTGGCTCCCACCCAAAATGCACAGAGAGGCCGGGGCCGCAGGCAGCCCTCCCACCTCCCTGGCCCGGTGCCCGTTCACTCCCCCCTTGCTCTCCCCACAGAACTAATCTCGATTTAGGAAATCTGTCCGGCAGCCATGTCTCCTCCTTAACGCGCCCCCGTGGCCAGGACCTGGACCATGTGCTGTGGGCAGGCGGGACGGCTCCACAGGCGCTTCCAGCGTGGCGGGTGGACCGTGCACACGCGGCAGAATTAGC
>NW_005371349.1:295181-297213 GCF_000412655.1 Myotis brandtii
TTCCACGGTGGAAAGTCAGGCTGCGTCGGGGCCTGGCCTCTCCCATCACCAGCCTCAGCCCCACCCGCCTCCAGGGGCGACCCTCTTCCTCCTCACGGACAGAACTTTAGGGAGTTTTCCAGGCGGATGGAGGGTCGGCGCGGAGAGGAGTGAAAACCGGGGACGAGCAGTCGGGTTTCAGGTTGAGGAAGGCAGGTCAGCGGGACAGGACCGCCCTGAGCTCTGGCTGCTGGTTCCAGGTGAGAAAGGCGTGCAGGTGCTTCCAGGGCGGGACAGAGATGAGCTGAGGCCACGGCACCGGCCCCAGCCAGGAGCGAGGAGGACCCCCGGCCACCAGGCACCCCCGGCCGCTGTCCGTGGTGCTGGTGTGTTGTTCTCCGCACCCCGTAGCTCTTCCTGTTTCGGAGAAGGAGGTGTCTCCGGAGTGAGGTGCGGGGTTAGCGGGGGAGGGGGGGTAGGTGTGCCTGAGCTGACCTGCTAGCTGCCCTCCGGCCTCCCTTCTGCCGGGGGGGTGGGGGGTGGTGTGGGGAGAGGGTGCAGGGGGGCAACACCCAGCATGGAAAAGCCGTTAAGAAAAATGGTGACTTGCTGAGACTAGCGAGCTGGTTGTTTGCTTTCCTTTCCTTTCCGTTTTAAATTTATGTTTAAAACATCTTTATTGCATATGTCCCCCTTTTCCCCATGGACCCCTTCCAGCCCGCCCACTCCCTGCCCCAGGCCTTCCCGCCCTGTAGCCTGTGTCCGTGGGTCATGCATGTTGGGATGGGTGGCTGCGGGTGCGACCATGACATTGCCGCCCGAGTGAGGACCGCCCCGGGCCGTCCGAGGGCTCCCGTCAGCCCTGTCTCCTTTCTCCATCCTGGAACAGCCCTGGGTGAGGCCCTCCCGGGACGGACCCCGCAGCCCTCGCCGTGGCCTCGTCTCCTGCCTCTGACGCACACCATGGCGACAGGTGGCCGTCCCCCAAAGCAGCAGGTTACCCACAGAGGGACGGGGTGAGCAGCAGACAAGAGCCCGGACAGTTCCTGCTGACCCCCGTGTGACCTTGGGCGAGCCTCGACCTCCCCCAGTTCTCAGGTTCCTCACCTGTTAAATGGAGATGCTGGGAGCTGGCCTGCTGACCTCAGTTTTCTCACCTGTTAAATGGGGATGCGGGGCTGTCGGGAGGATCAAATGAGGCAAAGACTTCGTGTGGCTTTGAAAGGCCGGGGAACGTCGTATAAACGTAAGGTGTTAACCATAGCGGCCTCGTAAAAAGGAAGTGGCTTCTGAGGCCTCCGTCTCATGTTCCCGCCCAGCAAGCTCTCTGGGGCCTCTTCGCAGGGCGGTGGGGGAGGGGCGGGACGCCAAAGCAAGGCCCCTGGAGTCTCTGTTCACTGAGACTCGAGTGGCCAGTACAGCAGCTCTCGTTTTTGACCACAGGCGGCCGTGTACCGTGGCCCTGCCCTCCCCAGCCCTCAGCACCGCACCTGTAACTGCTGGTCCCTCAGAGGCGGGGCCAGGAGGGGGTGGGGATCAAGGTGAGGGCCTGGGCAAGCGCAGCCTTCTAGACCGCTGGGGGGGGGCTGACCCCCCGCTGAGGGGCTGCTTCGCCCCAGCAGCTTCCTCTCCAAGCCCCGGGGTCCCTGGGAGGAGAGGGTATGGGGGCACAATGGGGAGCCTCTCCTCCGCCCACCGGTCTGCAAGCTCAGAGAGGAAGCCCTGGGCGTCGACGCCATCCGTCCGCCTTGTCGCCACCAGAGCTTCTCTGATGCGGGTCACCTTCCCCCAACGTCCCTGCTGTCCCTCGGCCTGGCCTCCCGGGCCGTAGCGGGGGCACTCGCGTCCGTCCCAGATCCCACCCTCGAACTGCTCCGCCCGAGTCCCTCCGGGACCTCGGCCAGCGTGAGCTTGGTAGTGACCGTGGCAACTGAACCACTTCCCGTGTGCCCGGCCGGGGGCTGAGACGGCCGTGGGCCACGTCCCCGCGTCCCCACTGGAGTCCTGTGATGCTGGCGTAGCGTGAGTCACAAACCTCCGTCTTCCCGGGAGG
>NW_005371349.1:297571-298107 GCF_000412655.1 Myotis brandtii
CTCACCTGCAGGGGCACCTGTGTGAGGAGGCGGGGCCGCGCCTCCCTGGCCGCCCGGCCCCGTGTTATTAGTTACCGTTAGCAATCGATGTTATTGGCGCCGCGTCCGCGCGAGAAAGCCACCAGAGAGCTGTTCTTCCAACTCATTACGTTTAGAGCTGAACTATCCCCTTTTTATAGAAACCCTGACACATAAAGATAAAATACGCCGCTTCTGGGGAAGCTCTGAACCCGAGGCTGAGAGCGGGGGCAGCTTAAGGGTGACCGGGGGGGCGGGGGGCTATCCTGTGGGTCAGGGTCAGAACCGCGTGTGGGGAAGAGCGGCCCCTCGCTGCCCCGCCAAAAGGAAGGAGGCGGGGACGGTGGGTTCCACAGAAAGGCCAGGGGTGCTGCGGGGCCTCAGCGGTTCTGCCCAGAACGCTCCTTCTCCCCCGTCTCCCTGATGCGTGCTGAGGGCAGGAGGGTGCTGGGTCAGCCCGGCTTGGGCGGAACCCCCGAGCCGGCATGGCTCACCGCACCTGAGCTTCTGGGCCAGCT
>NW_005371349.1:298131-299265 GCF_000412655.1 Myotis brandtii
TCCCCTCCGAGGCACAGCCCGCCCCGCTGTGCCGACCACAGAGACGGGGCTGCGGGGTGATGGGCGGCGTTGCAGGGAGCTGGGTGTGGGAACGTCTTCTGGCCTTTAAATTAGTCATGAGGCGGCTCCCGCCAGCACAGTCAGGCCCTCGCTGATGGTTATGTATGAGCCGGGAGGCGATTAACCGGTCGTATTAAATATTAAACTAAAGTGCGACGCTGTATCTGTGTTTACAGCTCACGGAGCAGAGTGAGCCCCAGCGGCCCCACCCCGGCCCGAGGCCTCGAGGCCTCAGAGGGGGCGGGATCCGGACTGTGCGGGGTGGGGGGGGAACCACCGCTCAATGAAAAGACCTCACACTCCCCGGGCGGCCAGCGTGGCCGGGAGGGTCCCTGCAGGTGAGGGCCGTGGTTTTGTTGCTGGAATTGTTGTCGCTCTGCTCGTGGTCCTTCGCGCACGGCTGTTTACTGGACGGGTTCGCCGCTGTTTTTTGTTTGTTTGTTTAAATATATTTTTATTGACTTCAGAGAGGAAGGGAGAGGGAAGGAGAGAGAAACACCAATGATGAGAGAGAATCATGGATCGGCTGCCTCCTGCACGCCCCCGACTGGGGATCGGTGAGCCTACAACCCAGGCGTGTGCCCTGACCGGGAAGCAAAGCATGACCTCCTGGTTCACAGGTTGATGCTCAACCACTGAGCCACGCCGGCCGGGCTCGCCTCTGCTTTTAATTGTTGCGCAGGGTGCCCTAGGGCAGCGGTGACATCCGGGCCCAAACCGTACGCGGGGCCCACCCGGATCCGCTGAGGCCCGGGGCGTAGGACCCAGGACCGGCGGGCGAGCTGGGGAAGGAACATGGAGAAGGAGCCCGGCCAGGATTCGGCTCCAGGCCAGACAGTGCGTATGAGCCTCCTGTGGCCGCTGTAACAGGTCGTCACAAACGAGGCGGCTGACACGGAATCTCCCCCAGCTCCGGGACCAGAAGTCGGGGAGCAAGTGTGGGCAGGGCTGCTCCAGCACCCAGGTCTGTGTGTGGGGGGGTCCTCCCTGCCTCCTCCATTTTCCGGGGCCCCGGGGCTCCGGGGTTTGTGGCTCCGTCTCTCCAGTCTCCGCCTGTGTCTGTCTTCACTCGGC
>NW_005371349.1:299641-299911 GCF_000412655.1 Myotis brandtii
ACCCGGGAAGAGAGGGAAGAGAGGGCGCCGCGTCAGCAGAAAGCCGCCTGCGTGCCTTTCAGTGCTCCGAACAAATGACATAAATTTGAAGAGCTCGGAATTTACAAAGTGCCTATAAAATCCCCGTTCCCGCGGATTGCCCCGGAACATGCTGGCCCCCGTCCAGGTGCTGAGCCGGGAGAGGCACAGAAAGGAAATCACGGAAAAGCCCGCGTGGCTGCGGTCCCCGCTCCAGCCCGGGCGTCTGCAGAGCTGCCCGCCTCCCTAAGC
>NW_005371349.1:300946-301920 GCF_000412655.1 Myotis brandtii
CAGGACACATGTCATTGGGTGGAGGGCCCGGCCTAAACCCAGGGGGTCTCATCTCAAGGTCCCTAATTTCATTGCATCTGCAAAGCCTCTTTCTCCCGATGGGGTCCCCGGTACAGGTTCTGGGGTTAGGCCGTGGACACATTTTGTGGGGAGCACCTTGCACCCCACCGCAGTGTGCGTGGGTGCATCCACCCACTATACGGGGTTCTGCTGTGTGCCGGCGCCATTCTAGGTGCGGGGACAGTGAGGAATGTCTTAGGCCAGTGGTTCTCAACCTTCTGGCCCTTTAAATACAGTTCCTCATGTTGTGACCCAACCATAAAATTATTTTCGTTGCTACTTCATAACTGTAATGTTGTTACTGTGATGAATCATAATGTACTATCTGATATGCAGGATGGTCTTAGGCGACCCCTGTGAAAGGGTCGTTCAACCGCCAAAGGGGTCGCGACCCACAGGTTGAGAACCGCTACTCTAGGGTGTCACAGCGGACTTGAGTGTAGTCTTCTGCTTCTCGGGGCGCGGCCGCTGATGCCTCACCTGTGCCGGCCTTACCTGCCGAATCCTCGTGCAGCCGCTGTCACACGGGCCCAGCAGCCAGGACCCCTGAAAGGACAGGAGGAGAAGGCACGCGGGTGCTTTCTGTCCGTTGGGAGCACCGGTTCGGCTGTAGCAGGGCGGGCCTGGCCTCTCCCGTGGCCCAATGGGCACGTCTGTCGCTTCCGGAATGCGACAATGATCGAGGGGTCCTCCCCTGTGAGCAGACGGAGTGCCGGCCCAACTTAGGGTCCTACTCCACTCCCCGTGCGGTTCATGGAGTTGTTTCCATGGCTCCTCCCTTAGGGCGGGGCCGAGGTGGGACTCAGGGAAACGAGCTCAATCCTGTGAGCCTCGAGGCAGGGGACCCAGGAGGCCGTGTCCCTGGGCCGGGGGAGTGGGGGTCTGCGGGTGCGGGTCATGGCGGCTCCCCGCGC
>NW_005371349.1:304209-305329 GCF_000412655.1 Myotis brandtii
CTCCTTCCCGGCAGGTGGGCTGTGTGCCGGTCAGCCTGGTCAGGTGCGGGGTAACCGGGTGCCAGCCGCTGGTTCAGGACTCGCACTCAGACGGTCAAGGTCTTCAGAGGCCCGAGGACAGGCCTTCCGGGCGCCCAGTGTTGGCGACAGCGCAAGCCTGCCTCTCGGTTTCCCTGCGACCCCCCCTCGCAGTGGCAGGGGGCTCACGGGTGGCGTCGGGGGCGCCCACTTCTTCGCGGCGGCTGGACGACAGAGCAAAGTGCGTGGGCTTCCCTGCCTTCTCTCACCCCCCTAGGCCTCTGTCTCTTTCTCAGAAGGAAGGGGGAGGTGAAGCAGGTGCCTTCCACCCGAGACACCCCGCCCCCCAGCCTCGCCCTGCGATTAGCATTAGGGCTGGGACGGGTCGGGGCAACTGGAGCAGGT
Organism: Myotis brandtii; assembly: GCF_000412655.1. Classification (NCBI taxonomy): domain Eukaryota; kingdom Metazoa; phylum Chordata; class Mammalia; order Chiroptera; family Vespertilionidae; genus Myotis; species Myotis brandtii. The sequence continues at coordinate 304,633 of NW_005371349.1, forward strand.
TTGCAATTAGTTCTCCAAGTACTGATCTCATTAGAGTAAATGAATTATTGATCTGGTGACACTCAGGCTTTTAGTGAGTGGCGCGGTGCCATCCGCACAGCGGCCTCGCGCGGGGAGTGGTGGCCGGCCAGCACGCTCGCTGTGCCGGGGGGTGTGTGTGTTTTAGTCTAATATCTCCTCCGAGTTATTTAGCTTTGGAATTAAAGTGGACTCACATGAGACACGAGGGGTCGGTTTATGGGAATGGAGGCCCCGGGGGCAGCGCTCGTCTCTGCGCAGTAAGGAGCTGAGTCCACAGTCTGACCTCCCCCCCCCAGGTGGAGGGGGCTGGGGAGGGGTCCCCGGGCTGGGACCGCAGGTGCGGGTCCGTCAGCCAGCCCCCTTCTCTGGACCATGGAAGGTCACGGCATTGGAAACTGCTCCCCACATTCTTAGAGGACAGTGTCCGGGATTTGCGGGGTGTCAGGACCTCAGCCCCCCAGGTTGCTGGGTGGCAGCCGAGCCCGTCCCTGGCGCTGGCAGGCGGAGGGTGCAGGCGCCCTGGCCCGAAGCAGAGATGAACGTCGGGGGCTTGGTTTGGACTCTGTGTCAGCCCCAGCTGCTCCGCTGTCCCCCGACCCGGGGTGCCCGGCAGGGGCTTCCTCTCCCAGGGTTCTCTGGGGGAGGCTGAAGAGGGAGGGAGACACCCAGGGAACCA
>NW_005371349.1:305674-306779 GCF_000412655.1 Myotis brandtii
GCCTGCCGGGCCTGCAGATGCTGACTCAGCGTCTTCCCGCCTTCCCTGGGAGACGCACCGCCCTGGGAGACGAAGTGCCCATTAGAGGCCGCGGCTCTGCCAGCCTCAGCTTCTGGCCGCCTCTCACTCCACCCGGGGCCACAGGAACACACCCTGACCCGCGTGCAGCTGGGGACAGCGCCCTGGTGGGAGCTGGGGGCGTGGCCGTGCCCCGTGAGGTTTGCACGGCTGTCAGATCAGAAGTTGGAGTGCCCACGTGTCACTCACAGTGTCAGGTGTTGGGCCACTGGCGGGGCAGGGCCTCACATCGGGTCTGGGCACCGTCCCCCCGGACGCCCCTCTTGGGCTGCTGCGTCCTCCTCTCGCCCTGTCCCCAACCTGCGTGCACAGGTGACCACACTGTCACCCGGCTGCCCGCTTCCTCTCCTGGGTCAGGACCGGGACCAGATGGGCTGGGAGGGTGTAGGCTCAGGCAGAACCCGTCCTGGTCAGAGGTCCAGTTTCAGGGGAGCGGCTACGGAGGGGAGGGTCAGGCAGGCAGCAGGAGGGGCAGGGGGTCGGCAGAGCCCGCGGTGGGTCCACAGGAAAGGCCGGCGGCCCTCTGGCCCGGCTGACGGTCCCTGCTGGGAGCACAGAGCCCTGGGGACACAGGCCTCATCCAGGCCCCACCTGGGGTGACAGCAGGGCTGGGTGAGGCCCCAGCAGAGAACCTGACTCCCAGGCCCCTCCCCCCGACCGGCCCTGGCGCCAGGACACCCCTTTAGTCACCGATGACGGGAAACGGTGGGGAGCAAGCTCCTCCGCAAGCCCTCGGGGGGCTGCGTGCGGAGGGGACAGAGCGTGGGCCTGGGAATCAGCCAGCCCCACAGGTGAGCTCCCACCCACGCCCCTGTGGCCTGTGGGGGCTCCTGTCTGGGCTTTGCTGCGGGAGTCCCACCCTGCCTGACGTCGTTGGGGTCATCGAAGGTGCATCCGTGTGTAACCACCTGGGACGGGGGCTGGCGCATAGTAGGTGCTCAACACACTGCTGGGCGCCTCCCACAAACGGCCACACAGCGGGGTCTTCGCGGCAGCGGCTGCCTCCCCAGCTGGGCACAGACCGCCC
>NW_005371349.1:307421-308902 GCF_000412655.1 Myotis brandtii
CGCGGCCGCCTCTGCTTCAACCCGCCTTCGGGAAGCGCCCGGGCCTGGAGGGGACGAGTGTCACCCTCTGAGGTGTCGTCAGCCACCGGGCCCTACTGGGGCCCGTCCAGGGTTCGGTTTCCACGGTTCCTGGTCGGCACCCGAGGCCGCGTCCCGGAGGCAGAGGCCGGGCCGAGAGCACCTTTGCCGAGAGGCTGGGAGAGAGCTGACCGAGGCCGCCCCATGACCCGGTTGAGAGTTGTCAGCGGAGAGAAAGGGGTGGTGTTGCCAGGCGGGGAGAGGGAGGGTCGGACCCTGAGACGCTTGCACATCCACGCCCATCTCTGCCGCCCACCTCTTTCCCCAAAGACAGGGCGGGGCCCTGGGCGCCGGAGGGCAGGATTCCGGGGCGTCCCCACAGTCCAGGGGGTCCCCACAGTCCAGGGGGTCCCCACATTCTGGGGGGTCCCCATATTCCGGGGCGTCCCCACAGTCCAGGGGGTCCCCACAGTCCAGGGGGTCCCCACATTCTGGGGGGTCCCCATATTCCGGGGCGTCCCCACAGTCCAGGGGGTCCCCACAGTCCAGGGGGTCCCCACATTCTGGGGGGTCCCCATATTCCGGGGCGTCCCCACAGTCCAGGGGGTCCCCACAGTCCAGGGGGTCCCCACATTCTGGGGGGTCCCCATATTCCGGGGCGTCCCCACAGTCCAGGGGGTCCCCACAGTCCAGGGGGTCCCCACATTCTGGGGGGTCCCCATATTCCGGGGCGTCCCCACAGTCCAGGGGGTCCCCACAGTCCAGGGGGTCCCCACATTCTGGGGGGTCCCCATATTCCGGGGCGTCCCCACAGTCCAGGGGGTCCCCACAGTCCAGGGGGTCCCCACATTCTGGGGGGTCCCCATATTCCGGGGCGTCCCCACAGTCCAGGGGGTCCCCACAGTCCAGGGGGTCCCCACATTCTGGGGGGTCCCCATATTCCGGGGCGTCCCCACAGTCCAGGGGGTCCCCACAGTCCAGGGGGTCCCCACATTCTGGGGGGTCCCCATATTCCGGGGCGTCCCCACAGTCCAGGGGGTCCCCACAGTCCAGGGGGTCCCCACATTCTGGGGGGTCCCCATATTCCGGGGCGTCCCCACAGTCCAGGGGGTCCCCACAGTCCAGGGGGTCCCCACATTCTGGGGGGTCCCCATATTCCGGGGGGTCCCCACAGTCCAGGGGGTCCCCACAGTCCGGGGGTGCTCCTGGGACCCCCACGGCTCCGTGGACTCGGCAGGCCACTCTCCGTGCCCGGCCCCCAGCCCTCAGCTGTGACCTGCTCTTTGGTGAGGAGGTGGGAGGAGGTGGCTTCTGAGCGTCCTGGGGGAACGAGCAGTTGGTCTGAGGGGATTTGCCAGATGAGCTTTTGCCCTTTTCCCAGGGGAGGAAGGCGTCTGATTGCTGATGGGCCTGCGTGCGCATCTCAGCAGCCGGCGCACGGGGCGTCTGTGTGCTGCGTGCGA
>NW_005371349.1:310043-311427 GCF_000412655.1 Myotis brandtii
GAGACAGTGAGGGGAGATGGGCGGGGGGGGGGGGGGTGAGGGGGGAGGTTTGCCAGCTCTGGGCGGTGATGAGGTCGCCTGAGATTGGGGTTCCGGGGCCAGACCCTCCCTTCCCTGTGCTGAGAGGAAGCCACGGGCCGGGGAGAGAGCCTGGGACAGTGGGCGAAGGAGAGCAGCCAGGGGTGGAGGAGAGACAGGGACAGGGAAGGAGGCCGTGCCACCCGCATCCCGGGATGGCGGGCCTGCCTGGGGGTGGGGAGGGGCAAGCAGAGGCAGACGGCTCCGTCCAGCCCTGCCCCACGCTGGCCCGACCGCAGTCCGCAGGCCACAGTCCACAGTCCATAGTCCGCAGGCCGCAGTCCACAGGCTGCAGTGGTCTTTAAGAAAAGAAACTAAGGAAAAAACCCAAACCAACGGATGGTGGCGATGGATGGAGCTGATGGGCGGGCAGTGGTGGGGGATCCTGTAAACACGGCGTGGTGGCTGGCGCAGACTCTGACACACCCACACAGGCCTGTGCGCTAATGGTCCGCTGCCGGCTCTATTTCTCACCCCCACCCCCGGGGAGGGGTGCCGTGCCGTGGGCACCACCGGGGAAACCCGCTGCCCCAGGGCTGAGGTGCCCTGGCTTCCCCGTCACCTGGGAAGTGAGGTCACAGGAGGGTGCCCACCCCTCGGGGCTGTGAGAGCGAGCGAGGCATCGTGCTTGGCGCCGGACAGGGGGTGCGGCACCCGTGACGGGCGACCTGCTCTCGGGGCGACGGCGATGATAACGATGGCCGTGACTTTTCTGCGTCTCGGGGGAGAGGCCCGAATGACGGCCTTTCGATCCCGGAGGTTTCGCTTCCTTCATCCGGTTTGTGAAAAGGAGAAAACACATGGGGCGCTGAGAAGTTCCGGAGCCACATAGCGGCGGCTCCACGTGGGAACGTGCTCACGGCCACGGAACTGCACGCGTGAAATGGTGACCACGGCCCTGGCGGGTGGCTCAGTGGACAGAGCGTCGGCCGTGGACTGAAGGGTCCTGGGTTCGATTCCGGTCGAGGACAGGTACCTCGGTTGCAGGCTCGATCCCCGGCCCCGTCGGGGCACGTGTGGGAGGCAGCCAATCGACGTGTCTCCCTCACGTCGATGTTTCTCTCAGTCTCTGCCCCTCCCTTCCACGCTCTCTAAGAATCAATGGAAAAAATATCTCCTGGTGAGGATGAGCAAATAAAAATAAAGCAGTTAAAATGGTGAGTTTTATGTTCTGTGTGTTTTACTACAGTAAAGACTGTGCCACATGTGTGTGCATAAAGCCATGAAGCATTTTAGTAACATACATAAGGAGAATTTAGTCCAGAAAAAGCACACAATTCACACCCCCCACACCCCCCACACACCC
>NW_005371349.1:312601-314092 GCF_000412655.1 Myotis brandtii
CCTCTCTCTCCTCCTAGCGCCCGCAGCGCCTCGGGGACCTTGGCTGAATAGAAGGTAAATTATTTCTCTTTTTCCTCCTGAATCCTTGTTGACAGATGTGAGCCCAGTGGACATCTTGGGAGCCCTTGACAGTGAATGTGGGGTTCCTGGGGGTCCCGTTCGCGGGGGGGGTGGTGAGGAGTGAAGGTTTGGCTTGCTGAGCGCGTGTAGGCCTCTCGTCTGTGGTCCCCGTGGGCCCGCCCTGCTGTGCTGGGAGGAGGCTGGATCCCGAGGGGCCTGGGGACAGGAGGGACGGGACTGAGCTCAGAACCGGAGCAGCAGGACGGCCTCCTTCCTGGTCCCATCCCTCCTCCTCCCCGCCCCCCTTTCCCTACTGCCCCCCACCAGGTCCTCAGCGCTCAGGTGAGCACCCCGGATGCAGGGGTGTCGAGCCCAAGCGCAGCCTGGCTCTCAGGTCCGGCGGGTCCAGGTGGTCAGACTCCCCTCCATGGCCTGGTCTCCTCGGGGCGGGGGTGGGAGGCACGGGCTCTGCCCCCCGTGCTGACCCTCACGGGGACTGGACGTTCCGACCTGAGCCCTTGGTCCGTGGGTTCCTTGCAGCCAACCCTCTGTCTCCCTCTCGCAGCTGATCTTCTTCTTAGACTCATTTTGGGGGGAAAAACTGCCAAGAAGTCAAGTACGTTCGTTGTGAACACGGCCGGAACAGCGGGCGGCCGCGGAGGGGTCGCTCAGGCCCCGGCGGGCCCCTCCGCTTTTGCAGTTGATGCCAAACTGTTTTCCAAAGAGGTCGCTCCACCTTCTCACGGCCCCGCTGGCCGCGTGTGGGACTGACCGGCTCCGTCCCCGCCAACACCTGCTGCTGTCGACTCGGTGGCTGTGCCGTCCCCTCGTGCGAGCGCCGTGGGGCATTCGTTCGCGTGCTGTTTGCTGTCCACACGCCTCCGTGGTGGAGTCTGAGCACCCCTTTACCTGTGTCTTTATGGGGGGGTTCGTTGCTGTGCGGTTGAGTTTGGGGATGGGGGGTCTCTCTGTGTCCCGGATGCAAGTCGCTCAGCAGGTGCAGGCTCTGAAGAACTGTCTCCCCTTGACGTTGGGGGCGAGTGGGATCTAGAGGTGGCTGTTTGAGGGCCCCCGTCTGCTCCTGGGAACGGGGTGTCAGTTCCAAACGCTCCCTCCTCTCCCACCTCGGCTTGCGTTTTCCCGCTTCCCGCCTGCCTTTGACGGACGCTGGCCATGGCCGAGTTTGCCTCATCGGGCGGCCGCTGGGCGCTCTCGTTCCTGGAAATATTCCTGCGCTTGTTCTGGGAGGAAGTCGCGTCACGCGGTCCTCTCAGATCGCACGTTGAAGGTTTGTTCGTTGGGACCCGGCCGCGTTTCCTCTCCGTCTGATGGCCCCGCTGGTACGGCGAGATCCTCCGAGCGTACCCGTTGCTCCGGGACCCGGGAGGTCCCTGTGCGGCTGGAGCGTGGGCTTCTGAGCCCTGCCCCTCC
>NW_005371349.1:314804-317669 GCF_000412655.1 Myotis brandtii
GTCCGGCTCCAAGACGCACGCCCGTGGGTGTTCGGGCCCGTGCGTCACTCAGGCTGTCCCTGCAGAGAGAAGAAGGGTTGGGGGAGGGGAAGGTGCCCGAGAACATGGACCACAAAGGGTTCCCCCAAACCCACGCCGTTTCTTCTAAGACCAGAGCTGCCTCGCACCGCGACTGGGCCCGGCCTGCCCGAAGCCAGCCCCGCGCTCTCGGTTTCGCCACCGGGATGGGGAGGGTCCCGGAGCCTCCCACGCAGCTTCCGGGGTCTATGCAGCCGCGGTTTGTGCTGGAACATTTGAGCCGGGATTGGAGGAGGCTGAAGCAGAGCCGTGTGCACGCGTGTGTGCGTGTGTGCATGTGTGCACGAAAGTATAAAACCCCGGGCCTGTGTATTCCCCGGGGCATTAATTACAGTGAGAGGAGGCCTGTCCAGGCGTGTTCCGCTTGGCCGGAGTAATTTATCAGCGGCTTCGGGGAGCGGGAGGCGGGTCACGGTGCGGAGAGCAGGACACGCGTCTCTCGCCTGCTTGCTTCCCAGCCGCCCCACCTGCCCCGGGGTTGGAGGTTGGGAGTTGGGGGTTAAGGTGGGGGTTGGGGGGACAACGTTGCTCACAGCGTGAGCCACAGGCAACAGGGAGAGCTCAGGCGGGGACGAGAGGAGGGACAGTGCAGCCTCGATACCACGGGATCCGCGTGGGACAGAGCCCGCGATGGGAGAGGCCTGTGCCCTGGGCCCGGAGGGAGAAACCGTCGGGTCTCGTCTGGACGCCGGCCTCTGGTGGAGAGACGGGCAGACAGACGTGGAACCTGGCCGGCCCGGCTGACCGCACCTGTGCCCTTAGGCCCTGAGGCTGACGGCAGGCCAGGTGGGCGGGCACGGACCGGGCAGTGGGCTTTTATCCCGATGGGTGGCGGAGAGCAGCAGCGTTTTCGTCTGCTCGCATGGGGCTGCCTGGCGAGCTCAGTGTGGGGCCCCGTCTTCGTTCCTTCAGGCCGAGATAGTGGGGCACAGACTGAGTGGCCGATGGACACAGAAGTTTGTTGCTCACGGTCTGGAGGTGGGACGTCCGAGGTCTGGGTGCCAGCGCGGCGGGTCCTGGTGAGGGTCCCCCTCCGGCTGCAGACCCCTCCCCGTGTCCTCTAAGGGCACTAATCCCTTCATGGGGCCCCATCCTCTCGACCTCAGGCAACCCGTTCCCCTCCCAAGGCCCCGCCTCCAGGGACCATCACGTTGCGGGGATTTCAACATGTGAATCTGTAGGGACACTCAGCTGGTAACAGTGACCAAATAAGTGTCGTCCAAGCTGGAGGTGCTGCCGCTAACGAGGTCTCACCAGGGGTGTCCCGGCGAGCTGGAGGCAGCCCCCTGCACCCAGGTGCCGCCCTGGGAAGCCAGTGCCGTTTGGATTGTGTGAGCAGGTTCACCCCGCGTGGGGAAGGCAGACGCCGGCCCAGGTGGCCCAGGGATGCGGGGCTCACCCTGGAGACGCCCATCAGGCGCCAGGGGACGGTCTCGTGATGAGATGTGAGCTGTCGGCCCAGAGGAGGGCGGCCTGGGTGGCAGGCGCTGTGTCCCGAGGGTGGGCCTGCAGGGGACACAGGTGACTCGCTCTCTGTGGCCTCAGATGGGCCCAGACCAACGAGGAGTCCTGGGGGCGGGTTCCGGGGGCCATGACGGCGGCTGGTGAGGTCGGGCTGCCTGCGCCCCCTCCCACCCTGGGGTCTGCAGAGGGCAAGGGGGGCCTGGGACTCGGGCTCCGGGCCTCTGTGTCAGTCACTGCCGGGGAGGAAGAAGCTGCAGGCGCCTCTTTAAATCAGGACGCAGAGCCGGCAGGGGTGAGGGAGCCGAGCTCAGCCCTGCCTTCCCTCCGCCCGCCCACCCGTCCCTTCTCCGCCCGCCCCCGCTCCTCCGCTGAATTCCTGAGAGGGCGGGTGGCTTTATGCTGTGCTCCGGGGCAGTGGGAGAGCCGAGCGGGACCGAGCCGCAGCCCAAGGGGGTCCTTAGGGTCCCCTGCACCCCCTTGGTGGGGGAGCTGCTCCCAGCCTCCCTCTCCTCCTCCTCGTTGTCATTATTTCATAACTGCTGTTCCAACAGAGGTCGCTCTGTCCCTCCACGCCGCGTGCCACCCGTCGGCAGGCGGGGACTGACTTCCTGGCCGATGTCACCGCCTGGCCCGGGTGCAGGGCCACCTCTCCGAGGAGGAAGAGCGGCTGGGAGCAGCCTGTGTCAGGGCACCCAGCCTCCACCGCCTCCAGGGTGGGCAGGGGGTGGCTTCGTCATTGCCGGGCAACAGGCGGAGATGCCAAAGCAAACCGCCTCCAAATTAGCAGTAATCGCTGCAGACATGAAGAGCAAACGGGGCTGGTGAGGTTTCCTGTAAATATTATGTTTCTTAGAGTTCGCCCTGGGGCCACTGAAGCCGTGTGACCCGAGCTGATATCCTGTCTGTGCCCGGGAAGGGCTAAGCCTGAGGATTCAGCCTCCTCCTTTCCCGGGGCCTGGGATCCGGGCCCCCGGGTCTCCAGCCGCCTCTCTCCTGGGCACTCGGGGTGGGCACCCTGGGAGTCTGGAGGCCCCTCACCTGCCCAGCGCCTCCTGCGCTCTCTCCTCAGGTAGAGACTCTTCAAGCCCCACCCTCCACCCCCCACCCCGCCCACGCCATGTCCGCATGGTGAGGGGCAATGCTGCCGGAGATGGCATCCGGGCCCTAACCTCAGGGGGCACCTCCCCTTGATCGCATTTATGGCGCACCTACTGTGTGCCCGGCTGAGGGGGCACATGGGGTCCCTCCGGCAGCCACTGGCACCACTTTCAGAAACAGTGACGGGGCCGGTCGCTGGGCATTTTGGGGCTGGCAGCCATCGAG
>NW_005371349.1:317688-318059 GCF_000412655.1 Myotis brandtii
ACGTGGGGGACTCGGAAGTCCGACCCCCCAACCTCTCCATCCTCATACCGCCATCTCCATCTCTGTGGCCCCACCTGATCTCTGTGTCCTGCCCGCCCTCAGTGACATTTCGGACACCTTCCCCGTATCGCGCCTGCCCACCCGGCGAGCGGTTGCCGCGTGGACAGGTAGGGCCCCAGCGGCGGGCTTCTGCCGCGGCTATAAATACCTCCGCACGTCAAGCATTTCTTCTTCCCTTAATCGTTTCCGAGGACGTGGTCCCGGGCGTGGGCCATGGAGTCGAAGGGTCAGGAGGGCTCTCTGACATCTGCCAGGCTGCCCTGCAGGAAGATGGGGCCGGGGCGGCGATGCGTGAGCACCCACCTGCCCGT
>NW_005371349.1:318254-320617 GCF_000412655.1 Myotis brandtii
GGCCTCACACTGGCCCACGCACCCAGTGCCCACGGTGGGACTTGTGGACACAGGTCTCTGGGCAGGCGGAGCGAGGTGAGAAGTGGGGGCACGGGGTGGGGGCCTGAAAGGTGCAGCAACTTTTAAGGACGTTTCCCTAGAGGCCCCCCCCCTCCCAGGCCGCCAGGCGAGTCGGAAGGTGTAGGGCAGAGGAAGCGCAGGGGCAGGAGCGAGGAGGCGAGGAGGTGGAGCTGAGCTTACTGGAGGGAGGGGCCCAGGTTCCACCTCCGGCTTTTCCAAGGGCAGAAAGAGCTTATAATCGTAAAAATAAATAGTAATAATAAGAAGAAAAAGTGATAGGCTTGCCTGGCCACATGGCTCAGGGGTTGAGCGTCAATTTATGAACCAGGAGGTCAGGGTTCGATTCCCAGTCAGGGCACAGGCCCAGGTTGCGGGCTTGATCCCCAGTGGGGGGTGTGCAGGAAGCAGCCGATCCGTGATTCTCTCTCATCATTGATGTTTCTCTCTCTCTCCCTCTTCCTTTTTCTCTCTCTAAAATCAATAAAAACATATTTTTAAAAAAAGAATATTAGAGAAAATATAAGTAGCTCATCAAGCTCACAATTTCAAGATTATTAGAAAGTTTTCTTTTAAATAAACTTACTTGTTTAAAAAAGGAGTCCCTTTGAAGATAAATATTGACTGAAAAGTACAGGTGACACATGGATAAAGCAAATATCACAAAATAGCTCTTGACTGAGTAAAACGGTACTCATCATTGTTCTCTCTCTCTCCCTCTTCCTTTTTAAAATCAATAAAAAAATATATATATATTTTAAAAAGTGATAGGCTTGTAGACTTGCTGAAGCATTTTACATGTTAGAGAGAGAGAGAAAGAGAGAGAGAGGGAGGGAGAGAAAGAATGAAGATGATGACAAAAATCTCTTGAGAGGATGGACCAATCCCCAGCGATGCCCCCGGATAAGAGAGGCACCCTAGCCCTAGCCGGTTTGGCTCAGTGGATAGAGCGTCGGCCTGTGGACTGAAGGGTCCCAGGTTCAATTCTGGCCAAGGGCACATGCCTAGGTTGCGGGCTTGATCCCTAGTAGCAGGCAGCCAATCAATGATTCTCTCTCATCATTGATGTTTCTATCTCTCTATCCCTCTCTCTTCCTCTCTGAAATCAATAAAAATATATTTTTTTTAAAAAAAGAGAGGCACATAACCACCACTGGGCAGGGTCAGCACCGGGGCTGGCGACGGAACCCCGAAGGCCGCTGTGCTGAGGGTAGGAGCCTGGCGCTCTGCCTCCAGCGGAGGTTGGCATCGCTGGGGTTGCGGGAAGCAGACATCCCTCGGTCTTGCTCCTCACACACCTCCCCACTCCCCTTTCACCGTCCCCAGGACCCCCTCTCTCAGGGAGCCAAGGGGGGCGGGGCGGTCCACACCTGGGCAGCAGGAGAGCACCCCTGGGGGAGGAGGGCCGGTTAGGACAACACCTGCTGGGCTCCCAGCCGAATCGGGTGGTTTTCCGCTCCACTTTCTGTTTGTTCTGTGGGCAGAAGAGAAGGTGATACTGAAAACAAGGAGAGGAGAGGAGGCGGCTTGGGGAGAGCAGGGGTGTGTGGGGATGGGTAGGGGAGCAGCTGAGGACAGGGGTGCCCTGGCGGGGGGGCTGGGCTCCTGCTGGAGGAATCAACGGGCTGGCCCAGCTGCCCACTCCCAGACACTCAGGGACCACGGCTGCCTTTGGCCGTGGCCTCCTCCGTAGCCGAGGGAGGGCCCTCAGGACTCTGCATTGGGGAGCTCAGAGCCCCCCACCAGGTTCGTCCAGGGTTTCCTCCCTTTCCCAACAAGTTCCCTGTGGTTTTCATGGGTGAGCGGATGTGTAGGTTTCCGCCAGCCCAGCAAAGCTCTCCTGGCTCCGAGGACTCCCCCGGACGTGTTCCTGCCCCGGAACCCTTACAGCTGCCTGCGCAGGCGTCCCTCCCGCAGGCCCCTCTCCCGGGCAGCAAGGAGCCCGAGATGTGGAACCGCGGGGCTCTGCCCCCCACGGCCACCCCCGGGGTCACGGCTGCCCCTCTCGGCTCTGTCCGGAAGCCACCCCTCTCTTGGGGCTCCGTCTGTGAGATTGTCTCCTCTTTTTCCTACATTTGCTCTGAGTTAGGGGGAGCATGAGTGGCGTGGTTGGTCCCATGATGCTGCCAATTGCTAAGGGGCTTTGGTCGCCCCTGGAGGCCACTCACTGACCCCTGGGACTGGCCACAGCAAAGCTCAAGTGTCCCGTGGGCTGGTCGCCCTCCTAGGGCTCAGTGCCCCCCACGCCCAGCAGACGGGCAGCCTGGGCAGAGCCGCCGGCCCCTTGTTCACGTGGGAACCGGTGC
>NW_005371349.1:321297-321984 GCF_000412655.1 Myotis brandtii
GGTCTCCCCACCTCCTGGCCTCCTCTTGGCCTCCTCCCCCTCCTGGCCTCCCCCTCTCACTCTCCTCCTCCTGGCCTCCTCCTCCACCAATCCTCCCCTGGTCTAGTTCCTCTCCCTGGAGAGAGCCTGCGAGGGCAGCTCAGCGCGGTGGCTGCAGGACCAGGACGGGGGCAGCGGGGGTCGCGGAACACTCCCCGCCCTGGCCTGACTCCTGCACTTGCTGGGGGGGGGGGGCGCAGAAGAAGTGAGGGCTTTGGGGAGAACGGGTCCCAGTGAGACTGAGGAAACAGCAGAGCAGGTGTGAGGCCCACCTGAGGGGTGTGGGCACCCCCCCCCAGCTTATTCCCCGCCCCCCAGTGTCCAGGGCTTGGCGGCCTTGTGGTCCTGCCTCTGCCTTCGAGAAGCTGGGGCGGCCACCGTCACCCCGTTAGCGGGGCAGCTCCCGTGCGGTGCTGGCTCCCCAAGGACTGCCCCGCCGGGCCACCTGCTCCTTTCCCTGCACCCAGCTCTCAGCTCCTGGCCCCACCGCAGAGCGGTCGGCGATTTTCGGTTTCGCGGTCTCAGCATCTTTGCAGGAGCAGGTGGAGTCTTACCCCTAGAAAGGGCGGATACAAGCTCCGGACAGCTCGGGGGCTCAGAGGGGGCTCTGGCACCCCCAAAACCACAGCAGGGGGCCAGAGGCCTGGA
>NW_005371349.1:322643-325984 GCF_000412655.1 Myotis brandtii
CCCCACAGGCAGAGCCTCGAAGTGGAAACACGGGTGTCCTTGCCATTCCTCCTGGGGGACATTATCAGGAAGCAGCCCGGTGCCCACGGCTTCGTTCTCAGAGCGTGTCCGCCGCCCCCGGCGGGACCTTGGCTGCTGGGCACAGCCCCCGCCACTCACCGGGGGGGCGTTCCGAGAATGCAGACACCGTGGGGCATCCCAGAACAGAACGGTAGCTAGGATGTTGACTCCCAGCAGAAATGAGCATCAGGCGTCTCAGATTCCAGCAGGAGTCCCCTGTGGCCTCTCGCTCTTCCCGAATGTCGGGGGACAGTCCCCTCCATGGGCACAGGTAACTGGGAGCAGCTGGACTCTGTGCCGAGGCCGGGCCGGGCCAGGCGCCGTCACAGGCGGTGGTGACGATGACAAGTGCACGGTGCCGAGGCTGAGTGGGACCCAGGAAGATGAGTTCACTGTGTTTTCTCCGCCCCCCACCGCCCCGCCCGACACTGGGACATGGGGTGGCCGTAAAGAGGGGTGTCCAGTTCCACGCGACCCCCTTGGCCAGCGAAGCTCACCGTTCCAGGGGGAAGACAGGCCCCTGCCCCCGCCCCCCCGGCGGACAGACAGCACACGCCACGTGTGCCCACGCGTGACTTTCAGCAGCCACATGAGGAAGGTAGAGAGGAGCTGAGGACATGCATTTAACCATCGACTTGGTTCAACCCAGTATTCCAAGATACACAGACACTCCCCACTCCATTGCCCCGCGTCTGTCTGTTGAAGGAAAGACCTGTTTCCGGGTTTGCCCCGGGGAGGAGGGCGCTTGAAATAGAAACAGAACCAGGGAGGGAGGAAGAGCAAGTGATGGAGACGCTCACAGACAGCAAGGCACGGAGGGAGGCAGAGAGAAGCCCAGAGAGAGACAGACAGACAGACCTCCCAGTCCAGCTTGTATCTCGCGCACGGGAGCCGGTCGCCCCTGACATGGACCGCCCGCCCAGGTCCGGAGAAACCTCGCCGAGAACCAGGAGGCAGTTTGTGCCTGGATTCCTGGCAGAACTCGCTCCTCACTCAGCACCGGAGGTTCCGTCCCAGGTCCCCTCGGGCCACCTGGGCGCCTGGGGCCTGGCGGGGAGAGAGGAGGCTGCACATTGCTTCCTGTGCAGCAGCTGCGGGAGCGGAGGCCGCACTGGGGGGACCAGGGACAACGTTGGTGAGTGAGGAGGTAAAATTTGATTCCAGCGCGATGAATACACAGCCAGCCAATTTTTACCAATTTTTAAAAATATATATTTTTTTGTTTCAGAGAGGAAGGGAGAGGAAGAGGGAGATAGAAACATCAATGATGAGTCATTGGTCAGTTGCCTCCTGCACACCCCACACTGGGGAGTGAGCCCACAACCCGGGCCTGTGCCCTGACCAGGAATGGAACCCTGACCTCCCGGTTCATAGGTCGACGCTCAACCCCTGAGCCGCGCTGGCCGGGCACCAGTTGTTTTTTTGGGGTTTTTTGCTGGGGGCGTGGAGGATTGACCCCCGTGGGCAGGGAGGACACTGGGTTTGTCCATCTCCATCCTTCTGCTCAGCTGGTAAAGACACTTCCCTCTCTTCCTCTCCTGCCGTCTCCACACCAGCCATCAGGGCTTCCCCTCCCCCGGACACCTGCCCCCCACCTGCCTCCCAGCGGACAGCGAGCCGCTCCTCCCTCCAGAGAAGACCTGGCCGCTGCAGGCCCCACGGACCCCCCCGGCATTTACCCTCAGAAATACAACCCAGCCCAGGAGTGGCCCCAGTTCGTCTCCAGCGTGGCTTTCCAATGACCCGCACCCGGCCAGGTGGCTGCCTCGTCGTTGTAATTCTGTGGTTGCCGTATAGAATTCCCATAAACGTGCCGTCAGTTTTAGCCGCTGCAATCTATAGACACACATTTAAGTGGATAGACGCAGGGGGGCCAGGGGGCCAGTCTGGAGGTGAGGCCCAGGGATGTCCTATGAAAAGGCAGCGGGGGGAGTGGGGCGGGCGCGGGCACGAATGCGAGGAGGGATCAGGCCCTGATCCGGGAAGATCCCGCTCTCAAATGAGAGCGGCTGTGCCAGCCGAGCCGGTTCTCCCTGCCCCCACCGGGAGGTAATTTACAGTGCGCTTCCCGGCGTCACCTCCCGCATTGTGCAGCTCCGCGGGGCCTTCCGGGATGGCAGCCCGGACCAGGTCTATGAGAGAGGGTGCGGAGGGAACGCAGCCACACGGCATTCCTCTGCCCCCCCCGCCCCGCCCCGCCCGGGAGCCCCCAGGTGCTCGCTGAGAAGTCAGCCTGCCTTTCGGGAGATGCCAGGGAGGCAAGTGGGGAGGGGTAAGACTGGGCCAGAAGGGAGACGGCTGGACCCCAGGAGCTGCGGGCACCAGGGCTGAGCTGGGGGACCAGCAGGTGGTGCTAAGAGCAGCTGCTTCTCTCTGGGGGTCTCAGGAGCCCGAGAATGAGGAAGCCAGAGTGAGAGCAGGCCTGCCCGGCCGAGGCTGCTGGCGAGGGTGTGCAGGCTCCTGGGCTGGGGGGCTGGGGTGGGGAAAGCTGGCCATCTGGCCATTTGCAGGGCTCACCACCGGCCACCTCCCCGACACTGAGGTCCTTACACCCCTGGGTTTGGCTGAGGAAGGCAGGGATGTGCCCGCTGGACACCCTGGGGGCGCAGGAGCTGTCCCCGGTGCTGAAGGGCTCGATCCTGCCCAGTGGAAGGGCCCAGTCCTTCCGGCCCTGGCTCCTGGCTGCCAGGCGGGCTCCCGCTGTGGACATCCACATCTGCCCTGGCCCCCACCCCTGGAAAAGGGCGAGACAGGCTCGGGGCTGGGAGGTTCTCGGGCGGCAGCAGCGATGAGAAATTGGGCCACGGAGCGATCTGAAGGCCTGTGTTTGATCTATCGCGGGGCGGGCTCCTCGCAGCGTTCTGCTCCCCAGTCGGGTGACCTGGGAGAATAAAAGCTGCCATAGCCACAGTGTCCGCTGGCTGTGTATTCATCACGCCGGAATCAAAAGTCACCGCCTCCTGGGGAAGGAGAAAAGGAACCGCCGGCGTCCTCCCCGACCCCCCCCGCCTCCCGTCCGATTGCAGCAGCTCTCGGCAGAGAGAGGCCAGGGCTGCTGAGAGCCGTGTGAGGCCTCCGGGGCTGCCCACCTCCCCGAGCCGCCCGCCAGGGAGTTCTCAGAGATCAGGCCTTGGAGCTGGAGAGCCATGCGGTGCCGAAGCTGCCCCGGACCCTGCGCTTGAGCCATCGGGACAGAGAAGGGCTCTCGCTCCCCAGGAGCAGGTGACGGGGGGCAGCAGGGCTGGCGGACGTGGCCCCACACCTGCAGCAGAGACGCCAGC
>NW_005371349.1:326373-333065 GCF_000412655.1 Myotis brandtii
GGGCCCCCTCCCACGCCAGCCCCCTCCCTGCTCCATTGCTCAGCTCCTGCCTGCAGTTTGGCACCAGCCGCCCGACCCCGTGCACCGCCTCCCTGGGGCCACCCGCTTCCCAGGACAGCGCTGTCCCTCTGGGCTCTGCTGCCTGGGGCTCCTTCTGGGCTTTTAATGAGCGGGTGCCTTGGTTTTAGGGGAACGAAGGGGCAGGGGCCGCGCTGAGGGCCAGGCCCGACATGGGTTTCCCTGAGGCATTGAGGCTGCCTTTTAACTTGGTGAGAGCCGGGCTGGCATTGCCAGCCGATGCTTGATCCAGCGTCGTCCCACTTGGTTCAGGGTTCGGAGGGCCTGCCTGTCACGTCCCTGGGCCCAGGCCACTCCCTGGCCACCTCTCCCTCGCCACAGGGCTTCGTCGGGCCTGTCCCTCTGTGGCCTCTCCTCACCCCCGGCTGAAGGGAGGGACATGGGTTTCACTGTTAAGTGAGATTTATTTGAACGGATGACAGAGCCAAGAGGCCAACTATGCCCGGCCGGTGTGACTCAGTGGTTGAGCATCGACCTATGAACCAGGAGGTCAGGGTTCGATTCCCGGTCAGGGCACATGCCCCGGTTGCAGGCTCAATCCCCAGTAGGGGGCGTGCAGGAGGCAGCCGATCAATGATTCTCTCTCATCATTGATGCTTCTCTCTCTCCCTCTCCCTTCCTCTCTGAAATCAATAAAAATATATTTTTTAAAAAAGAAAATAAATAAACTTGGCCCCAGTACCAAGTGGAGGAGCAGGTGGAACACCACCCACGGCCGTCTGCGAGCACCTTCCTCGGTCCCAGGCCCGAGGGCGAGGAGCCCGTCAGGGGAGGAGGTGCTCGTAGCTGTGAGCCTGCGCGGCTCTGGTTCTGCCCGTGTACCCCGAGCGTGTACCCTGAGTGTGTACCCCGAGTGTGTACCCTGAGCGTGTATCCCGAGTGTGTACCCCAAGCGTGTACCCCAAGTCTGTACCCCGAGCGTGTACCCTGAGTGTGTACCCCGAGCGTGTACCCCGAGTGTGTACCCCGAGCATGTACCCCGAGTGTGTACCCTGAGTGTGTACCCCGAGCGTGTACCCCGAGTGTGTACCCCGAGCGTGTACCCTGAGTGTGTACCCCGAGCGTGTACCCCGAGTGTGTACCCCGAGCGTGTACCCTGAGTGTGTACCCCGAGCGTGTACCCCGAGTGTGTACCCCGAGCGTGTACCCTGAGTGTGTACCCCGAGCGTGTACCCCGAGTGTGTACCCCGAGCGTGTACCCTGAGTGTGTACCCCGAGCGTGTACCCCGAGTGTGTACCCCGAGCGTGTACCCTGAGTGTGTACCCCGAGCGTGTACCCCGAGTGTGTACCCCGAGCATGTACCCCGAGTGTGTACCCTGAGTGTGTACCCCGAGCGTGTACCCCGAGTGTGTACCCCGAGCGTGTACCCTGAGTGTGTACCCCGAGCGTGTACCCCGAGTGTGTACCCCGAGCGTGTACCCTGAGTGTGTACCCCGAGCGTGTACCCCGAGTGTGTACCCCGAGCGTGTACCCTGAGTGTGTACCCCGAGCGTGTACCCCGAGTGTGTACCCCGAGCGTGTACCCTGAGTGTGTACCCCGAGCGTGTACCCCGAGTGTGTACCCCGAGCGTGTACCCTGAGTGTGTACCCCGAGCGTGTACCCCGAGTGTGTACCCCGAGCATGTACCCCGAGTGTGTACCCTGAGTGTGTACCCCGAGCGTGTACCCCGAGTGTGTACCCCGAGCGTGTACCCTGAGTGTGTACCCCGAGCGTGTACCCCGAGTGTGTACCCCGAGCGTGTACCCTGAGTGTGTACCCCGAGCGTGTACCCCGAGTGTGTACCCCGAGCGTGTACCCTGAGTGTGTACCCCGAGCGTGTACCCCGAGTGTGTACCCCGAGCGTGTACCCTGAGTGTGTACCCCGAGCGTGTACCCCGAGTGTGTACCCCGAGCGTGTACCCTGAGTGTGTACCCCGAGCGTGTACCCCGAGTGTGTACCCCGAGCATGTACCCCGAGTGTGTACCCTGAGTGTGTACCCCGAGCGTGTACCCCGAGTGTGTACCCCGAGCGTGTACCCTGAGTGTGTACCCCAAGTGTGTACCCCGAGCATGTACCCCGAGTGTGTACCCTGAGTGTGTACCCCGAGCGTGTACCCCGAGTGTGTACCCCGAGCGTGTACCCTGAGTGTGTACCCCAAGTGTGTACCCCGAGCATGTACCCCGAGTGTGTACCCCAAGCGTGTACCCCAAGTCTGTACCCCGAGCGTGTACCCCGAGCGTGTACCCTGAAACTGGGGCTCCGGCGCCCGGGAGAGGGCTCGGCCGGGGATGTGGGTGTCTGGCTGGTTCACATAAGAGAGGCTGCTCGGGTCACCCACACCCCCTCGCACAGCACAGTGACTGCCCGCCCCTGCGGAGATGCCCCTGCAGTCCTGCCCGTCCCCCTCCTGGTCCCCCGCCTGGTCCCCGGCCTGTGCCAAGCGCCCTGAAGCCGGGCAGGATGGCCGGGCTCTGCGGGAAGCCGGAGATGACAGCCCAGCTGCAACCGGAGACGGTGAGCTCACCCCTTCGTCCTGGCACGCCTTTGCCGGCTCCACGCTGTCCTCTCTGCGTGGCGAAGCCTGCGGATGCCAGCCTGGCACTCAGATGGGGAAGAGGAGCAGGCCCCTCCCCTAAAGGGCCTCCTGCTTCCTGCTGGAGGGGTCCGTGTGCAGCCTTGGGAATTCCCCAAGGGCAGGCTGGGGGTGCTGTCCTAGGCAACACTCCCCCAAACCATTTGGCCACAGAACTGCCCACATTATTATTTTTTAAAATATTTTTTTATTGCTTTCAGAGAGGAAGGGAGAGGGAGAGAGAATCATTGATTGGCTGCCTCCTGCACACCCCCTACTGGGGATCGAGCCCGCAACTTGGGCATGTGCCCTTGACCGGAATTGAACCCGGGACCCTTCAGGCCAACGCTCTATCCACTGAGCCACACCGTCCAGGGCCCCACGTTAATTTTTAAATCACAGGCCGTTGTGAGCACTTTCTGGCACATGTTCTCCCGGCGTCACCTGTGCCACCGAGGAGCACACCAAAGGGCTGAGGTGTTTGCACGGTTCCGTGGGCCTGGGTCTCCCATGGAGACCAAGCTCACCTCCATGGGCCTGGGGCTCCTCAGGGAGGGAGGGACAGCCGGGCCCTGCCCTGGGAGGGGCAGTGGGGGCAGCGCCTGCACCCAGCGGGGCTCCTCGGGGAAGGTGACGCGGGCGGGGCGGGGGCAGGAAGATCCGGGCGCTCTCCGGAGCCTGGGCACCATCTGGGCCGTCGGAGGCGCCTGCCTGGTATTTATAGGGTGCCCAGGAGCACAGAAGTAATTGCAGCTCAGTTCCTGCCTCCCTAACAAGCCCTCTCAGATTCAGGGCGAACGGGATCTCTCCCTGGCTCTTTTCGTCCGTCGTGAATATTAGCGCTGACTGACAGCTCTTCCCGGCTCGCAGCCTTCCTTCTCCCAGAAGCGGGGGCGGCAGAGCACCGGGCCGGGCTTCCCCACCTGCCACTCAGGCCGCCCACCTGGCCCAGGAGGCACCAGGGTCTCCAGAGGGCTGGGGGGGTGGGGGGGCTGGAGACTACCGTATCCCACAGTCTAACACGCCACCCAGTGCCAGGCCCTGCAGGTCAGGTGAGGAGGGCAAGGTTGCTGACAGTGAGTCAGGGTGGGCGGGCCGTGCCCTGGGGGTGCCCAGGAGCGCCGTTGAAGGGTCGAGGGGCCCGTGCTTCCTGGACCCGGCGGCTGCGGCCGACCCACCGCCGGGACAGGCCTGCAGGAGCGCAGGGCCAACCACTCACCCCTGCCCGGAGCGGTGCCAGGCGCTGGGATGCGGCTCTGGACCAGCCCGAGAGCTCTGTGCCCTCGCGACCCTTGGACTCTCGAGGGAGACGGGGGAGCCAGGTGGCTGCAGTGTCCAGCTGCTCCTCGCCTGACCCGCCGGTCGCCTCCCAGCGGGCCGAGCCTCCTCGACCTGCCGTTTAGTCATCGGCTCCTGGTGGAAGTCCGAAGTCCAGGCCACACCACGGAGGCAGGTGGTGGGCACGCAGGCCCCGTCCTGAGGCGTGAGCTGGACACGCACGCCGCTCACATCCTTTTGGGGAGGTTTTCCTCCAGGCCCGGTTTGCTGTCCTCGGGCTCGAGGGAGCCGGGGTGTGAGTAGCTGGGGGATGGAGGCAGGTGGCTGGGCTGAGAGGCCCGAGGCTGACCAGGTGCCGAAACCCACCTGGCATCAGCCCCACCCTGGCTTCTTGGGGGCTGGTGGCTGAGTGCAAGGGTCCCTCTGGGGACCTTCCCTGACTGCGCCCCAGATCTGAGCTCCCACGACCCTGGGCTGTTCCAGCTCTCGGCACAGCAGGCTGCAGCCTCCTGTGAGGGCTTGGTTTCCCCACGGGACGGTGTCTCGCTCCGGGACAGAGACCGCCATTGCTCCCGCCCGGGCCTGGGGTCTGCACTCACTGGGTCTCAGTCAGCAGTTACGTGCTGGGCGCTGTTCGGGGGCCGCTCTCCAGCCCCCGTGCGGGAGGAACAAGCCTGGATCTCAGTGGATGTGGGGTCACAACGGGCCGTCCGTGAGGGGATGGTCCCAGGCAGGTGAACCGGGCGCCCGGGGCTGAGGGTGAGCGTGTCATGGCTGCCCCAGATTCCAGTGTCCTCAGGCCAGGAGCAGTGACACCTGAAGCGGGAGAGGGAGAGGGCGGGGGGGGGGGAGGATTCAGAAACAGGAGGGCAGAGCCGTGCAACTGGAGGGGGCGGCTGCCCCTGCTCCTGCGGCCCGGCCGCTCTGGGCTGGCACATTCCACAGGCGAGCCCTCTGCCAGCTCTCCACTTGCAAACGCTGTGCCCAGCGGGTGCTGCTGCTCCGGACGCCTGGGCCTCGGCGCCAGGCCTCCCCACCAGCAACTTAGGCTGTAGGGGCGCCTCTCCAGAGAGACCAAGTAAATAACCGTCAGCCGGAGGCAGAGGGACCCCTGGCCAGTCCACGGCCAAGGTCCCCACCCCCCACTGCGTGCCCGAGCCACCCCTGGCGGCACCCCTGCCTGGGATTCCAGAAAAAGGTCAGGCAGGTGCAGCGACCAGGCCAGGGGGGCGGCTCTCCCCGGTGCCACTCGCGGCCCCCGGCCCTTCCCTTCCCTTTCCTGCCAGACGGCACCCTCCCCTCGCTCTCCAGGAAGAAGGTGAGCCAGGAGCTGCCTCGCTGGAGCGGCCTGGGTGCCTGTGAGAGGGTGTCGAGGGGCCCCCCCCCCCCGCCTTGTTCAGAAGGAGCTCGGAGCTGGTGCCCAGACGGGCGCAGGGCGCTAAGGGCACCCTCCCTCCGTCCTCCTCGCTGCTCCAGCCTGAGGGGCCGTGTCCACCGGTGGCAGTGAGGGCCCCGGGCATCTCAGACGCAGAAGTCCAGAGAGCACAGCGACTTCCCTGAGGCCACACCTCCCAGGCCTCGCCAGGGGTCCCAGCCCTGCCCCCCTCCAGAGCAGGGCTTGTTCTCGGAAGTGAGAAGAGGGGGATCCCAGGTGCCTTTAGGGAGGACGGGCAAGTCCAGAGCTGCTGCTGGGCACCTGAGACTCGCCCCTTGCCCGGGAGAAGCGGGGGGAAGGGGTGAGAGGTGAGGCATCTTCCTCGGCCTCTCACAGCCACGCTCACCTGCAGCTGGTCCTGGTCACTGAGCCTGGCCAGTGGCCACTTGGCGAGTGTGGCTGCATGGCAGGCCCGTGGGGGGGGGGGAGCAGGTGAAGCTGCAGGTTTCTGTGGGCACTCACACACCTGTCACGTGGTGGTGCGGGGACAGACCTGGGCCCAGCGCTGACGGGGCCAGGGGTGGGGACCCGCACACTCCTGCTGGGTGGACATGTGTGCACGAGGTCAGTCCGGTGCCCGGGTGTGGGGAGGGGGGATGCATGGTAGCCAGTGCCCCTTGACCCCCAGCCCATATTAAGGATCCACAAGACGACGTGCCTGTGGCAGGCAGGGGGCGGAAAGGGAGCCTGGGGGCCACCGGAGGGCAGGAGAGGTTCCCAGGGGCTCCGGCTGGGTTTCCGAGCCCTGGACGCCAGGAGGAGCGGCCCCAGCGGAGGCCTCTGCGTAGATGTCCTCATTACATCACCGCCATCCCGCCCCAGGCCGGCTCCCTACGGACAGGGCTTCTCTAACGCAGGCAGCGGCAGAGGCGGCCGCTCCTCTCCGCAGTGGCCTGTGGACAGGGGGGAGGGGGAGGCAGCCTCCAGACCCCAAACCCAAGAGCAGTTGCTGGGGGACCCGGAGAGGGCAGCGCTGGGGCCGCGGGAGGGTGCACGGGCTGGGGGTTAAGCGCAGGATCAGCTGTCGTGCCTGCGCCCGGGGTCCCTTCCCTCCGCGGGGCTGTTTGGTGTCGGTCCAGGGACTCCCCTCCCACCGCTACACACGCGCGCACACGCGCACTCGCACACGCTCTTTGCAGACAGGGCTGGGGCTAAAGTGGCGCCCCCCCGCCCCCCCCCCCAGCCCCGCCGTCCTCTGGTCTCGCGCACGGAGCCTCTCTGGCCATATTCTCGCGCGCTCAGCATCCGTGCCGGGTGGGAGCACGGAGGAGCGAGGCGCAGGGCTTTCCTCCTGCTTTGCTGTTCGGGAGCGCCACGCCACGCCGCGAGGGGGAGGAGGGGGAAGAG
>NW_005371349.1:333553-334143 GCF_000412655.1 Myotis brandtii
TTTGGGGCTTCGCTTGCAACTTTTCCGAGGGCGCAGGAGGGGGTGGCTGGCGGAGTCTCGGTGGAACCCGGGGGAGGGGGAGGCATTCTCAGCGCCCTGGTCACTTTGGGGAACTTCGCGTCTGCCCTGGGGGTGGGAGATCGGGGAGCTGGGTCCCCTCCAGCTGAGCGGGGAAAGCCAGGGGGTGGACGGAGACGGAGACGGAGGCGGAGGTGGCTGCGGCGCGGACGCCAGCTCTGCTGCAGCGGGAACTGCGTGTTGGGCCTACGGGGAGGAGGGCCACCCGCCCTTGGGGCTGTCGAGCGAGGGGGAAGGGGGCTGGGGCCAGACTTCTGCCATCTGCGGGGCTGCAGGAAGCTCGGGCTGGCGCGGAGAGCTAGAAACCCAGCGACTCCGAACCCCCAGGTCCCCAGAATGCTCCCCGGGAGGGTGCGCGGAGCCTCAGCTGCCTCCTGCCCTCTGGCCCCTGTGTGGGGGCGGGGACCCTGCCGTCCCACCCAGTGCGGAATTAGGGTTGTCCCTGCCCCAACAGGGGACGACCAGGGCTTCATTCCCTCGCCTCCCCGGGCCCCTGGGCCTCTCGGCTCTGC
>NW_005371349.1:334169-337459 GCF_000412655.1 Myotis brandtii
TTACGTTTAGCCCCTCGGCCTCTGCGCGGGTCTGCAGGGGCCTGGGGGCTACTGGGGAGGCCGGAGAGCTTTGGGCTGACTGTCCCGGGCCTGCCGGGCCCAGCAGCCCGCTCCCACAGGACCTGGTCAGCACCTGGCACTGGGGGTGGGAGGTGGGGTGCCACCTGAGCCCACGGTCAGGGTCAGACAGGCCTGGAGTCTGGGGAACCCCTCCTCCTCCCCTCCCCGCGTGGGTGTGGGAGGGAGGACCCAGAGTGTGTGCTCCCTGGAGGCAGTGAGAGGTTCCAGGTGCGGCTGGGCCTTTGCATGGCGGGTTCTTGTCTTTTGTGCCCCGTGGGCTCTCCCGGGAACCCGGAAAGGAGGGGCCGGGGGAGGTGGCTCAGGAGGCGCTGTGGACAGATGGGCCCTCAGTGCTGAGCCAGGGCCCAGTCCCTGGGCTGCTGGGCGTTCGGGTCGGCCCGGTACCAGGGCTCACGCAGCAGGACTGCCGGGCATGTCAGCGACTGCAGAGGCTGGTCCGCACCACCCCTGGAGCCAACTGTGACATCTGGGCCGTCCTGGACACAGCTCGGGGGCGGCAAGAGCGGCTGAGGGGCCCCCGCCCACCGGGCCCAGGCCGGCTCCCAGAATTCCTCATCATCATTTGGGGTGCAGACAGTCAGGGGGCACCTCACAGGTGGGTTTCCTGGCACCTCCCAGATGTGCGTGGCGGCGGGGGTCCCGTGGGGACCTCAGGTGGGGACTGAGGCCCTGCATGTCTAACAGGCTCCCGGGAGCAGAGGCTGGAGGAGCCGGATGTGCCCCACCCAAGCCCCACCCCCCGCAGGGCTGCCTGGGCGGCAGGCAGCGTGTGGGATGGGAGAGGAGCCCCAGCGTGGGCTGTGCTCTTAGGTCAGCTCGCTCCCCCGGAGACAGGCGCAAGTCTGCAGCCTCTGGCCCCAGTGGGAGGGCTGAGTCCAGATGAAGTGGCTGCAGGCCTCCGTGGGATGCCAGACGGGGCGCTGCCTCAGGGGGGTCGGACCAGTGCTGGTGGTTGGGGGAAGGCACCCCAACCCCTCCAGGGCTGGGCGAATGCGCCCCCGGTGGGTGGTGTTTGGAGCCACCCCCATCCCGAAAGGGCAGTTGTGTGGAAAAGACAGTGCTTGTCCATCGGGCCAGGCGTCGAAGCACCCAGTTTCCTTCGCAACTGTCCGCAGGGTGCCGTGTCTCAGCAGGGTGGGAACGTTCTAGAACGCAGCCACCTCCTGGCTCTTCCTAGGGCACGGTTGTATAGGAGCGCAGGCAGCTCTGGGGGACAAGGCTACAACATAAGCAGTGACTGCGGGACTTGGTTTGCCCTAGACCAGCTCTCCAGAGCCTGCGGCTCCCGAGTGGCCTGGAAGCGGAGGGCAGGTGAGGAGGGGCCCGAGTGGCCCCAACCCGGCCTCCGGAGCCAGGCTCGCTCCCCGCAGGCTCCCCGGGAGGGTGGCAGGTCTGCAGGCTGCGCATTGGGTCTCAACAGCACGTTCGACAGCAGCGCAGGAGACGGGAAACCAAGCAAGACCAGACAGGGTTTGCGGCACCGTGAGAGGCGCGCCGGGCAGGCCCGCTTGGCGACCGTCTCCGGGAAGGAGAAACCCAGCCCGGCCAGTAGAATTCCACCCTCTCCGGGAGGCAGCACCTTCGTCGGCTGCGTGGCTGCGTGGCTGCGTGGGCCGCACCGAGTGTGCTGAGATCCGGGCCGCGTCCCCCCAAGACACAGCGGCTCTGCAATCAATTAGAGGCGCGAGTTGTCAACCCTCCTCTCGGCCGCTCGGCCCTGAGAGCCCTGACCGGAGGCCGGACTTCGGGTCACCCACACCAGGAGGCTCCCGCTGCCGGCTGGGTTGTGGGGTTCATTAAGAGCTCACCTCCCCGGGATGGTCCTGGTGCCACTCAGGTTGCACCCCACAAGGCCTGGCCTTGGTTTCCCCACCTGGGGGCTCTGGCTCCCTGTGAGTACCTGGGCCATCTTCCAGGGCAGCCCAGGACACTGGTCCCCCCACATCTGGCCCTGGGGGGGGGCGCCCTGGGGTGCGACACGGGAGGCTGTGGTCCCTGCTGCACCGTGGCCAGTGAGGAGTGGGGTGATCCTGGTCACCTTTCCGGGGAAGGAAGGGCCTGGTCTGAAACGCAGACCCTCAGCGAGGCTCCCTGGAGGCCTGGCTGGGCGCCCGTGGGAGACACTTGGAGAGAGAGGGAGGAAACCCCAGGCCCACGAAGTGGGGTTTGTCACGGTCGTTACTTACGGTGAAGCTGCGGTGCCCTATAAAAGAGAACAGCGCTGCTGGGCAGAGCCGGGGAATCACGCCAGGGGAGAGAGCCGGTGCCTTAAGTGCGTAAAAAGCAGTGTTGGATGGTGATGGGGGAGGGGCCGCTGGCCCCCGAGAGTGGGCGCTCCTGGGCCTTCCTGGGGCTGCGTTCTGAGTTCCCTCCATCTTGTCATCTTTACGCTCTTAATCAGGATAGAACCACAGGCAGCGCGGGCTGCCAGTCGCCCCGGTCTCCGGGAGGCTGTGGGGTTTCCGTCCGGTTTCGGGGTGCGGCGCCGATTGTTTCTGGAGTCAGCAGAGGCAGGAAGCGTCCCCTCGGAGAGTCGGACCTCGGGCGGTTTTGAGGTTCACTAGGAAGCTCTGCTTTGGGGAGCCGTCGCTCCCTGTGGGGCAGCAGCGCTGCTCACCCCAGGGCGGGAGGAAGGGTGCGTTACGGCAGCAGGGGGAGCCCCTCCCGGGAGGCTGCGGCGCCGGGGGTGGCTCCGGGGACCCTGTCTGCGACACACTTGCTCTCGGTGACATGGGCGCCTGCGAGCACCCCTGGCTGCCCGAGGGGCGGACGCACACAGCTGGCCACCCTCTTCTTCAGAAGTGCGCGCTGTGCAGGTCTGGCCGATGGGCCCGAGCCACGTCCTGAAATGTGTCCTGTGGCCCTAGCCGGTGTGGGTCAGCGTTAGGGCGTCCGTCCCGGTCAAGAGCACATACTCTGGTTGCAGGCTCGGCCCCCGGCCCTGGTCAGGGTGCATGCGGGAGGCAACCAGCCTCTGTGTCTCTCTCACGTCGATGTTTCTCTCTCTCTCTCTCTCTCTCTCCCCTTTCCTTCGACTCTCTCTAAAAATCACTGGAAAAAATACCCTTGGGTGAGGACTAACAAAAAATAACAAAGTTATCCTACGAGTAGAGAATTTAACCAGACGAGTCGTTGAGTTCTCATCAACCTCATTCTCAATTGGCCGCCTGGCCAAGGAGCCCTCCTGCCCGTGGGGCCCCCGGGGGCCA
>NW_005371349.1:337505-338190 GCF_000412655.1 Myotis brandtii
CCACCAGCGCGGAGGCCGCCCTCCCCACCGTGACCGCGCCGCCTGCGTCCTCTGGGTGCAGGTCACTCGGTCATCTCCGCGGGTCCTTCCCGTTCGCTCCCTCGTGGTTCACGTTTGCTCCGGGCTCTGCTGAGGGTTCGCACACGCTGTACAGTTGGGGAAACTGAGGCACGGGGGGCTTGGGTCACACGCTCCTCACCGTGAGCACGAGGTGAGCACAGCCCGCTGGAGCCAGACGGGGCTGGGCCCGCCTCACGTCCGGGTGAGTAGGACGGGGTGGGGGGGGGGGCAGGAGCGTCGCCTGGACGCAGGATACACTCGGGCAGTGAGAGTGGCACAGAGCGGCGGCCAAGGCAGCTCCAGCCCCCGGCACAGACGCTCCGTGGACCCCCCAGTGCCCTGTGGGAGTCTCTGCCCGGAGGTGCGGGGTGGGGGGCTGGGGACAGGGTCCGCCCCCAGCGGGGCATCCCTGTCCTGAGTCAGCGCATCCTGGCATGCGTGCCCCTGGGGGAGGCCTGTGGCCGTGTCTCGGGGTCACAGCTGGTGACTAAGGTTCAAATCCCACACCCCGTTTCCCAGAATCACACATGAGTGATGGTGGCTCAGCCATCATCCTTCCTGCCCCAGGGACCCCAAGGCCTGGGCAGGGCCCCGCCCCCCCGCCCCCGCGCTGGGCCTCTGGGAC
>NW_005371349.1:338550-339154 GCF_000412655.1 Myotis brandtii
GCAGAGGACTCAGGGACCTTCAGGTTCTGAGGGCAGCTCTGCTCCACCCGCCGGTCTCCTCCTGGGCCCATCCCTCCATTAGGGAGCGAGCAAAGGGCCCAGGCTGGGCGGGAAGTGGACTTACAAGTGGAGCGTGTGCGTGAGCGCTTGTCCCAGTGTCATATTCTCGGGGCGGGGGGGTGGGAGGGCTGGCAAACCACGGCCAGTTTAGGGAGGGGTGGTTTCAGGGGGATCTCCGCTGGTGCCTTCTGCCACCTCCCAGCTGCAGTTTGGTTGTCGTGTGAGGTGGTGAGTTCCCCGTGGCCAGAGGGATTCCAGAGGCCGCTGTCTCTCCATCTCAGAGGCTCGGGAGCGCTGCTGTCGCACAGACACGGTGCCAGCCGGCAGGAAGGTTCACGTTTGCTCGCAGCCGCTCACACTCGGTGCAGAGGAGCAGGCGAGGCGAATTCGCGCTCTCTAACCCTTGCGTCCCAGATGCTACCCTCCGGGCGTGACGGCAGGGAGACAGGACGGAGGGCTCACATCCCGGCTCGGGTGCTGAGTGTGTGGAACCGGCGCAGCCTCTGCAGCCCGCCCTCGTGCGCACTGGCCACGCTCCACGGGC
>NW_005371349.1:340208-341642 GCF_000412655.1 Myotis brandtii
GGCCGTCGCCACAGAGACCACATGCCCGCAAAACCCAAATATTTGCTGGAAAACTTGACGGGGAAAGTCTGCAAACCCCTGGCCCAGAGCAGCCCTGTCCTCGGAGGGGCGTCAGACCACACGTGACCCCGGCTTCCCCAGCAGCTGCGCTTCCCGAAGTGAAAAGAAGTAGCTGAGATGCATGTGAGTGGTCTGCTGTCGCACCCAACCCCAAATCCTTGCATTGCGACACTTGCTCGCTCCACACGTGACGGACACGAGGCGTTCTTTTCTCACGTGAAACCTTTGACATCCATCGGACCGGCCACGCTTCCAACGCTCAGGGGCCACACGTGGCTGGTGGCCACTCAGTCTAGAACAGCCGTGGGCAAACTACGGCCCGCGGGCCGGATCCGGCCCGTTTGAAATGAAAAAACGCTGCCCTGGGCTTCTGGGGCCTGAGCCCCTCCGCAGGGGAGCCTGGGGGCGGGGCCGTCCTGCAGGGAGGAGGCAGTTCCTATGGAGAGACACGCAGTTGAGTGGGTTCAGGGCGAATTCCTGGACGACCCGGAACCTGGGGCACGAGGGAGGGTGTCGCCCGGGATGTTTCGGGGTCTAAGCGGAGAAACTTGGGCTTTTCCCAATAGGCAGTGGGGGCCGTGGAGGGCCTGGGAGCCGGGCAGCGGCGTGATCAGATCGGTGGGGGAGGAAGAGTAACCCGGAGGGAAGAGGAGGCTGCAGACCAGGGAACAGCCGATGCTGAGGCCCGGACCAGGGGCAAGGAGCCTGGCGGGGCGGGCAGTGGGGATGAGATGGGGGGAGGGGAGGGTTTGCAGAAATGTATCCCCCGGACGTGGAGGAGGGTCCCTGTGGAATCGGTGCAGCCAGACAGATGTGCACATCTGGCCACACCCTTCTGCAGGCTTAACACCTTCCCCTCCTGTTCTCCCTTCACATCTGCTCTGAGCTGAGCTTTGGCTTGAGGCAGCCCCTCCTGGGTTCTGCTGTCCCCCAAGTAAAAGCACCCCAAAGCTCATTTGCAAGGTAGGTGGGATACGAACTCCCCACTCCAGAGGGGGCAGTGGCCCCCAGTCCCAGTGTCCCCAAGCCACCCTCACAGACACCTGGTCAGATCCAGAACAGTTTTACCCCCCAAAAAGCTCCAGGTGTGCTAAGCCTCCCTCCCCCCTCCCCCAGCCCCTGGCTGCCGCCGTCCTCTCTCCGTCTCTGTGGAGTCACCGGTTCTGAACGTAATGGACAGAATCATTGGGTTTAGGGCCGCAGTGTTCCGTGGCCACTGCAGTGTGGGCTCTGCCCTCAGGCTCCTAGACGGGAGGCGGGGGGGCGGGGGCGCACATGGCTTCTGGGTCCTGGGCTGGCGTGACAGGCAGGGTCAGCCTTGGCTGGTCCAGAGGGCCTTGCAGGCCTCCTGATCCCTTGGTCTGTGGCCCGTGA
>NW_005371349.1:342554-344508 GCF_000412655.1 Myotis brandtii
GGGTCCCCACTAGGCTGTTCCCCTGGTGGCATCTCTGACCACAGAGGGGTCTGGTCGGAGTCAGAAAGAGGGTCTGTGGGATGCCCCCCGCTTCTCCACACCCTCCCGGAGCTGCGCCCCAGCCTGCAGAGCAGAATTACAGCCTCATTTCCGGTTCCTGGGGTTCCCCTAGAGCTGGCGTCAGCAGCTGGTCTTGACACCCAAGGCACTGGGGGTCTGTGCCCAGCGCTGACCCAGGGGGCCCAGCCAGGCGGCCTCTTTCCCCCAGAAAGGCCCCGGCCTGCTGCCACCCCTGAAACTCGGAGCCCCCAGTTTAGTGACCACCTTCCACCCGAAGGACCTCTGACCCCCTGCTATAGGGGGCCCCAAGGAGGACCGGGGAGGTAGGGGGAGAGGCGGCAGAGGTGGGCTGGGCAGCCGGGGAAGTTGCCTCCCCCCCCTAGCTTGAGCCTCTGGGTTTGGGGTTGGAGGAGCACGGGGACCCTGCAGTTTCAGTCCCCGTCTGTCACTCACTCCCGCCAGCCCCCGCCACGCCTGCACCAGCTCTCGCACAGGCCTCGGCGACTGGGTCCCCTTGGCGACCCCCCCTGCAGGTGGCACCAGGGGATGCTCCGAAACGCTGCAGTGGGAACTGACAGGTCCAGGAAGTGTGTGCTCGGGTTTTTCCATCCCAGCACCTGCCTCTCCCGGCTCCTCCCCTCCCTCCTGCGCGGTTCAAATGTCTGATTAGTCCTTAGGAGATCGCGGGTCAATTTCCACAGCTCCTTCCTCTCCATTTAACTAATTTAACTGCACGATGGTTACAAATTTCATTTTTTTATAGCCCTGCTTCTCAGTCCAATTGAATCACTAAAATCTCATTTTCTCAGAAGCGTTGAGTATGTAACTGGAGGGAAATTACGCTCCCGTCTGCCTATTAGGACAGCTCATGCGTGTGTGAGCCACGTGACATGTATGTGACAGCCACACGGTCAGCCTGCATGCGGTGGGCTTGGCGAGGGCGGGCCGGAGGCGGGACGGGAGGCTCGGGTGTCCCATGTCAGCGCCGTGGAGGGCAGGGCCCCGGACAGGGTCCTGTCTCCGTCCCACCCCCAAGGGCAAGATCATGTGTGTGCAGACAGCCCCTCATGGCAGGGGGGGGAAACCACATTAACTCCCGATTACAAATAAACGCTATCTGCGGGCCCTTGTAATTAAAGGGAAATTCAATTCGCCTCTAATGCCCCATTACGCCGGGCTCTGCGAGGGGAAGCGGGATCGGGCAGCTGGTGTGATGGGGCAGAGCGGCTCTGCCAGCTCCCGGTTCTTGGGGGGGGGGGCCTCTAGGGGGGCGGCTGTAAGTCATTTCTGATCTGCTGGTCCCCCGGAATTTCCTCCTGTCTCCACTCCCCAAAGGCCCACTGTGTGGCTGCTTGGTGTCCTTGGGCAGCTGTGGGGTTTTTAAAGCATTTTTATTGATTTCAGAGAGGAAAAGATAGGGAGAGAAAGATGGAAACATCCACGATGAGAGAGAATCATGGATCGGCTGCCTCCTGCACGGCTCACACTGGGGATGGAGCTCGCAACCTGGGCCTGTGCCCTGACTGGGAATCAAACCCTGACCTCCTGGTTCATAGGTCGATGCTCAACCACTGAGCCACACCAGCCAGGCAGCTGTGGGTTTTGGTGTGGTGGCCGCTGTCCGCCCTGCAGGAGGCCCTGGTCCCCCGGGGGGTGGTCTGGGGCTCAGAGGGGCGTGGGCGCCATGGGGACCGGGTGTCCTGCCCGGGAAAGTGGAGAAAGGGCGGCGGCAGTGAGAGCGAGCGTGTGCGCAGCGTCCTGTGCCCGTCTGGACAAAGCTCTTTACACCCTTAACCACCCAGCCCCTCCAGGGGGCACCTCGTCACCCCATTCACGGCCGAGGAAGCGGGCGTGGGGCAGAGCAGCCCGCCCGTTGCCTGTCAGCGGCCGTATC
>NW_005371349.1:345202-346630 GCF_000412655.1 Myotis brandtii
AGACGGCTCCCTGGGGCTCGGGGCTCCGGGCGTCTGCGCTCCTAGGACCTGTGCCGGGTCCTCCGGGCCTCCATGCTGACTCCCTGGGGACATCATTAAATGCACCAGCCAGTTCCCCCTGAGCTTGATTCATCAGCCCGGGTGGGGTCTGGCTTCTACACTCAGGGTTTCTGACGGGGTTCCTCCGGCCTCGGGGGAGACACGGGGCTGTCCCTGTTCGGGGAATGGGTGAGTGGCGCGTGGTGGCCTCCTGGAGGCTGGCAGAGGGGCAGACCGGTGGCGGAGGGCAGGGATGCTGTCGGCGGGGCCAGCAGAAAGGCTCTTGGCCAGGAGTCAGTCCACTCTCCAGCCACAGGGGCCAGCTGCAGCCCGGACAGTGCCCAGTGCTAATGGCACCCGCCCCGGTCAGAGCAGAGACAGAGGGTGAGGACAGACTGAGACTGGACATGAGACAGAGAGAGACAAGGGGGGTGTCCACGGGCGGGACAGGCTCTCCCCAGGTCCTGGGCCCTTCAGCCCCTCCCCCACCTCGCTGGCCCACGTGGAGTGGGGGAGGAGGCCGCCCTGGCCGGGGAGGCTGCAGGCCAGACAGTGTGGCTCTGTGGTTCGCCAGG
The DNA here is from genome assembly GCF_000412655.1 of Myotis brandtii. Classification (NCBI taxonomy): domain Eukaryota; kingdom Metazoa; phylum Chordata; class Mammalia; order Chiroptera; family Vespertilionidae; genus Myotis; species Myotis brandtii. The sequence goes on from NW_005371349.1 coordinate 345,817, forward strand.
AATGAAATTCATTCTCACCCAGTGACCACAGTGGAGTCCGCCGCCGCCAGCCAAGGGCATGGAGTCCCCGCTCGCTCCCAGGGCCCTGTGTTCTCTGACTCCCGGGGGTTTGGAAGGGGGGGCAGCTCCCATCCGCAGACGCCGAGGGCGCGCCCAGTCCTGCGGCCCAGCTCAGGGGCCTGGTGGGGTCAGGGAGGGGCCAGGCCGTACCTGGGTCAGGCTGGGCCAGCTGTCCGTCCGTCTCTGTCACAGTCAGCTCTGCTGCTGCAGCGCGGAGACACCCACGGACACTGCGCAAGTGAATGGGTGCGGCTGGGTTCCGATAAAACTTTATTTACACCAACAAGCCGGGGCCAGCTTTGTCCTGTGGGCTCCAGTTGTCAACCCCGGGTCCAGCTGACCTGGGAACCCTAGGCCTGCCCAAAAGGGGTGGCAGGGGTCGGGACACAGAAACCCAGTCACCAACCAGCGGGCTCAGCGAGGGCTTGCCCTGCCTCAGCAGGACATGGGGCGCCAGACCTCTGGGGTCCTTGTCCCTGGGGTGATGGGGAATGGAGACCAGGGCAGCCACGGTGGGACCCCGAACCCGAGCTCTGGCCCAGGAGATGGGCACCTGGGCCCCGAGGCTGGAGGACACTTTGCTCGCCCCCTGGGTGACCCCTCCAGCCTAGAACCCGTCTGAGATCCCAGGGGGCATCGCAGAGCCATGAAGGGGCCAGGCACGCCCTCCTGAGAGCAGCAGCCACATCAGACCCCCGGCCAGCGGAGGGCTCGCCGGAGCTGCCGTCCGCCCAGCTGGGCAGGACCCTGAGGG
>NW_005371349.1:347357-348943 GCF_000412655.1 Myotis brandtii
TCGCACATTACCATTTCATCATACTCTGAAATATACATGAAGTTGGCTGGATGCAGGCAAAACTGCACCACTTACCGCATGAATATTTCATGCTGGCTTCACTCCGAGGTGTCCATCTCCCGGCGCTGGGAGCCCTCTGTCCGGGACCTCCCCGCCCACTCACCTGCCCGCGGGGGGCAGAGCTGGCCCTTTGCTGAGCAAGGGGCGCCTGAGGAGGGGGGACCAGGCGTGCTGAGGTGAAGTTGGCTGGATGCAGGCAAAACTGCACCACTTACCGCATGAATATTTCATGCTGGCTTCACTCCGAGGTGTCCATCTCCCGGCGCTGGGAGCCCTCTGTCCGGGACCTCCCCGCCCACTCACCTGCCCGCGGGGGGCAGAGCTGGCCCTTTGCTGAGCAAGGGGCGCCTGAGGAGGGGGGACCAGGCGTGCTGAGGGGTTCGGTGGCTGTCGGGGGATCTGTGGGGGCCCCGGGGACGTGGAGTGAGTCCTGAGCTCCTCTGGGGCAGCCACACCCCCACTTTGTGGGCTGAATATTCAGAATAAAATCTCGGTGTGGCAGAGAGCCCTGGGGAGGGGTGCCCGCTGGCTGATTTCCCACAATGCTCCAGCGCGGGCCGCTGCCCGTCAGCAGGCGGGGCAGACCCCTGAGGCCTTGGGAGGGAGGCTACCGTTCATGTCTGTGCAGGGCACCTCCACTTCGGGCCCGGGGGGCTGAGGACAGGCCACGTGGGCCTGGGAGGGGCAGCTGCCGTGTGCGTGTGCGCGCACATGTGGGTGTGCGTGTGTGCATGTATGCATGTGTGTATGTGTGTGTGCATGTATGTGTGTGTGCGTGTCGTGCGCGTGTGTGCGTGTGTGCGTGCTCACATGTGGGTGTGCATGTGTGCGTGCGTGTATGTGTGTGTTGGGGGTGTGCATGTATGCATGTGTGTGTGTGTGCGTGTGTGTATGAGTGCATGTGTATGCATGTGTGCATGTGCGTGCATGTGTGCAGGTGACTCAGAAGTACGCAGGTGCTCTGAGGAAGGCGTGGGAGGTAGGCCCGCCCCTCCCAGCTCTAGGGCAGCCATGGCCTGCAGGGGTCAGCTGAGGGCAGCAAATGATGGTCCGGAGGAAGCAGAAAGGAAAAGCAGCGGCCTGTGTGGCTCAGTGGTTGCGCAGGGCTGCCTGAGGGGCCGGGAGCCCCTGAGTCGCACAGGGCAAGCGTGGCCAGTCCGGGAAGTGGGGGGTCAGTGGGGTCTGCTCCCTCCCCCAGAGGTGGAGGCCTGAGCCCAGAACTTGAGCCTCAGGGCGGCTGCCTCGGGTTCTGCCGTGTCTCGGCCTCACTCACTTCAGCACCCCTCACTGTGTCCCGTTTCCAGGGCTCCTGCCGCAGCTCTTGTGGGGATGGGAGACAGCACATCCCACTGGCAACTGGAAAGTGCCTGCCCTGCCAGGGTCCCCCTAAGGAAGTGGCTCCCCACCCCCACGTACCCCTCTGCGGTGCCCTGGCTGCAGAGATGCTCAGGGAAGCCCCGCGCCTGGCGACAGATGGCGGCCGTCCTGCCCCTTCTCTCTGCAGGACCAGCCTCCCCGGAGGCTGC
>NW_005371349.1:350285-351237 GCF_000412655.1 Myotis brandtii
AATGGCTTTCCTTCAGCCCCTTGCAATTCCTGGAGAAAGGCCCGGACTGTCCCCTCCACCCGCCAGTCCTGCAGACTCAGTGGCTGATGGTCCCAGCCTTCCCCGTCCTCTGGGGAGTCCAGCCTCAGCCTCAGCCCAGCCTCGGAGGCCCTTGGAGGTGCAGGGACCACCAAAAAAAAATCAGACCCTGCCTCTGAGCCCTGGGACAGCGTCTCCCGTAAAATCAGGTCCGGCTGCCGGCTCCTTGTCACGGCACCGCGATGAGGTTTCCTGTCCTGTTTCGCCCTCAGCACCTGCAGGAGCTCTGGTTCGTAGCCTCGTTTGGGGGCTTGGAAGCGGGGACCCCGAGAGGCTCCGCAGCCGTCCAGCTCCACCCTGGTCTCGGCCAGCATTGGGGCGAGCTCAGCGTAACGTGGCCAAGCACTGCTCCCCCACCCCCTGGGGCCACAGAGCAGGGCAGCAGGAGCTTCTGGAAACATCTAGACCAGACCCACCCAAGACCAGAAAAGAACTGAGGGAGGCCACCCGAGTGAGGCTCCGGAGGGACCCCGGCTGGAGACGGGACCCCAGACCTGGGGCTGGAAGCTCAGGAGGTGCTCAGGGCCAGGAGCGTGGGTGGTCCCCGCCCCGCTGCTGGGCCCAGGCCTTCTGTGCTGAGGACACAGCCTGGAGGGGGAACCAGCCGAGGGGAGGCGGCGCCCACGGGCCGCAGCGGCTGCTTTGTATGGGTGGCGCGGCGTTTTGGGTAATGAAATATTCACAGGTCAGTGATTCCTTGAGAAATGATGGGGATCAGTCAATTCCTTTTCAGGGAGTAATTTTCTTCCCTCGCAGCCGTGTTCCGTGTTGACTGTCATTAGCATGAGAGGGAGGCTGGATCGAAGACGCTTGTCAGAGCTCAGGACGAGCTGCCACCTCGTCACAGGCTGTGGCGCGGGGCTGGCCGCCCCCG
>NW_005371349.1:351509-354462 GCF_000412655.1 Myotis brandtii
TCCCGGGTCTCACCAGCCTGCCTCCCACCTGGTGGGGGGGCAGAAGGGGCCCCGGGACACTCTCTCCGGGGTGCGGGCACGAGGAGCCCGTCCTGGGCCTCCGTCCATCCCGGACCCAGCCAGCTGCCCTGAAAGAGAAGGTAAATGGGTCTCATCCCTGTGCCGTGAGCCGGTCCTGGGGGCGCGTGGTGAGTCCCCGGTAGAAATGGACCCTTTTCCGGCCGGCGTGGCTCAGTGGGTGAGCGGCGACCTATGAAGCAGGAGGTCGCGGTTGGATTCCCGGTCAGGGCGGAGGAGGCAGCCAATCAGTGATTCTCTCTCACCATTGATGTTTCTGTCTCTCTCCCTTCCTCTCTGAAATCAATAAAAAATGTCTTTTTAAAAATGGACACCCTCTGCTCCAGGCCTCCCACCAGCCCTGCCTCCGGTCCCTCAGCTTCATCCCCTTGTCCTGAGGCCCAGACCCCCTGGGGAGGCCGGGAGGAGCCTCTTGCAGAGATGCGGGGGCGGGGCAGCGCTCCCTGGGCCCTCTTGTCCTCTGTCCTGGCCCCTTGATGAGGACCCAGAGCCAGAACAGCCCCAGGAGAACCTGCCCCCCTCCCAGCAGGCCCAGACCCCACGCCGTGAGGCACCCAGGCTGAGTCCAGAAGTGGCCACTCTTGGCCTGTTCAGAGGACCCCAGGCGTCCTGCCAGCCAGTCTGTGTGGGGAAAGCAGGCTCCCCACCTGCAGGCCCCTCCCACCTGCAGGCCCCTCCCACCAGCAGGCCCCTCCCCACCTGCACGCCCCTCCCCACCAGCAGGCCACTCCCACCAGCAGGCCACTCCCACCTGTACACCCCTCCCACCAGCAGACCCCTCTGAGGGTGGTCTGGCCACCTGGTCCTCGCCCTCTGAAGCCCCAGTGGGGCGCGATCTGGCGGCCTGGTCGGTCCTGCTGGGGTCAGCAGGTCAGGGAGAGATGTCCACAGAGAAGGGGCAGCTTGGGGTGGAAATCCCATCAGTGCTCAGCCATGGGCAGCAGGGCCTGTTCAGAGAATACCTTCGATTAAAAATTGATTTTTCAGTTGAATCTCAGTCGTAATGAGCCACATTCAGACACCTTCCCCACCCCCCGCCCCTCCCAGACAGGGTTACGGTCACCGGCGGCCCCGCCTCGGGGTGGGGAGGATGTAGTGAGGAGCCAGGGCGGGAGGGCCGTCCGTTCCCGCATTTGGGAGTCATTACAAATGAGGTGCGGGGTTGTTAAATGGAAGTGTCACGGTGGTAAACCGAGTCCTTATTTACTGCCAGCTTGTGCCTCCAGTGCGGCTCCCGTTAAAAGCTGTGATATTTAATTTCCCTGGATCCGAGCAGTGTTTCTAAAGCATCATAAACAGCACCGCGTCTCTCCCTCTCCCGCTCCCGAAAACTCGGAGCCGTCGGCCAGAACCCGCCAGGCCTGCAACCCCGCGCCTCCGTGTGTCTCTCCTCCTCGGGGCGGGTGGGGCAGCAGGCGGCTCTCCCAGGCCCCGGGCCTGGGCAGTGGAATCACCAACACGCTGACTCCCGGCAGCAGCGCTCACAGGCGAGGGCTCGACACGGCCGGGCTACCCTGACGCGTGTGACGCCGCCGTCTCGTCCGGCCGCCCAGGGGAGCCCTGTTCCCATCCCGGCCTCACAGACGGGAGACAGACGGCCGGGCAGGGGAGGGTCTCCCCGGGACCCTCAGCTTCGCAGGGCCGGAGCTCAGGCCGTGTTGACCCAGTGCGGGGCTGTGGCCCTCCTGGACTTGGACCTCAGGATGCTCAGCCGCATCCTCACCTGCCGGTTTGCTGTGTGACCTCGGGCCCCGTGCTCACCCTCTCTGAGTCTCTGTAAAGAGAGAGACCCAACCGCAGCTACTCGTGTTGTAACTCCAACTTCAGGATCAGAAAGAGGGAATTGACTGCTAGTGTAATGAAATCAGTTTTAAAAAACAAAAAGCAAAAAAAACCACAACACAACAGCCCTGGCCGGTTTGGCTCAGTAGAAAGAGTGCCGGCCTGTGGACTGAAGGGTCCTGGGTTCGATTCCCGGTCAGGGCACATGCCCTGCTGTGGGCTCAATCCTCAGTAGAAGGCAGCCCATCCATGATTCTCTCTCATCGTTGATGTTTCTGTTTCTCTCTCCCTCTCCCTTCCTCTCTGAAATCAATAAAAATATATTTTTTAAAAAGACAAACAAAACCCAGACAACTAGCCGACCAGGAAGCTGGACGTGGAGTCGGGTCAGTGAATGCTGACGCTCGGGACTGTGGCCGGCGGGAGCCCTCTCTGCAGCTGGGAGCTAGAGAGTCGAAGGCCCAAGCGCTGGCGGCAGGAAGGCAGGGGCCTTTTTGTGGAACATTCCAGAAGCCTGGAGTTCCATAGCACACGCCTTGGAGGTGCTGGTCCGGGGAGCACTGCCGGGGCTGCCGGTGGCCGTGCCTCTGAGCTGTGGGAGCTCAGCCTGGTTTCTGAGCCTCAGTTTCCCCGTCAAGGACGGCAACACCCCCAGGGTTGTTGTGAGGCGACAGTGCCTGCGCGTGGTAGGTGCTCAGCACGCAGTGTGCCTGGTCCCCTCGGGCATCGGGGACACAGCTGTACAGGCAACGTGCCCGCCCCCCAGGTGTCATCCCCGCCGAGTGCGGTCCTGCCCGGCCACAGCCTCACCTGGTCCCAGAAGGTCCATTCTGCCTTGGGGCCAAGTCCTGGTGCTAAGGAATTGTCCGCTCCTGTCCCCACCCGCGGGGAGTCGGGAGGGCCGCTCGTCCCCCTCCCGGTCTGAGGAGCAGTGATCCCTGACCGCCCGGCCTCCTGGGTGCGCTGTCGGCCTCGTCAGCAGGAGAAGATGAATGTCTTTAATTCAGGGAGCTTTTCGGGCGCCAGCGAGAGGGAGTCGATCACCTCCAGGCCCCGGAGCCCGAGCTGGCACCTGGGCACAGCAGGGCGGGCG
>NW_005371349.1:354919-357002 GCF_000412655.1 Myotis brandtii
TCTCTGTGTGGCTTGGGTGCGTGCGCACTGCACGTGGGAGGCGTGAGTGTGGACATGGGTGTGAGCGCACACCGGGCGGGGCTGTGAGAGCGCATGCCCTGTGTGCGGTGTGGGCGAGGTGTGTGTGGGGTGCACACGGTAGCTGGATGCGGCGAGACGTGGCGTGTGGGCGAGCGTGACCCCAGGAGTGAGCGTGCACAGTGTGAGGGCCCGTGTGCAGGCGTGTTGTGTGCACGCAAGGGCACCGTGCATGAGCGTGTGCCTGTGCGTGCGCGGGCCATGAGCACTCTGAGTCCCCTGAGATGACCTGGGACCACGCGAGCATGCCCACGCGTGTGCATGTGCTGCCGTGACGGGGCGGTGGGCGCAGGGGCCTTGGCCGTCTGTAGGTGCCGGCTGACATGTGCCGTGGCTTCTGGAGAAGAAATGTTTAAAAATGGAGCTGTCAGCCCCGAGCTGACGGGCGCGATCAGCAAAGTGCAGCGTCGGCAGGAAGGCCGCTCCCTCAATTACCCGCGGAAACGGCTTTGTGCTGAGGAGGCAGAGCGGCGGGAGCGCAGCAAGTGGAGCAGACCCAAAAACTTCATTAATTAAAGAAGCTCATTAACGAGGGACATTTAATCAGCCGAAGATTGGATCGCGCTCGCCTCCGCCACGAGCCAGTCGGGCGCCAAACGGGAAGCGAGGCCGCCTGCCTCCTCCGCCGGCCCAGCTTCCACGGTGCCTGCCGGGCCTAGGGCCAGAAGAGGGGCCGAGGCCGGGGCTGGCCTGGGGGGCCGTGAGGTGTGGGGGGGTGCTGTGCAGGCAAGTTCCAGCGACCGGAGTCAAAAGTGTCCCCCGAGGGTGATTTCGCCCCCTGCCGGGCGCGCGTGGTGGTGTAAGCTGACAGTGGGGCTGTCACGTTGGGGATGCTGCAGGCGTGAGCGGGGAGAGCCCGTGTTGCTGAACACCCTGCGGGGGTCCCCACACAGAATGGCCGGTCCCAGTGTCCGCAGTGCCCAGGCCGAGCGCCCTGCCGCACGCTGTGTGCGGTCATACCTGGGACAGGGGTGAGCATGTGGCTGTGGGCACGTGCAGAAGTGTGTGTGCACAGGGAGTGTGTGTGTGAGTGTGTGCACAGGGAGTGTGTGTGTGTGTGTGTGTGCGCGCGCACAGGGAATGTATGTGAGAGCATGTGTGCACAGGGAATGTGTATGTGAGTGTGTGCACAGGGAGTGTGTGTGTGTGTGCACAGGGAATGTATGTGAGAGCATGTGTGCACAGGGAATGTATATTAGAACATGTATGTACAGGGAATGTATGTGAGAGCGTGTGTGTGTGCACAGGATGCATGTGAGAGTGTGTGTGCACAGGGAATGTATGTGAGAGCATGTGTGCACAGGGAATGTGGGTGTGAGTGTGTGCACAGGAACTATAGATGAGGGCATGTCCCTGTGCACAGGAAATGTATGTGAGAACATGTGTGCACAGGGAATGTATATTAGAACATGTATGTACAGGGAATGTATGTGAGAGCATGTGTGTGTATGCACAGGATGCATGTGAGAGTGTGTGTGCACAGGGAATGTATGTGAGAGCATGTGTACTCAGGGAATGTGTGTGTGTGTGTGTGTGTGTGTGCGCGCGCGCACAGGGACTGTAGGTGAGAGCGATGCTGCTGACAGACCACTGGCTGGGCCGCTCTCCCCGGCCGGCCGCCCTGGCGCGGGGCTGTGGACAGAGCAGGCGCTCAGAGGTGCCAGCAGGTGAGGGCTTAGGCGTCCCTCCCCGAGGGTGTGGATCCCAGGCCCGGGAAGCCACTGACACACCCAGGGCCACAGGGAGCCAGGCTCTCGGGCCTCATTTCCCCTCTGTGTCCCCCTCACTTTGACGGGGCCAGACGGGGTCGCCCACATAATCCCAGGAGGACACGCAGAATCCCGCTGGCATCTTCCGGAATCAGCCGGCCGGTTGCTGGGGCCGCCCAGGGCCTCCCCTGTGGACTCGGCAGCCAGCCCCTGCGTCCTTCCTCAGGCCCCCTCTGCGCTGTCACTGCCAGGCCCACCCACGGCAGGGTCCCCACGGCGCATCTCCTGACTCCTGA
>NW_005371349.1:357134-362129 GCF_000412655.1 Myotis brandtii
CTGCCTCCTGAGCTCTGTCCTCCCAGGCCCGGCCCGGCTGGGCCCGCCCCCTCCCTGCTCCTGGTCACCGGGCCCCCCGGCCTTGCGGTCTGCAGGGTGGACAGTCCCTCCTCGGGGCTCCTGCAGGATCCAGGTGTGGCCCCCACCCCGTGGACGCTCCTCCCTGCTCTGTCGGAAGCATCGGCTCATGCCACAGACCCAGCCAGGGTCCCAGGCCCACGGGCCTCAGCGAGGCCAGGGCGCCAGCAGACGGGCAGGTCCCTTCCCTCCCAGGACATCTGTGGTCTGTGGTCAGTAGGGACCATTCTCTGTGTCACAGATGCTGGGCCAGGAGCCCCGAGCCTGCACCCGAACAGCTCCCGGGTGCCGGTGCTGCTGGTCCACGGGCCACTCCCACATCCCCACTGTGTCCAGCTGCGGGTGCCACACGCGACTGTTCCCGCCGAGGGCCCTGTCCCCGCCAGGGCTCTGTCCCCGCCAGGGGACTTGTCCCAACTGTGGATAAACCCAGTTCTCAACCCCCCCCCCGCCCCCCCGCGTTGACTGTGGGACGCGTTATGTAAGCTTGGCTGCCAGGAAATTTACTCCCGGATTCCATTCCCCGGCTTCCGCGTGAGCCTGCTCCCCAGAGCTCACAGCAGCCACAGGGCGCCGTGGGAGGAAGGCAGGGCGTCTGGACCCTCAGGCCACTGGGCCCAGACCCTGGGTGGCACCTAGGGGTGCCCTGGTGCCCATTCTACCTCCCATCCCCACCCCCGGCCTGCCCGCCTCATATCCTGGGCACCGTGCCTGATACCCTGCTCCACTTGCTAATGAAGGCCATATTCCTTCATGAAGATGGAGGGGGCAGCTTCGGGGCAGAGGTGCCCTCCAGGCCCGAGGTCGGACGGGGGTTCTCCGGGCACACCTCCTCCTGGAGGTCACCGTGGCCGCTGCCCGTGGCTTTGTCCTCACAGGCCCTGGGGGGGAGCTTTGGCCCCGCCGCTGTGCCCTCCGCCCCACCAAGTGGGAGCGCAGAGGTGCCGCGAAGCCCACCTGCTTAGAAATGCATGCGCCATCTCAGCGGCAGGGAAGGACGGCGGAGGAACAGAATGAAGGTCACAGGGGAGCGGAGAGCCTGGAAGGCTTCCCGGGGGAGGTGTTGCGCACTCCCAGGACGGAGGGGACCAGGGGGAGGGAAGTCTCAGCCGAGAACCCCTGTGCAGGGCCTGCGCGTGAGCACGCCTGGGCCGGGCGGCGCACTGCGGGCCGACACAGCAGGTGCTCACAAGCAGTTCCTGAGGGGGAGGGGAGGGCGACGCCGGGGCAGCCGAGCTGTGTGGGAGCCGCCGGGAGACGGGTGGTCTGAGGCCCAGCCTGGCCCTCCTCAGGGACCCTCCCTCCGGCTCCTCACCTTCCTCCCAGATGTCGCCCCCCACCCCTGCCCTGGCACCCCGGCCTCACCCACCAGGCCCCGGATGAAGTAATACGGGGTTGACACGCCGTCTGACGGCCCTAATTAATAAAAGATATTAAGCTGCCCGCCAGAGGCAGGATGGATTGGCTGGGACGGGAGGAGCGCACGCAGTGGATTCTCGCCCCACCTTGCAGCCTCCAGCCTCCCTCCCAGCGAGCAGCGGGCTCTCCTCCGGGCCTGTTCTCTCCTGCCGCCTGGGGCACCTCCCCCGCCTCCCGAGGAGCCCACCTCCCGGACCTCGTCCTCCTGCTGGGACACGGGAGGGGACCTGGAGCCCGACCGGGGCAGCCCCACTCCCCAGGCGGAGCCACGACTTGTGTTCAGAGCCCAGCCCCGCGTGCCTGGACGTGGGCACCGGGGCAGGTAACTTCCCGCCCAGCCTTCCGTGGGGGGCGACTGCCAGGTCACAGTGTCGACAGGGACATGAAGTATCACATTTTTATTGCTGAACGCAGGGCCAGGCTCTCGTCAGCCGTCTGCCTGTGGCGGTCACAACCACAGTCAGCATTTTCTGAGCACCTGCTGTTTGCCTGAGCCCTGTCAGGTGCTGTGGACTCAGTGGTGAGCCAGACCTCCTTGCCAGGGCCCAGACCTCCATCCGGGGACCAGACCTCCATGCCAGGGCCCAGACCTCCACTCGGGACCCAGACCTCCATCCGGGACCCAGGCCTTCAATCGGGACCCAGACCTCCATCCGGGACCCAGACCTCCATCCGGGGCCCAGACCTCCATCCGGGGGCCCAGACCTCCACCCAGGACCCAGACTTCCATCCGGGGCCCAGACCTCCATTCGGGACCCAGACCTCCATCCGGGGCCCAGACCTCCATCCAGGGCCCAGACCTTCACCCGGGACCCAGACCTCCATCCGGGACCCAGACCTCCGCCCGGGACCCTGACCTCCATCCTGGGGCCCAGACCTCCACCCAGGACCCAGACCTCCATCCGGGACCCAGACCTCCATCCGGGACCCAGACCCAGACCTCCATCCTGGGATCCAGACCTTCAATCAGGGCCCAGACCTCCGTCAGGGTCTTAGACCTTCATGCCAGGACCCAGACCTCCACCCGGGTCTTAGACCTTCATGCCAGGACCCAGACCTCCGTCCGGGTCTTAGACCTTCATGCCAGGACCCAGACCTCCATCCGGGACCAGACCTCCATGCCGGGACCCTGACCTCCATCTGGGACCAGACCTCCATTCGGGGCTCTAACCTCCATCCAGGGCTCTAACCTCCATCCGGGGCAGCCCCAGTTGAATCCCAGACTTTGGCTTGTCCACAAAAACTCTCCTGTGACGGCTTATATGGTAAAACAGCCCCCTCTCTGCACCCGTGGGCATCCCCTCTGACCTGGCTGCCGCCGCCTCCGGGCTGGCCCACTGGCTCTTCGAGGCGCCAGGACGTTGGGCTGTGAGCCTGGCCAGCACCCGGGGCTGAATCATCGCCTCTGGAAACCACGCCAGGCTTTCCAATGCAGTTATGCTCCGCGGGGAACCTGCATCCAGGCCCCCGCACCTTGGCCCCCTCTCTTGGGCGCAGACATAACACCAGCCCTGCCTGCGTCACCAGCGGGGCCGCTGCACCCGGTGCCATTTCCTCCCGTGCACCGAGGGCTCTCCCAGCCCCTTCCTGGGCTCCCCGTCATCACACCTTCCCTGTGGGCGTGCGCGGGCCAGGCCCCCTCCTGGGAGATGTTCGGGTGACTCGCGCTGTTTCTGCCCAGCGGGCCCAGAAGCACGGCCGGAGTCACCCCAGGACCAAACCCAACCCAGCCAGACTCGCCGCAGGACGGGGCAGCCTGACCTGGGCCCCCGGGACTGAGTCCGTGTGCCACCTCCCCCGACGTCATCGTGTGTCAGCGTCACTGGGCCCGAATGGGACCCAGGCCAGAGGGGACTGGGGAAGTCGGGGTGAGTGAGAGGAAGCAGGTGAGAGAGCCTCCCTCTCTCGGAGCCTGGGAGGAGGGGGCGCTGGGAAGATGTAAGTTAGCACAAGTTCTAATCAAATATTTATCAGTTAATTGATCTCGTGGGCTGCCTCACCCTCACCCTCAGCCCCACAATTTCCTCCAGCTCTCCTGCTCCTCCCTCCTCACCTTCCGAGTGCTCCTCCACCCGGGCAGTTCCCCCCGCCCCGCCCTCCCCTCCTCCACCTGCACTGCCCTTCTCACTGGGAGCTGGGGACTTCGCTAAGACGTTTGCTAACAGTGGGTCATGGGGCTTCGCAGGTGACTCTGGAACAATGAAACGGGGACCTCTAGCATGGGGCGTGCATTCATGTGTGCGTGCGTTCGGGTGTGCCATGCATTCGTGTGTGCCATGCATTCGGGTGTGGGTGTGGGTGTGGGTGTGGGTGTGTGTGTGCCATGCATTCGTGTGTGCCGTGCGTTTGGGTGTGGGTGTGCGTGTGCGTGCACATGCACGTGTGTGTTTCCCTCCCCAGGTCAGGAGCATGAACGCCACCCCAGTTTCTGCAGAGAGAGGGAGGGGACCCTCACCAGGGAACAGGACAGGACTTCTGCCTACCAGCTGTCAGGGGTCCCCCAGGAGGTGGGGGGTCCGGCACTGAGATGCGGAGGTTGGCGTTGGAGCTTGGGGAGCAGGGGGCCCTCAGGCCTCCACCTGCAGGGGGTGGGCAGGCGGCTGTGGGGCCGGGCCCCGGGCCTGACAGTGGAGCCCCCAGCGGGGTTTTTGACTCCCCGTTGCCCTGGGGCAGGCGGCCTCTCTGGGCACCTCGCACTTTAACAGTGGCTTCGCGTCCAAATTCACTCTCCGATGGGCTGGCTGCAGGCCCACAGCCCGCCCCGGCCGCCCAGGGGCAGGCGTCGGGAGTCGTCGTGGCTGAGTGGACAGTCCCAGCACGCTCTCTGGCAGGAGCGCCCGGACGGCTCCTGGGGCAGGTGGACAGGAGATGTCAGGTGTGAAGGGGGATGGCGGGAGCTCGCACAGGGTCCTCCCCGCGCGGGGAGAAGAGGAGTCATGAGTGTCCGACTGTCGGCGCCTGTGCGAGGTTCTGCCTCGCCGCTGGGCTGCTCACGCAAGCCTCGGCACCTGTCCCGACAGGTGAGGGCGCTCTGTCGCCTGGGGACACCCCGGAAGGCCAGAGAGCGCCTCACCTGCTCAGAGGGGCTGCCGCGGGCCGGCCCTCGGGCGCATCTGCATGGGGGTGGGGAGCCTTTCTCCTGCCCAGGGCCATGTGGGCATTTGTAGTCATTCTCGGGCCACACAGAATTACCCACGGAAACACCAGCCTGCTGGATTCGGCCACACATTTCATTAACTCGCCCTAATGCCCTGGCAGGGCCAGGCCAAAGGATTCTCAGGGCTTCTACGGCCCTCGGGCCGGACGTTCCCCAGCCCAGCCCCCGCCCCTGGACACCATAAGGGACCCCCGTCCCTCCTCTGAGGCTGAGGGACTTCCGTCCAGGCTGCGTGTATGCCCCACATGGCCGGTTCCCACAACACCCCAATTCCAGGCGTGGGCAGAGAGTCCACACCGACAAGCTCCTGGGGCCAGTGTCCGGGCCCCCCCCCCCCCCCC
>NW_005371349.1:362144-362595 GCF_000412655.1 Myotis brandtii
CCGGTAAGGGGCCCCCGAGACCAAGCTTCAGGGAGCGAGGCCAGGCTGTGGGTGGAGGGGCAGGAGACTTAGTGGGGGTCCCAGCCTCGCAGCTCTTGGTCCTCACACGAAGCATCTCTCCGGTGGCCCCTGCTGAGCCAGGCCCAGCCAACCCTCGCCTCGCCTGGGAGAGGGAGCGTGTCCCGGCTGCCAGTGACCGTGAATGGGAAGCAGGGGCTGGCGGCGGGAGAGGAGCCCAGGGCCTCAGCGCTGTCTCGGTGGCGGGCACTCCTCTCCTTTCTAATCACTTGTAATCTACCTGCTTGGCTGCCCTCCAATCAGATAGCTTCAATTATGTGGTTGTAATGCCGCCGGAGAACGGGCTGAGCCCTGCACTTCCGATGTGAGCGTGTGGTGAGGGATGGCTGAGCCCGCCCCCTCCCGAGACCAGGACCCCAGCCTGCCCCAGCCA
>NW_005371349.1:363016-363367 GCF_000412655.1 Myotis brandtii
GCCACCCAACCTCCCTGCTGGCTCCACCCCAGCGCTGGCTGCCCGGGCTGGGCAAAGGGCCAGCAGCTCCGAGCTGCCCAGGATGGCTCTGCCCTGGCGGCTCCCGATGGGTGCCCCCTCCACATGCCCTCAGCCCTCCCCCTGACCCAGTCTGGCTCCCAAGGTGCTGCGTGGATCCAAATATGACCTGTCCTCCCCGGGCGGACAGCACCGTCAAGCTCTGTGCGGAAAGAGCCCACCCCGCTGCCCCCGGGCTGGACTGCACCCTCGTCTGGGGCCCAGCCAGGGCCCTTCCTCCCGCTTGGAGCGTTGCCCAGCAGAGCCGCTGGAAGCCATCAACTCGGCGCCCCG
>NW_005371349.1:364113-365958 GCF_000412655.1 Myotis brandtii
GCTGCCCCCCCCCACCTGAAGGCTGGGTGCCTGCGCACTGGTCAGCGGTCCCGGTCCCCTCTCTGAGGCCCTTCAGCTCAGCGAGCCTCTGTGCTCGGATCGGGGGGCCCGGGCACAGGCTGCACGAGCCCCGTTTTTGTCCAGACCCACCTCTCCTGTGTGTGGATCCCTCGTCATCTTTGCTTTTGGCAAAGGCAGCATGGGGCACGGAGCGTGCGTGGCGGCCAAGCCCACAGTGGACACACAGCTCTGCCCCAGGAGGGGCTGCCCAGGGCCCCAGAACAAGTCATCGTGCACGGACGGCTGGAGGCCACCCTCGGAACACGCCTCCTCCGAGGCCGACGGGCCGCCCCGCGGGGTGAGCCACATCGGGCACCCGGCTGACGGTCATCACACAAGTACAGAGGTTTTGAAGGAGGGGTGAGGGCACGGGGGGCTGCAGAGAAAGGAGCTTTGCAAGACCCGCTCCGTCCTGTCACACGTCGGCGGGCCTCGCTCATGGCAGCACTGGGCACAGGTCCGCGTCTGCTGCCCGAGGCCCCTGGGCCCACGGCCGCTGCCCAGCACCTTCTTGGCCTCCCCCCGGCTCCGTGCTGGCCTTGGAGAAGCCCAGATGGAGGGGGCTGCAGACTCCTCGGAGGGTGGCCGCCTCTGCGCTCCTGGCCTCGGAGGGTGAGAGGGGGTGATGGCAGCTGACACAGAGATGAGGACGCAGAAGCCAAGCCCCTGGGACCAGCGGCGGAGGCAGGGGTGTCGCTGGTGTGGTTCCGTGCCCCCTGCGTGTGGGCGCTGAAGCAGAGAGTGTTCTAAGGGGGGAGAGCCTGGGCCGCGGTGATAAACGGTGGGCCGGCCTCGCCTCCCCGCGGGCAGCCAGTGTGCCGTGACACATCGCACAACGTTACACGCGCCGAGCCCATTTATCTGCCTGCGTGCAGCTGTGCGGGGCCGGGCGCCTTCCTTCCTGGTGTCCTGGCCCTTCCCTGTCCCCACGCCCCCCCTTCTCCCACTTCGCCCGCTGCTGCTCCCCTGGGGGCTCGGGGGGACCTGGATCTTGGTGACACCCGTGGCCTCCGCCTCCTGTGGTCCTCCCCGCACTCCCCACCCAGGGCTCCCGGCTCCAGCCAGGCCTCCTGGCCAAGTGAACCTCTGCCCTCTGCTGGCCGAGGTCAGCACTGCATTCCCTCCAGGCCACAAGCGAGGCCACAGCCACCGGTTGGAACAAATTCCCTGAGGGCTCGGGGCACCTACCCTCCGCTTGTGCTCTCTCCAGGCAGGAGGCCCAGGGTGGCTTTGCTGGAGGCAGGGGTCCGGGAAGCCGACCGAGACAAGGATGCATCTGAGCAGTGCACTGGGGTGACCCCAAAATAATACGGGGGGTGGGGGAGCGGACAGGCACGAATCGAGACAAGAAAGGGAAGGAGGAAATAGAGGTTATGTTCTCATCTCGTTATCCCCTCGGTGCTGAGCTCACCCCCACTGGGGGGTGTGGGGGTGGAGGAGCCCCGTGGCGTCTGTCCACCATCCTGTCTGTCACCACTAAGGACGGCTGCTGGACGGTGACGCCCCCACTTGCCTTACCCGTGGGCAGAGCCAGGAGAGCGAGTCTCCGGCGGGCATTGGCGGTTCTGGCATGTCCCTGTGGGTGGCACACAGCGGGCCTCGTGCCCTGGCGTCCCGGTCCCGGTCCCGGTCCCGGTAAGCTGGCTGGGCACCTCGGTCAGTGGCCACTCATCACCCAGCAGCGTTGATGGAGCACCCACTGCGCCTTTGGCACTGGCGAGTCTGCAGGGAGGGACCCGGCTAAAGGCCGGCCTGGCGGTGAGCTGGCGCCCGTCCCTGGAGAAG
>NW_005371349.1:366007-368110 GCF_000412655.1 Myotis brandtii
TCCCAGCTGTGTCCACGGGGAGGCTGTGGGGGGGAGAGGCGGGGGCTAGCGGCAGCGTTGCTTCCTGAGGCCGGACCTTCAGCCCCGCTACTGAAACAGTGTTTGAGTCCAAAGTGAGGACCCGCTACACAGGACGGAACTGGTCACTGTGCGTGGCCCCCAAAGTGCTGAGAGGCAGCCCCCAGGTGCCCGTGGGGGGGCAGCACCCCTACGGATGTGTGTGCCCAGCGGCGGGTTCGGAAATGCCCACTTTGCATTTGGCCTTGAATGGTCCTGTCGGGAAAGGGCACGCATGGGACCCTGAGGCCCAATGGTCCCTGGAGCTGAGGGACCACGGTCAGACCTGGGCCAAGCGAAGCTGGGACACAGGGCCAAGGAGGCCCGGCCTCGCGCTGGCGTCCGGCACAGCTGGGCCGTGTCCTGTGAGCGTCTCAGCCCATTTCCCTGGCAGATCCCAGCCCCGGGAGGAAGGGTCCAAGGGGCTGGGAAGGACTTGGTCTCTGAGCTCCCCCCGCCCCCCGTGGGATGGAGCTGAGAGAGGCCCTCACACCCCGTCCTCTCCCCACAGCAGACAGACGAGGCGGCACAGACGGACAGCCAGCCGCTCCACCCCTCCGACCCCACAGAGAAGCAGCACCCCAAGCGGCTCCACGTCTCCAACATCCCCTTCCGGTTCAGGGACCCCGACCTGCGGCAAATGTTCGGGGTGAGTGTGTGCGGGCCCCCCATTCCTGTCCCCACCGCCTCCTGCCTCCTGGTCCAGCCAGTCCCGACCTGAGCCTGTGGGAGGGAGGGAGAGACGGATGGACGGACGGACGGACGAGGGAGGCCCACCTCCTCCTGCCCTCGGGCTTCCTGGGTCCCCTCCAGGCCCAGGCCAGTGCCCGTGGGGGGTAGGGGGGGGCGGCTAGCGGCAGCGTTGCTCCCTGAGGCCGGGCCTTCAGCCCCGCTGCTGAAACAGTGTTTGAGTCCAAAGTGAGGACCTGCTACACAGGACAGAACTGGTCACTGTGCGTGGCCCCCAAAGTGCTAAGAGGCAGCCCCCAGGCGCCCGTTGGGGGTGGATGTGTGTGCCCGGTGGCGGGTTCGGAAATGCCCACTTTGCATTTGGCCTTGAATGGTCCTGTCGGGAAAGGGCACGCATGGGACCCTGAGGCCCAATGGTCCCTGGAGCTGAGGGACCACGGTCAGACCTGGGCCAAGCGGAGCTGGGACACAGGGCCAAGGAGGCCCGGCTCGCGCTGGCGTCCGGCACAGCTGGGCCGTGTCCTGTGAGCGTCTCAGCCCATTTCCCTGGCAGATCCCAGCCCCGGGAGGAAGGGTCCAAGGGGCTGGGAAGGACTTGGTCTCTGAGCTCCCCCCGCCCCCCGTGGGATGGAGCTGAGAGAGGCCCTCACACCCCGTCCTCTCCCCACAGCAGACAGACGAGGCGGCACAGACGGACAGCCAGCCGCTCCACCCCTCCGACCCCACAGAGAAGCAGCACCCCAAGCGGCTCCACGTCTCCAACATCCCCTTCCGGTTCAGGGACCCCGACCTGCGGCAAATGTTCGGGGTGAGTGTGTGCGGGCCCCCCATTCCTGTCCCCACCGCCTCCTGCCTCCTGGTCCAGCCAGTCCCAACCTGAGCCTGTGGGAGGGATGGAGGGAGGGACGGACGGACGAGGGAGGCCCACCACCTCCTCCTCCTGCCCTTGGGCTTCCTGGGTCCCCTCCAGGCCCAGGCCAGTGCCCAGCAGGTAGCGAAGCTGCTGCATCTTTGGCACGGGCTCCGGGACCGTCTCCTCAGAGGGTGCCCTGCCCTGCCGGCAGGCGCCTGCTCCCTCCGCTGGGTGCAGGGGCCGGGCACCCGGCCTCTGGGCTGCGTCCTCTGGGCTCCGGGGATGGGTTACGGGACAAGACACAGTTCACGGGAAGCAAATCCCGGCCCGCGTCCTTCCGGGGCTGTCCCCGAGGTCGTGCCGTGGGGCCCAGCCAGCCGCAGGGAGCCCCCGTCACTTCATTTGCCACTTGCCTGAGCCCCGGGGGGTACAGGACTTGGAGTCCTCACATGAGGATTCTGCCCTCCCCCCCGACACCCACCGCTCCTGGCCCTGGAGCCGAG
>NW_005371349.1:368220-369324 GCF_000412655.1 Myotis brandtii
CCTGCCCAGGGCGGCCCCTCCTCCCGCTCTGTGGCAGCCTTGGGGTTGCCTTGTGACCCATGACACCACCTCTGGGATGTTTCGGGGTGAAGGGGAGCCCCATCATTTTACACACTGGAGGCCTCAGGACCTCACTGGCTTTGGGGGGGACCTGGTCACAGCTTGATGTTCTCACGTGCCAGCGAGAGGGCAGGAAGGGAAAGGCAGTCAGGTGCCCTGGCCAGTGTGTCCCGGTCGGGCAGAGGGGCCTGGGGTCCAGTCACTACGGGGAAGGGCCTTCCCATAGTCCTTTACCCGTTAGTGTGAATTAGGGGGGCGGCCAGCAGCTTGTGGCAGAGCAGGGAGGGACAGGGTGACGGTGACGCGGCGCTCGCCTGTCTCCAAGCACAGCCCAGCTTGTGGACGGGCCTCGTCCTGGCTCCACAGAAGGCGGGAGGCGTCCCTGTCCCCCAGCTACACGGAGGGAGGGCCCGGGCAGAGGGGCAGCGGTGAGGGTGTCCGGGGAGCAGGCTGCCCGCCAGCAGCCCTCACCCACCGTCTCCTGTCCCCCCCGACCCCCTCTCTGTCTCTGCAGCAATTCGGAAAAATTTTAGACGTGGAGAT
Source organism: Myotis brandtii (assembly GCF_000412655.1). Classification (NCBI taxonomy): domain Eukaryota; kingdom Metazoa; phylum Chordata; class Mammalia; order Chiroptera; family Vespertilionidae; genus Myotis; species Myotis brandtii. The sequence continues at coordinate 368,824 of NW_005371349.1, forward strand.
CATTTTTAACGAGCGGGGCTCCAAGGTGGGTGCCGCCCAGAGGCCGCCACCATTACAGCGCCGGCTGTAGGGCCGCCAGGCTAGCGTGTGACATGTGCGTCCCCTTCCTGGAGAGCTGCGCGCCCGCCCGAGGACCCCTGAGCGACACGGGTGCCTGTATGCCCTCCTCCACCCCCACCCCATGTCTGTGTTCTTGTCGTTGCTGCCGCTGCTGTCGCCTCCTTCTCTCTAAGCTGCCGGGACCTCTCTGTCCACACTGGGCCGCCCTGGGGCAGGGCCTGCCGGGGTCAGCCTGAGGCTGGTGGGGGGGGGGCAGGAGACGGGGGAGGGTGCCCGGCAGAGATGAGCCCTGCTCCCCGCTGTGGGACGAGAAGACACTGCCCCCCGCCAGGCTTCTAGGGTGAAGGTGGTAGGGCTGCCCCTCAGGTCCTGAAACCCAGGCTTAGGGCGACAGGCCTGGACCCTGGCAGGACTGGACAGTGTCCCTTGCAGCCTTGGCCT
>NW_005371349.1:369652-370706 GCF_000412655.1 Myotis brandtii
TTCCCCCTCCCCCTGCCCTGCCCCACCCTCCTTTTCTTCCTTCTTCTCATCCTGTGTCTCCCCGTGTCTGTCCTTCTCTGCTCACAGGGCTTTGGGTTTGTAACTTTTGAAACTAGCTCAGATGCTGACCGAGCCCGGGAGAAGCTGAATGGGACGATCGTAGAGGGACGGAAAATTGAGGTGCTCAGATAAGTGTGCTGTGGGGTGACACCCCACCCAGTTCTCTGCCACCCTGTGGAGCACCAGACCAGGGTCCCCCCCAAACCCCCGGAACAGGAAGTTGGGGGGAGGGCAGGGCCACACTGAGGCCAGAGCCCAGCCCATCTCTGTCCTGTGGGTCTAGACGTCAGCCTCCCCCAAGGTCCCCCCTCCCTTTCGTCTGTCTCTCCTTCCTGAACGAGAACCCCCACCTGGGGGGTCAGCCAGACCCTGGGAGGACCCCAGAAGTTGTGTGTGTGAGGGTTGGCAGCTCCAAGGACCACGGCCAGGCCAGTCTGCCCTCCAGCTGGGAGCGGCCATTGGTCCCCGACGCCCCTCACAGGGAGCAGCAGCTGCCTCCTGCCCCCCACCCCGCATGCTGCCTGCCCTCACCCCACGGGGTCAGCAGCAAGTGGCCAGGGCCTAGATGGGGACCCAGCCCAGAGGAGCAGCAGGAAGAGGAGGCAAGGTCCCCGACAGACAGCCAGGGGAGGGGGAGGGAGGGCTCAGCGGCCAGCACGCAGCCCGTTGGAGAGGTCTGGGGGGAGGGTTCCAAGGACAGAGGAGTGGGGGCCCTGACTTGGCCAGGCTCTGGCCCAGCCCTTGGTGGCACCTGAGGCTGTGGCCCAAGGCCCCCCAGGGCTGACTCGGGGCCCCTTCCTGGGTTCCACGCCCGGCCTGCTCTCTGCTCCCTTCCCAAGGGGCCTTCTTCCTCCTCCTCCTACTCCTCCTCCTCCTCCTGCCCGTTCCCGCCCCTGGACAGTGACCGGGCCTAGAGGCCTGGAGAGTAGGACCACCCCATGGTACTGCCTGCCCCTCCCTCACAGGCCTTGTCTCCCATGGGCACATCAGAAAG
>NW_005371349.1:370751-371145 GCF_000412655.1 Myotis brandtii
TAGAGGCAGGTCTGTTAGGGGCCTGAGAGGCCACCAGCCAGCGTCTCCCGTGACCTTGGGGCTTGGCTTGTGGAACAGCCGTGTGAAGGTCAAGAGCCAGGTCCAGACCCAGTGCCTGAGCCAGGGCCAGGCCAGGCCAGACAGCAGCCAGAGCTGGGGGGTGGCCAAGGCTCCCTGGAGGCGGCAGCACCACAGAGAGGAGGGGGGAGGAGGCGAAGCGCAGAGCAGGACTGGGGTGGCCCATGGCCCCACGGAAGCTAATGTTCCCCTCTCCCCGCCTCTGAGCAGGTCAATAACGCCACGGCCCGAGTCATGACCAACAAGAAGACGTCGAACCCCTACACCAACGGTAAGGCGCCCGGGGCCCGGGAGGCTGTGGGGGCCCCCGCCGGCC
>NW_005371349.1:371419-373299 GCF_000412655.1 Myotis brandtii
CTCGCCCTGTCGGGGGGGCGGCACCCCCAGGCGTGCGTGGCCCCCAGAGGCCACATGGACAGGCTTCGCACAGTGGCTCAGTGGCCACTTCCCGGAGTTTCATTTCCAAGCTCTGAGGGCGGCCTGGCTCGGGGTGCTGTGCTGAGTGGGTGCGGAAGGGCAGGCAGCCCCGGGCCTTGGCAATACTGGGAGGCTGAGGCCGCCAGAGCGAGTCCTGCTGGTCCCGCCGACCGTCCGCTGTGCACCTGGCCCCGAGCCGAGCAGGAGTGGCCGGTCCTCTTTGGAAACGAAGCGGCTGATGCTGAGTGCCGGCTGCCGAGAGAAGGGAGGGACGTTCGCTGTGGAAAACAAGCGCGCGGCGTTTGGACAGGTGCTGCCGTTAACACAAAACACGGGACCACCCAGGTGGGCCCCCCGGCCTCGGATCTGGGGCCCCTGACGGTGCACTGGGCCAGAGTCGGCAGGTGGAGGCGCCAGGAAGTCAGAGTGACAAGTGGAGGCGCCAGGATTCCAGCATCGGCAAGTGGAGGCCCCAGGGCAGCTGAGGCTCAGCCCGGCCTCCGTGAGGGCGGAGAAGAGCCGCCGGGCGGAGCCGGGGAGGCAGCTGGGTCATTGCCTCTGGGACTCTGCTCCGTCCTGGATCCTTACCCGAGAGACTCAGTTCTGGGGCCTGGAGGTCTCCCCAGGAGACAGACGGTTCTTCCCTCCTCCCCGGAGGTTGATGGGCTCCTGACCAGCAGCAGCGTTCAGATTCTGCCGTCGTCCTGTGATGGGACCAGTGACGGCGGCCCGCGGACAGTGCGGACAATGGCCCCGGAGGAGCAAGGCCACCGCCCAGCAGTGGGCACGCTGTCTGAATGTCTGGGGCCAGAGCCCACTCAAAGCCCCTAGTCTCCTCCTGGAGGCCTCGGTTGTGCCCCGGGTCCCTGGTGGGGGAGGGAGGCAGCCGGAGCAGCCAGCCCAGAGTGGCCAGCTTGCAGGGAGGGAGAGGCTGGTGCTGGTGAGGATACAGCTGGGGGCCAGGGAGTGGCAGGAACGGGCTGGCTCTGCCACACACCAGCTCTGTGACGCAAGGCTGCGGCACCTCTCAGCCTCCACTTGTCCATCTGTAAAATGGGAGGGTGGCCACCGACCTCAGTGGGGGGTTCTGAACAGGACGCTGTAAAGTGCCCGGGAAGGGCCAGCTGTCCTGTCATTATTATTTGAAGCCGAAGGCCTTTCTGCCCCAGCACCTTGCACTGGCTGCTCTGGGGACAAACACAGGAGGACAGCGGGAGAGGACTCAGCACTGGGGAGAGGGGCCCTGGGAGCTCGTCCCGGGACACAGACGCTGGGGCAGGAGGTGGGAGGAGGTTTGGGCAGAGGCCGGGCACCTTTCTCGGCCTCTGACCCTCCGGGAAGGCAACCAGGTGCCCCAGGAGACAGCACCCCCAGGAAGGGGCTCTGTTGTGCCCCCAAATCCCTCATCCCCGCGGGGGCCTGCAGGCATTTACACACCGTGCTCCACCCACCCTCCCTAATCCTCCTGTGGGGATCGCAGACCCCAGGGTGTGGGGCTGGTGCCCTTTGGGCAGGAGAGGCCCAGGGCATGCTAGGAGGGAGGGCCATCATTTAGGAAAACTCAAGGAGACACAGAGCCGCCTGGGTGGGGAGTGGTCCGGCCCCTGCGATTGGGGAGCAGGAGTGGGGATTGGGGGGTCCCCCCTCCTGTACCTGCCCCAGATTGCAGAGGGAGGGGCCACGCCCTTGGAGGGGAGTGTCTCAGGTGCAGTGTGCGGAGGGGAGATGGTGATTGGATTCCTTGCTTCTGATCTAGGCTGGAAGCTCAACCCCGTGGTGGGCGCCGTCTATGGGCCTGAATTCTATGCAGGTAAAAGGCT
>NW_005371349.1:373394-374096 GCF_000412655.1 Myotis brandtii
GGGCTGCGCCGCCCCCGCCCCCCATCCCCGCGTACGGAGCGTGAGTACCTGGGAGCCCCGGGAGGGAGGCGTGGGGAAAGGCCCAGGGGCGTGGGGAGGGCGGCCTGGGGCAACCAGACGGGGTAGGCAGCCTCTCCATATATGCGGGGGCCTAGGGAACCCCCAGATCTTGGCACTGCAGCCACGTTGTGATGGGCAGTGACCCAGGCCCACCCGGCCACGGAGCCAAAGGTCACTGGCATGTAGGGGACACCTGGGGCCCCAGGATGTTTGCAGTGGGGTCCTGGCTGGCCCTGGAGGTCAGTGGGCCCTCTGAGCCCAGCGGCACCTTGTCCCTGGGGCCGAGCGCCCGCCCCACAGGGGGACAGCTGCCTGGGGGGGGGGGAAAGCAAGGGGGCCGAGGGCCCCTGGGTTTGTGGGAGAAAGGAGCTGACAGCAAGGGTGTTACTCTATTGTTATACCAAACAGGGCACTGGAGCAAACGCTTGTTAAAATGCCAGTCCCATGGGCAGGCTTGGCACCCTGCCCCCTCCCTCCGCAGCCTCCGGAGCCGGCCACCTCTCCAGCGTTCCCACCACTCTCTTGTCCGTTTGCTTCCAGGGTCGTGTATCAGGATGGCTTTTATGGTGCTGAGATTTATGTAAGTGCAGCCCCGGAGGGAGGGGCCAGGCCAGCTCCCCTCCAGGAGCCGTCAGCGACTTC
>NW_005371349.1:374129-374929 GCF_000412655.1 Myotis brandtii
TAACCCGGCTCCTCTCCCCCTGTCCCACACCCCTGCCCCTCTCCCCTTCTCGGAACCCAGGAGGGTGAGGGCACTGCACCCCTGGGACCGCACACAGCCACGTCGGGGTTACCCGTGCTCACGCTGGGAGTAGCAAGGGGTCTCCCAACAGCCCATGAGCCACCGCCTGCCTCCCAGTTGTGCAAGGCGTTGTGTCCCTAACCACACCGGGGTCCCTGAAGGAGCCACAGCGGCCAGGCCTGAGAGACCAGGAGGCAGGGGCCCCTGGGCAGACCCTTGGGGGGGCCTTCTACCCCCCTCGTGGGGCCGCACTCACCGTTCCTCTGGCTCAGAGCCCCACCCCACACACAGACCTGGCCCAACACAGCACCCATTTGTGCCAGGGCGTGCCCGGAGCTAATGTCCTCCACCCTCCACCCTTCCCCGCGGCCAGGATGGCACCCAGAGTCAGCCGTGGGCCCCATGCCCCTCGGGCTCACTGGCCTGGTGGCAGGGGTGCTGCAGCCTCGCACTCAGCCTGAGGGTAGTGGGCGCCCACCTGTGTGTGTGGAAGGCGAGAAGGGTGAGTGAATGAGCGCATGACGCGGACAGACACCCTCCTCCCCCCGCACCGTGCTGCCGGGCAGCGTGCGGCCCGCGGGCCTCCCTTAGGCCACCAGCGAGGTGCCCCCAGCCCGCACCCGCTAGCAGCCAAGAGAAGGTGGAAAGGCCGTGGCCGCCCCGCTAAGCCCCTGTGATCTCCCCTCCCCTGTGCCCTGCAGGGAGGCTATGCCGCCTACAGATATGCCCAGCCGGCCGCG
>NW_005371349.1:375039-378399 GCF_000412655.1 Myotis brandtii
CAGGGACAGGAGGCTGGGGACCGGGAGCCAGCACTCCGGGCCCGCAGGGCGGGGATCCCACAGACCAGAAGCCCCACCCGCTGCTCAGGGGCCTGGGGATGGCTCCCCACGTGGACGCAGGGACTGGACAGAGGAGAGCAGGTCTGAATGGGCTTGGAGACCTCAAAACAGCTGCTGTCGTCACTCCCTGCTTCACGGCGGGGAGGCGGGGGACCCCAGTTCTCAGGGAGCAGACAGCCCCTCCCCCAGCTCTGGAGGCCCCGCCCGCCCGCCGTCCATCCAAGGTGCTTCCAGGCGGAGGCGGCTGTGGCCACGGCCTCCTGTGTGACAGGACCAGGCGGGGAGGGCTGTGACCCTGAGAGCAGCAGCCTCCGCCCGGGGGTTGGGGGGGGCGCTGTGCGTTCTGTGGTCAGGTCCAGGGGTCCCCCACCGTGGCCCAGCTGGCACCGCTCCCTGTGGGCACTCGGCCCATTGGCCTCAGAGCCGCTTGGGGAAGGGCACATGGCCGCACTCTAAGGAGGGCAGCGGTTGCTCGTGTCCTCGGGGCGGCTCTGGCCTGGGGACCGCCTGGTCCTCCCTCCCGGTGCGAGGCGGCACCCGGTCCCCAGGCCACACCTGCCTCACAGCCTCTCGGCTCAGGTGTGTGTCAGGTGCACGGCAGGCCCCGCCCGGCCCCGGCCTCTGAGAAGCTGGCATTTGACCCACGAAATGTACTGAGTGAGAGGAAGGTCACAGAGGGCACAGGCCACCTCCCTCCTGGTGGCCAAGTCCCTGCCCCCGCGTCCCCGGACCTTCCCATCTCTGAGCCCCTTCCCTGAACGTGGCCTCCTTCTTTCCAGGGGTCTTTCCTCCACATGAGCTGTGAGGCCCCTTTTCTGGTCCCGGGGCACCTCCCAGAGCAGGTCCCCCCAGGTCGGCACAGGGGGGGCACCGAGAGGGTGGCCAGTGTGGCCGGCCCCTCCTTCCAAACAGGCAGGGGGACCACGGGGAGGGTGCGCCAGGGAGGGACCCCGCTGCCGGGAGGTGCTCAGGAAATGTCTGGGAAGAGGTGGGGGTCTGTTCCCCCCTCACCTGCCCCCCTCGCCCCACCCCTCCCTGTGCTGTCTCCCCAGTTACGGCCGAGTCTACACAGCTGCCGACCCCTACCACCACCCCATCGGCCCCACGGCCGCCTACAGCATCGGGACCATGGTAAGGAGTGGGGCGGGCCGGCCTTGGCGCGGCCGTGCGAGGAGGGGGGAGGGGACGCAGGCAGGTCCTGGGGAGACCCACCCAGAACACAGGCCAGGGCCTCGGGCCTGGTGGCGGGGAGGACCGAGGCCTGCCTTTGAGTTGGGGGTGGGGACCGGCCCTTCGTGCCCTCGTGGAGTGAGGAGGAGGTGGGTGTGCCCTGCCGGCCAGCTGCCCGGGGACGACATCCGGCCCCTGACCGTCCTGGCGCGACCCTGGAGCCCAGCCGGGCCTCCCTTCCCACAGGAAACCCACCAGCCCTCCCCGCAGCTGCTCCAGAGGCAGGCAGGGCCCCCTCGTGTGGGTGTGTTCGTGCCGTGGTCCTGTCCTGCCCCCCTGCTGTGCCTTCCCTCGCGTGGATGGGGAACAGGGCTGCCCTCTGTCTCGTCCCCACCCGGCTCCTGCCTGGAGGCCCTCCCTGGGGACGGGCGCACCCCTGAGAGCCAGTGTGTGTGTGTGTGTGTGTGTGTCTGTGTGTGCGCCTGCTGTCAGCACATGGAGCCCGGGCCGCTCTGCCCCAAGCCTGCTCCCGTGGACACCTGCCCCTGACCGCCCCCCCAGGCTGTCCCCGGCAGGGCATTAGCTAGCGGAGTCCAGCATCAAAGATGAAAACGCCTGGGGGTGAGTGGGGGGCGCGGCGCCATGGGGTGTCTTCACCTCCTTTGGTTTTGATGACGCCCTCCCGGGTTTTGTTCTGCGTTTTTTGATCTTTAACGAGCCTCAGACACGCCAGCAGGCGCGGGGAGTGCTGGCAGCCGGGGGAGCAGCCCTTGGGAGGCCCCCGCTCCCGGATGGAGCCCTGCGCTGGGCGCCCAGCCCCTCGGCTCCGGGATCAGCTCAGCCCTCCGCACAGCTGCTCGCTAAAGGCCCCCGTGAGCTCTCCGAGGCCCCATTTAGGTTTTCTTTTTAAGGTTTTTCTATTTTTCCCCCAACTTTTCTGGCCCTTGCTGTTCTCTTGCCTTTTCTGACAAAACTGGTGGGTGGGGTGGGAGGTTCCTGTAGAGGCCTCCCTGGCCCCGGAGCTGAGCCCGGGACAGCAAGAATGTCAGAGAAGCCAAGGCCGGGGAACCCTGACAGGGTCCACCCCCCACCCCCCGCCATGTCTGGATAACTCAGACCCCACAGCAGTCCTGGGGCGCCAGGAGTAGGGCTCCTGCTCAGACCTCCCGAACGAAGGAGAAGGGGCAACAAAGGGCCAGGCTCTAGCCAGAGTCCCCAGGACACACTCACACCTTCTTACCTGGGAGCCTGTGGCTGCAGATGCTCCCCCCGCCCCCGCCCCCCAGCCAGAGACGAGACCACCCGGCACCAGAAACAGGCCCAGGCCCCAGGCCTCCCCCACCCCACCTGCCCGCGGCCAGAACAGCCACACCCACCCTCCCCCAGGCAAACCGCGAGGGGGGCAGAAAACGGGGGTTCACTATTTCTCCTTTGGTTCTTCCTTCTTATTTTTTTCTTTTTGCTTTTCCGCCCCCTCCGGGAAGGCGGTACTGATTGGCTGTTTTCCATCTTTGATGTTGCAGGCTAGCCTCTGCCGCGGAGGGCACAGCCGCTTCACCCCCTACTAGCAAGAGGCCCGCCCCTAGCAGCAGTCAGACTGTAGCACACACCACACCCCGCAGCCCAGGCCAGGCCCGGCCACAGGACAGTGCGCCCTCCCGGCCAGCGGCTCGCTGCCTGGCCCCCACGATGGCGTGTGTGTCTGACCCTGGTTTCCCCCGTGTGTCTGAGACCTTGGTTCCGATTCTGACTCTGTTGTGTTCCCCACCCCTGAGCCGTTTCAGGTACAGTACGCAGAGGGGCGGGGCTGAGCTGGGCAGAGGACCCTCCCGAGCTAGCAATAGAGCCACGCCCCCCAGGGCGGCCCACGCCCGTGCAGGGGTGTAAGAGCCACGGAAGATGCCGGGCTCAGGAGGCCAGCCCGGGCCACCGTCCTTGTCCCCCCCTGGGGTGTGGGCAGGACAGTGCCCCCTCCACCAGCTGAGACTCAGCGCTGATCACGTTGTACGGGCAGTGCCTGCTGCCCGCAGGGCCACACCAGCCTCAGGGGCGCCTTAGCCTCTGACGTCAGAAACCAAAGCGAAGGAAGAAATTCCCCACCGGGAGGCCCGGCGGCCCACGGCTGTGCCC
>NW_005371349.1:378478-378708 GCF_000412655.1 Myotis brandtii
CTGTCCTCCGAGACGGGTCGCGGCCGGCTGGGCCTGGTGTTTTACTGGAGCCACGGCCCCTTCCCTGCCCTGAGCTCAGAAAAGCCTGTTTGTCAGGGTCTGTTTCGGAGGGAGCGGGTGGCGCCCACCTGGGCACAGCGCTCCGTGTTAGCCGGTCATCTAGGGGGCACCGGTCTTAGCTCTGCCCCGTGAGCTCACACCCTCCCAGGGCGCGGGCCCCGGGGGGAGGT
>NW_005371349.1:378973-380025 GCF_000412655.1 Myotis brandtii
GGGTGGGTGGGCAGATCAGGCTCAGAGCACCGCCTTCTCAGCTGCCTCATGCCACACCGCCCACGTGGCCACCCCCTCACCCCCTTCCTGCCAGAGCCAGCCAGGCCCCTGCCCACCTCAGCAGAGCCCCGCTGCCACCGGGTCCCCTGTGGCCCCTCCGTTCCAGCCACCTTCTGCCCTGGGGGACAGACGTCCCCTCTAACTCCAGCTCTCGCGCGATGAGGGGTCCTAGAGCTGGGCGGGAGGACAGGTGGGGGGTTGGGGGTCCAGGCCATCCCTAGCACCACCCGGCCCCAGCGCCCGCGGCGGCTTCCCGGAAACTGCTAGTCCCTTTCTGTTTCTGTTGTAGTGAAAGCGTCCACCGTTTCCTTCTCGGACCGCGAAGGGCAAAAACAAAAAACAAACAAAAAAAAATCACAAAACAAAAAACAAAACAAAAAAAGATGTTAAGATCCAAGCAGCAACAAAACCAACCAAACAAGACACATCCACCACGCCCAGGTCCCGCGTGCCGGCGCCACCGCGAAGAGCAGTCGGCGGCCCCGACTGTGGGCCCGCGGAGGCCTGGCCTCCCGGGGAAGAGCCGGCAGGACTTGATCTTTGTTGCCAACTGTGCCAGTGGAGGGGACGGCCGGGCCGCGGGCACAGGGAGGGGGCAGCTTTCCATTCCCCAGCTCGGGCTCCGGCCACGCCCGGTCACCCTGTGTCTTGCTCTGGGCCCAGCTCTCCCTCACGCCATGCCACCGACGCCCGTGTCCTGCAAACCTGGGGGAGGCGTTTGCAGGCCACTGGGGCTGTCCCACCAGCAGCCCTGGGGTCCGACCCCCACACCAAGGGCTGACGTGGTTCCAGAACTAGGGGGTGCCCAGGGGCTCCCGGGCCAGCCAGCCAGCCAGGACTGACCCCTGCACCTGAGAACGTGGGACTGTGGGGGCCTGGAGGCCACGGACGTGCTCCGACTGGCCGTTTCTGGTTTCCTATCTGGAGGCGGCTCTGCGCCTGGTCTGGGGAGGGACGGCTGGCCTCATGGGACCGGCCGAGGGCCAGGCCTG
>NW_005371349.1:380145-381132 GCF_000412655.1 Myotis brandtii
GTCGGGGCAACAGCAAAAAATAGCAAAAAAACCCCCACAAAACCCAGGCTCCCACCATGGCTCCACTCTCCAAGCAGGAAGGGCAGGACCACACCTCACTTTGTATCCGCACCCGCTCCGAGCCCTCCTTTTCTACTCCGTGTACAGAGCCCCGAGCTGGCCCTCTCCCAGCTGCGCCCGGCCCCGCCCCCGGCCTCAGCCAGGCCCGGCTTCCTTTCTTACCATTCTGTATGCTTCCCAGGTGTGACCATTCAGATCCACAGTATTATTATTATTATTAAGATTATTAATAAAGATTTCTTTCTTCAAACCAGGAGAGCTCTCTGATTGGGCAGCCCCTGGACACACAGGGTGGAGGGCCGCGGAGGGCAGGGGGCCTGTCCCGGGAGGCAGCCTGGCTGCGCTGAGCCCCAGGCCGGAGGGGGCGGGCGAGATTCCAGCGCCCGGTCCTCCTGCAGGCTGACCTGTCCCACCATCCAGGCCCGGAGGGGGCGGGCGAGATTCCAGCGCCCGGTCCTCCTGCAGGCTGACCTGTCCCACCATCCAGGCCCGGAGGGGGCGGGCTCACGGGTTCCCACAGCCCTGCCTGGCCTCAGCTGGGCACAGGGGAGTGGGATGGGGGCGGGGGGTGGGGGGCCTGCTGTCAGTGGTGCTGGGCAGGAGGTCACTAAGATCCGACCACAGCCCTGGATCTGCTGGTGTGACTCGAGCTCCTGCGAGGTGAGCCCTCTGCTCCAGCCAGGGGTCCCATTCCTGGAGGCCGGGCGTGAAGGGGTGTGGAGGGCGTGGCCGCCACCCCTCGGCCCAGGGAAGAGGAGAGGTGACCAGGGGGCGAGCAGCAGATCCTGGACCGTGAGCTTAGAAGCCCTGGGCGTGGGGGCTGGGGCGGGCCCACACCGACCCCGCGGAGCCCGAGCCTTCTCGCAGACCAGCCGTTCACTTCCTCCAGGCGGGTCATTTATTTCGGAGCCATTACTCCCACAGGAA
>NW_005371349.1:381501-383240 GCF_000412655.1 Myotis brandtii
GGGGGAAAGGTCAAGACCAAGAAAAGCCGAGCCCGCACGGGGTCTTCCTGCCCGGCCGGCCGGGGCCCTCCTCCCGCCCGAGCGGCTGGGCCACACGTGTGGGGCGTGAGGAGTAGATGTTCCCAATCAGGAAGCGCGCAGTGGAGGAGGGGCGTGGGCACCTGGGACGCCAGGGCAGGTGGGGTGGAAGCCCCTAGGCCCATGGTTCTCAACCTTCCTGATGCCGCGACCCTTTAATACAGTTCCTCCTGTTGTGGTGACCCCCAACCATAACATTATTTTCGTTGCTACTTCATAGCTGTAATTGTGCTACTGTTATGAATCGTCATGTAAATATCTGATACGCAGGATGTATTTTCATTGTTACAAATTGATCATAACTATAGCATAGTGATTAATCACAAAAACAGTATGTAATTATATATGTGTTTTCCGATGGTCTTAGGCGACCCCTGTGAAAGGGTCGTTCGACCCCCAAGGGGTCGCAACCCACAGGTTGAGAACCGCTGCCCTAGGCTGTCCCCCAGTCTCAGATGTTGCCAGCGACCCCTGCACCCTGCACCCCTCCCAATGCGGTTGGGCCTGAGCAGAGGCTGCACTGCCACCTGGTGGCCTCCCCCGTCACTACAGTGCTGACCCCGAGCCTGGACACAAGGCAGCAGGGAGGGGACCCCAGTGTCCTAGCCTTAGAGCCACTCCGCATCTCGTAGCAGAGGTCGAGGTCAAGGGCCATAGGGATGGGGAAGTAACCCCATCACTGGCCTAGGAGGCCTGGGGTGAGGGACCCCAAGAAGGAGGGACTTAAGGCCTTGGACCCCTGGGGCACTAGAGGGGAGCAGGGTTCCCTGAGGCCGTGGGGTGGAGAACACCCCCCCCCCCCCCCCCCCCCCGCCCCAGGGAGCTCCACAGCAGTTCAGCCATGGCTGGAGCTCGTGGCTGGAGAAGCCACCGCCCCATCCTCCCTCCCCGGGAGGCCACTGGCCACCTTGGCCCTCGGAGGGAGCAGGGAGGTGCTGGGGAGAGAAGGGAGGGAGAGGAAGGAGCCACAGTGCAGAGGCTGCCGCCCACACACCCCTGCTCACACCCGGCCCCGGGAGAGGCGAGGGTGCTGTGAAGGGACGGGGAGGCGGTGGACGGCTGACACCTGGGCCTGCCTGGCCTCCTGTTCCCACGCCTGGATCCACACTCAGCAGGCAGAGGCGGAGCCCCGGTGCAGACCATGCCAGCTCCCCCCACGCCCACCCGCTGGAGAGACGAGCAGGCGCAGCCAGTGGCAATGCTCTGGGCCCCAGGGGGCAGTGAACTGGGAAAGCTGGCCTGGCCCTGGGCTCCCCCCGCCATCTCCGGGAGCACCCTGCACCCACCCCTCACTGAACCCACGGGCCTCTGCTGGCGTCTGCACCCTCAGCCATGTCCCCAGGGCCTGCTCCGAAGCCCTCCTGCCACAAGGGAAGCTGGTCTCTAATGGTTCCACCTGCGGAATAAAGTCGCCATGCTCAGCGCCAGCCTGTTAGGAAACGCCCTTTATGGAATTTTCTGGACTCGACTTTCCCAAATCCTCCCCCTTTCCCTGGGAACTGTGTACTGCAGAGAGAGACTGCACACAGGCGGGGTCCAGGCACCTCGGGAATCAGCACCCAGCACACCGACTCCTCGGTGTTCCCGTCACCAAGGCCCCACCCGGAAAGGCACGGGCCCCAGGTCCTCGGCCGCTGTCTGCACAGTCCACGGCCCCCGCG
>NW_005371349.1:383628-383836 GCF_000412655.1 Myotis brandtii
GCCTGCACCTGGGGCAGAGGGCTCAGCAGGCTGTCGGCGTCCACCACCTGGTGGAGAGAAGGCACCGCTAGGAAGCTCCGGGGGCTCATGGAGCCGCCCCGTGCACCCCACTCTCCGTCATCCCCACCCCACCTCCCTGAGCCCGAGGGGAGAGGACGAGGGCGCTCAGCTCGGGCGGCATTGGGACAGACGCCTCAGCCGACCCCCC
>NW_005371349.1:384108-384824 GCF_000412655.1 Myotis brandtii
CCCACCTGGCCAGCCTGGTGGGGGGCACCTGGAGGGGTCGGGGTCTGTGCCTGGAGCTGGTTTCTGCTGGGAAAGGACACGGGACTTGAGGAAGAGGAGAAGCCGCACCAGGAGTCCCTGAGGGGGGCCCGGGGCTGGGCCAGACCCCCGTGGCCCCAGGGCACGTGGCCTCCCTGACAGGCTGAGGCTGCAGCGGGAGACCAGGGCGGAGCGGAGGCAAGTATGTGGGTGGGTGCTCAGGACAGGCCCCTCTGCGGTCTCCTGGCCTCTCCCTGACCCCTGGGTGTCCTCCCTCTCGATGCCACGGCCAGCAGGAGGAAAAACCCCCTGAGCTGGGCCACAGTGGCGCCGTCCCCCCCAGAGGCGGATGCCGGGCACTGCCCACACCAGCTCCCCGCACCCCCACCTTCTGGATGCCTCCCCCACAAAGCGTCCCGAGAAGGAAGAGACCTGGGAGGCAGGCAGGAGCCAGCTTGGTCCCCTCACCATTCAACGCCGAGATGCCCCTGACGTAGCAGCTGCCCGCGTCCCCTGTGGTGAGCTCCAGAGCCACTCTGACCTCCGAGGTCCCCTCCAGCTTATACACCAGGGACAGGAAGAGCTTGGGGGGCACCGGGACCTGCAGGGAGAACAACCTGGAGAAGGAAGGTCCTGCGATGAGAGGCCACAGCTGAGAGCCAGGCCGCCAGGCGGGCCACCCTCTCCCTCCAGGGACA
>NW_005371349.1:385220-386170 GCF_000412655.1 Myotis brandtii
TGACTGAGAAATCCCTGTTCTGAAGTCCTCCGTAGGAGGAGCTAAGGAGTCGCCGCACAGGACCAGAGCGTGGCGCGGCCGCGGGCTGGGGGTACGGGGGGCGTGGGGACACTTCCAGTTTTGCAAGGTGAGTGTGGAGAGGCCGCACAGTGTGCGGACCTCACACTGTGGACGCTCAGAACCGGGTCAGGTGGTCGAGTGTGTGTGGCGTGCTTTTTGCTGCAATAAAACCGCCTGGGTTCTGCCCTCTCCTCCCCCGGCTCCGCCGCCCAGCTGTCCAGCCTGCGGGTCCACGGGACGTCTCCTCCCGCCCAGGCACCTACCTCACAGCCACGTGTCCCACCTCGGGCGGGATCGTCCCCCGGATGAGCAGGGAGCTGCCCCCGTTCCAGGCGTCGTCCAGGCAGCTGTGCGTCCTCACCCAGCCCTGCCCGGGCCCCTCCAGCCTGTGCTCCCCAAACAGGGGCTGCGGCTCCTGGGCACCCAGGTGGTACCAGGGCCCCACCGCCTCCTCCTGGAGAGAAAGCAGGATTGGAGGCGGCTGCGGGCACGCAGCAGGGTGTGCAGGGGAGTGACGGGGAGAAGAGCGCCATCGGCCCCTCATGAATGCCAGGCCCCTCCTCCCTCGCTCAGGCCCAGAGCCTGGAGCAAAGGGAGCCCCACTGCCCAGCCACCCAGCGTGGGGGCCACACACCTGGCCATAGCAGACCCTGCGGGTGCCCATGCCCAGGCAGAAGGAGGTGACGAAGGGCAGGGAGCAGATGCTGTGGGTGGGCAGGTAGTGAGTCAGCAAACTCCAGAACCTGCAGAGGAAGGCGGGGGGGCAGCTGAAGTCCCGAGTGGAGGGCGCTCGACGCCCCTGAGCCCTCACTGACGCGGGCGCTCCCGCACCCCCTGCAGAGCGACTGCAGCCCCCGGACCTCGGACACGACGTGTGGGAGGTGCACACG
>NW_005371349.1:386601-387364 GCF_000412655.1 Myotis brandtii
AGGACTCCACTTGCCGGAGCCTCACCAGTTGCTACAGCGGCTCCCAAACGGCAGGGGCCGCCTCCGTCCTCAGCCCCGAGCTGCCCGTGAAGGGAGGCACCGTGACGTGACCCTGCTGTCCCCGAGTCACCGGCGGTTGTGATGCCAGCCCAGCGAATCGTCCAACAGGAGGCAGAGGGGACCTGGTACAGGGCCCGGGCACCTCCAGGGGACGTACCATCTGACCGGAGAGGTGGGCGGCAGCTAGGCCTCTGGGGCCCAGCTTGGCCCCGGGCAGGTCACCAATGTTTCCTGGTGCCTCGGTTTCCCATCTGGGAAGGGTAACTGCGCCTGCCTCCCCCCGGAGGGGAGCGGGGATGCACGGCCACAGCCAGCGGGGCCTCAGGGAGGCCACTGCCCCCATCCCAGCCTCCAGGGCCACCACCCACCTTGTTGGTGTCAAATCGGCCGCCCACGACGTTCCCCCGGGCGAACACGTCCACTCCCACGTAGACGTCGGCCCGGCGCTCCCTGGCCGGGCCCCACATGCGCACCAGGTGCTCCTCCCCCCAGTTATAGTTGGTGAAGATGCCGTCACAGGAGTCGAAGAAAACCCTCCTGTCTCTCCCCGCCTCCCATCATGTTGTCACACGCACAGCGGGAGGCGAGAATCTCTAGTTAGCAGATTAATGGAATCACTTAAGCTCGGTTAAGGAGTGGGACCATCGCCGTGGCACCCAGCAAGGGGCAGGCGTGGCAGCCGGAGCGGGCTGCCTCCGTTTAA
>NW_005371349.1:387730-388235 GCF_000412655.1 Myotis brandtii
ATGGCCAGGCGGCCGGAGACTCTGCGTCCCCCTCGCCACCCCGCAGCCGTGTGCGTGTGCCACCACCCGGGGGCTCACCTGTTTTGTTCATTCAGTTCGTCCTGCCACTTGAGCTGCCCGCTGCTCACCACGCTGTCGTACCAGAGCACCAGGCCCCCCGGCACCTGCTGGTGGAGCTGAGTGGTCAGGTACCGCAGGAAGCGGGGCGTGTTCCCCACGGCGGCCGGCTGCAGGGGGGCGAAGACAAGACCCTTGTGAGGCCCCGAGGTGTTTGTCAAAGTGCCTGGCGCAGGACAGACTGGACACCGAACCCCACCAAACAGCCAGGGACCCCGAAGCCGTCCACCCCACAGCCCCCGAGGGCGGCCCAGCCAGACGTCCGCTTTCCTCTCTGAAAGGAAGGACGCGGACACAGCGGCCAGGAAAGATAAACACCAAGAGAAAGGAGGGTGTCGGGAGAGGAAGCCACACACGCAGCCCAAGCCAAGCAGAGATGGAGGAGGAG
>NW_005371349.1:388276-391926 GCF_000412655.1 Myotis brandtii
GAGGGGTCCACTGGAAGGAGCCGGCTCTCACTGGGAAGCGAGAAGCGGCCCAGCTGCTGTCACGGGGAGCCGGGGAGCCGGCCTGGGTGTGGGCAAGGGGAGGGGAGGACACGGCGGAGGGACACCCCGAGGCAGCAGAGGCTGGGCCTGGAGGCAACACGAGAAAGGCCGCGCTCACACTCAGAGAGTTCTCGATGTTGATCAGCCAGCCGTCGAAGTGCAGAAACTGGGCCAGCAGGACCAGCCGGTCCGCCACCGCCTGGAACGAGCGGTCATCCCCGGCCAGGAAGGCTTCGCACAGCTGCCCCCCCTCTTTCCACTCGGTGATGAAAGTGCCTGTGGGACGGAGAACGAGGTCAGGCCTGGAACCTCCCCGTCCGACCGACGCCTCCCAGTGCGCAGGGCCCTGAACCAGCAGCATCGCTGTGGCCACTGTGAATCAGACACGGGGCGGGCGGGGCCGGCGTGGGTGTGAGACTCGCAGTGAAGGACCAGATGGGGAAGCTTGAGAAACTGCTGCACCCAGGGGTCAGCCGCCACCTGATTTTTGGGTTGCTTTTTGTTTGTTTGTTTGTTTTGGATTCCTCATCCGAGGATATTTCTCTTCTCCACTGATCTTTTTTTTTTTTAAGAGAGAGAGTGGAAGGGAGAGGGAGAGACAGACAGAAGAGAAACATCGATGTGAGAGAGACACATCCATGCATTCGTCCAGGGCCAGGGATCAAGCCCGCAACCAAGGTACAGGCCCCTGACCAGAACCAAACCCAGGACCCTTTGCCCGTGGCTGACTCTCCATCCACTGAGCCACGCCGGCCAGGGCCCACCCTTTGCCTGCCTGTTGTCTGTGCAGGCTACTCACTGTCTTAGCAGCAGCTCAACAGCGACCCAGCGGCCATAAAATTAAAGATACTCATCTGCTTCCCAGCACGAGTCTGCCTCCATCTGTCCCCACCTTTCAGGGCAGCCCGCAGGCCCGGCGCTCTCCCCAGCACAGCTAGCCCCGTCATCGCGGGTCACCGGCAGGCACAGCCTCAGCTCTTACCCAGCACGCGGACCCCGTGCCTGTGCGCGGCGTTGGTCCAGCCCACCGGGGGGACGGTGACCAGGTGGTGGCTGAAGTACACGAAGATGTCGATGTACTGCCAGTGGTAGAAGGTGTAGGGGCTCTCGGCCGCTGAGCCCTGGATGAACCTGGGGGGGAACAGAGCCAGGTGAGGGCCCGGGACGTGGGATAAGGACTCAGCGGCCTCCAGGTGAGAGCAACCACGAGTGACGCCTCTCCGGGGGCCCGTCCGTCGACACCGACCAAAGGCCTGCTGTGCGCCGGGCACCCACAGACACCGATCACGCCACCGTCCTGAGGGCAAGCTTTCTCAGCAGTCCACGCTTCCCTAAGTGTGTTCCGTGGAACCCTGACTCCTCAGGGGAAGACGGTTATGGGGTGTAGCATAGGGCTGTCAGGGAGGGAAAATGTCCCACAGGCTGTGCAGCCTTTGCTGTCGGCTCCTCGATGCCCAGAGGAACACAACAGCAGGAAATAGAGGCAGAAGGATTCGTGCAAAAGCTCCAGGTGTCGGGCGTCCTGCTCTGGTGGAGGCAGCAGCACCTCCCGGACAGCGTTCCTGCAGGGGAGGCACCTGGTTTCGTCAGCCACTCCCGCCCCCTGGATGGCCAGCTCTGCCGCAAGCCTTCCCGGCACGGCTGCCCGGGACTGTTTTCTGGGCGGTGGAGATCTGGGCGCTGATGGGGCAGCAAACGCCCCTGGCTGGGGGTGGGAAAGGCATGTGCAGCTCTGCCCGCGAAGGCTGCACAGCCTGTGGAACATTTTCCCTGGTCAGGCCTGCAAGGCCAAAGCCGGGGGGCAAGACGGAGTCAGAGCCCAGGGAGGGAAAGAGGAGCAAGTCATCGGGGGAAGAGCCAGGTTTCCGGCCAGGCTCTGAGGGGGGTGCCCGGCTGCAGGGCCCCGGCCAACCGGCCGGATTCAGGTGCAGGCAGAATGGGATGGGCTCAGAGCCGGCAGAGGCCTGGCTACCCCCGACCCACCCCCTCTTCTTCCACGTACAACACCGAGGCCTGCGCTGCTCTCCGCCCGGCTCCGGCCTCCCCAGCCTGGCCTCTTTCTGCCCTCCCTCTCCTCCAGCCTGTCCACCAGGCGATCTCCTCGCAATGTCCTCACCTGTCATCCAGGTACCCGCCCATCATGTCATGGCAGAGCAAGGTCCGGGGCCGCCCGCTGCTCAGAGGGGGCTGCCGGTCCTGGGCGGGCACCAAGGCCACGTTGAAGCCGTCCTCCACGCCGGGCGTCCACGCCAAGAGCTCCTCCAGTGACGACAAGTAAAAGCTGATGGGCTTGGCGGTGTCCTTGTCATAGTATCTAACTGGTCAGAAGAGGAAGCAGAGGGAACGAGGGGATTCTTCATGAGAACTGAGGCAGGAAGTGGTAGCCCGGCCGGAAGCCCAGGAGTGAACTCAGAGACTCGAATGAGCTGAGCGCCTCGGGGCGTCTTACCTGGCAAAGGGTCCGGGGCGAAACGGACCACTTCACGAAAGACCGCTTCCTCCTGAGCCTCCTCGGTTCTAGGCAAAGAGGGACTTTTTAAGTTTTTTTGTAAGCAAAAGGGGAAAGAAAAAGAACGCTCAGAAGCGAGTGGACCAGGCCCCATCCTGGCTCGTGGAGGGAGACAGTCACAAACAAACCATGGACACGTGCATCAGCAGCAGCATCGTCAGCAACAGGCAGGGCCTCTGCTTGGCCCGACGTGCCCCCCCCCCACCCCTCTCGCTGTGATGAGCACCGGACCCTCCTATCACCCGGCAGAGACCAAAGAGACACACCTCACAGGTTTTGCTATAGCCAAAGAGCAGGACAACTCCGAGAACTAAGAAGTTTAAGGGCCTAGGAGAGCAGGGACCAAGCTTCCTCTACCGTCCACGTTTCCCTAAGTGTGTTCCGTGGAACCCTAACTCCCCAGGGCAGGGCTGCTATGGGGTATAACACAGGGTCCTCGCGGAGGGTTGCTCTGGGGAAAAGAACACCGTTTGCGACACTGAGTCAGAAAACCCTGGATAAATAAGCAGCTTTCATTTTTAAAAGGTTTTCTCCTTTCCAGAGCAGCAGCGAGAAGGCGCTGCAGCTGCCATTCACTGGCCCTGGACCTCACATCGGCTCATTCAGGGGCGTGTACCATCTGCCAGGTCCGAGAATGGCCGGAAGAAGGAAGCCCCGGCCCGAGGGCATGTCCTCCCTCCCCGGCCTGGGTGCCTTTGCCCATTCTGGCCCCTTACACTGGGGAAAGCTACTTCAGCTATGGAGCGAGCTCCTTGCTGTCCTGGCAGCTCAACAGCGACCAGCGCTCAAAGCTGAAGACATTTACGCCGCTTCCGGCCAGGTCTGCCATCGCCGACCTCGCCTATCAAGGCTGGACGCTCCTTCTCCTGCTCCCCCCGCTGAAATCTCCCTCCTCCCTCCAGATCCAAAGTCCCCGCTCCGCCAGCACCGCTTCCTGTCCCGCACGGACTCCGATGCACCCCAACCTGCTTCAGCGGCCGGACCAGCCGGGTACAGGCGCCTCCCAGGACCCCGGCCCAGCGGCGCGGGCATCATGGACTCAATTCACACGTGGGACGCGGGGGCGTCCGGAGACCTGGGT
>NW_005371349.1:392457-399617 GCF_000412655.1 Myotis brandtii
CGGGCGCGGAGAGCCGCGGGGGCCTGGGTCTGAGCCCGGGCGCCCTGAGTTTCCTGTGCGCGAACCCTCCTGTCCTCACCAGCCTCCTTCAGAGGCGCGTCCGTCCGGAGGTCACGAAGTCAGCCATCGAGCTGAGATCCGAGCTCAGTTCTGATCCCTGTTCCCAATCTTCAAAAACGGCGAAACCCGCTTCTCATTTAGGTACCATGCGGCCAAGTGTTAGAGGCTTTATTCTCCTCGTTAGCACAAGAGCCAAGCACGTCACAACCTGTTCGAAAGACAGTCGTAGAAGAGACCTGGGTATAGATCAGGAATATTAAAATAAATAGGCAACTCAGGCAGACTCTATTCTTCTGGCGGGGAGGGGGGGTCCCGGACCTGTGGACAAGTGAGTTCGCACATTGTGGAAAGATGGGGATGTGAGCAGGGATGTGGGAGTCCATGGGACACAGCTTCCCTGTGCTCCGAGGGCCCCAGCTCGCCGGGCCTGGAGCACCCAGAGCTGGCACCGCCCCACATTGTGGGCACAGAGTTCGCAGTAAAGGCAGGAGGAAGGGGCCTGAGCCGCAGGAGGACGGGACCAGGGAGGCCAGAGATCAGCTTCATCTTTACCAGCCTATTGCCTTTTTGCATCTAAGAAAACACCTGTGAAACATCCGGGTAACAGCTACTCTTCAGAACACAACAGATGGCACCGGGCGGAAAGCACAAGTTCCCTCATTGTTATTGTTCTGTCCTGTTCATTGTCCGCTGTGAACGGTCCGTGCCCACCTGTGTGAAAGAAGCATGTGTCCATCATTTCACTCTATCCAATCCCAGAGCTCCCCGCGTTGCTTTCTCCCGCCTCCCTAATCTATCACCAATGGATTTCATGTGACCCACTGACGTCTCCTCCTTCGATGGTAATTTCTACAACAAGGTGAAAAGCTACCTTCTCCGGCGCATTATCCTAATGCCTTGAGATCCTGCTCCCTGGCGATTGTCAACCGTTTGGCTCAAATAAACTCACAAAAATTCTTTACAGGTTTGAATGCTTTTTGCATTAACTTGGTCATGTGAATAAGGGGGTGGGGCCATGCGAACATGGGGGCGTGGCCACGTGAACGAGGGGGGTGGGGTCACATGAACTCGGAGGAGGGTCATGTGAGGACGGAGGCTGAGATTGAAGGGATGCAGCCAGGAGCCAAGAAGCCCCGGGAGCCCCCAGCAGCTGAACAGGCAGGAGGGACCCCCCCTGGAGCCCTCCCAGGGAGCCCAGCCCCCGACCCCCCGATTTCAGATTCTGGCCCCACAACGGGGAGAGCCCCTGTTCCTGCTGGGTTAGGCCGGTCTTAGTCATCGGAGCCGCAGCCCCAGGAAACAGGCCCCTCCTTGCCCCTCCTTGTGGGGCTTTGAGCGGGTTCCTGGAACAGCTGAGCCCTGTGATCCGCAGGGGGACCCCGAGACCTCTCACTGCGGGGCTCACAGGGAGCCCCATCCCTGTGTCTGTGCCTCGGCCCTGCCTCCCGCTCCCCCCGGGGGCTCCTGGGCAGTGAGAGCAGTGGGCACAGCAGGCGGCTGCTGGGAGGGAAGTGCAGACCACGTGCCTCAGGTCTCCCCAAATGAACTTGGCCAGGAAGGGCCTGGCGGCTGAGAGCTGGACCCCTAGGCCCTCCTGGGTGTGACCTGCAGCTCTGTGGCCAGCTCGCTGGCTTTCACCCTAGCCTCTCTCCCGGAAGCTGCCGGAGGTGGAAGAGGAGGGAAGCGGGAGCTGGGGAGGGAGGGGGGCAGGAGCTGCCTGTTCTCAGAGCTCCACGGGGAGGACCCAGAACCTGGAACAGGAGGAGGGTGGGAGAGGCCCAAACAGACAGAGGGTCAGAGCGTCGGAGGGTACAGCAGGGGAGAGGAGGCAGGGGAGGGGAAGGCAGGGGAGAGGAGGTTTCAACACTTGCTGCCTGGATGGGGGAAGGGGGGGGTGCCTGGCAGGAATGGCTTCATGTGAGAGGGCACATGTGTGGGTGAGTGAGCGAGTGAGCATGTGCACAGGCGGGGGGCGGGGGGGAGGGTGAGGCTCATAGGGACGCAGCTGGCCCGCATCCACCGCCCACGCTGACGACAGCCTCTATTATGGTTGTGGACTTTGCACTTTAAAAGGCCCCAGGGCTTCCATAAACCTGAGCTGAGCATGGGGACCATGACTAAGGCCTTGGCCAGGCTGCGGGAGGACCGGTCACTCAGGAGCAGGGGACCGTGGTCCCAGGAGGACAGAGATCGCAAAGACCCGGGCAGTTTGCAGGGGCGTCCAGCTCGGCGCCTGTGTCAGGTGAGCACAGAAGATGCAGGGTCATTGTTTGGGCTGCATCGAACCAGGTGTTCCGAGCGCTCGCCTGCAGGTGAGAGGTGACCATAAATCAACAAACATTCCCTCTCTCCTTAAAACTGAAACATCGTCCTTAGAGAGACTCTAAATGGGCCTCCAGCCCTGGCTGGTTTGGCTCAATGGATAGAGCCTGCAGACTGTTGGGGGTGGGGGGGGGGGGTCCCGGGTTTGATTCTGGTCAAGGCCATGTACCTTGGTTGCAGGGTCCTCCCTGGCTCAGGCCCTGGTCGGGGCGCGTACAGGAGGCAACCAATCGATGTGTTTCTCTCACATCAGTGTTTCTCTCTGTCTTTCCCTCTCTCTTCCACTCTCTCTAAAAATCAATGGAAAAATATCCTCAGGTGAAGATTAAAAATAATAACATAAAAAATAATAATAAATGGTCCTCAGGTCCTGCTCCGCCTCTGGGGGGAATGGGCCAGGGCCGCCCTTCTCCGCTCCTCTCAGTAGGTTGGCCTCTGGTCTAGGAGGCAGGGAGGCACAGGGAAGAGCCGGGCTGCTGCACTGGCCCATTAGCTGTCTGCCCAGCAGGCCCCTGTGGCTACCGGTCTCTCTGGGGCTCCAGACCCCCCTGAGGCCTGGTTGGGCCCCCGAGAGCCCTAGACTTGGAGGGTTTCCAGGTAGAGCACAGGACACCCAATTAAATTTGAATCCCAGATAAACAGCAAACGAAACCTGGGACACGCTTACACAATCACTCTCGTTTGTCTGAAATGCCAGTTGAGCCGGGTCCCGTATTGGCTAAACCTGGCCGCCCTTCCTATAAGTCCACGCCTCGGCCTCACTGCAGGCCGCCCTGCAGGCCTCTGTCCACCCGAGCGCAGGCACCAGGTGGGCTCGGGAGAGCTGACCTCCACTGTGTCACCAGCCTGGCGTTGCAGGTGGCCTCGGGTTACCTGCATTGGCTGCTGCGCCTGCCACTCAGCCTGGCCCAGCGAGGGCGTCTGGGCTCACAGCTGTCTGTGCTGCCTTCCTCCAGCCTCTCCCTTCCAGCCTCCCACGATGTCCCGGGACCGGAAGCTGAAGCAGGTGGAGTGGCCATCACCGGCACCTGCTCCAGGGCTGTTGCTATGTGGAAAGGTGAGGCCGGAACTACTGTTCCCAATGTCCCTCTCGCCCCTTCCTTTAGGGAGAGAAGCCTCGCCATTTATTTTTTTTAATATATATTTTATTGATTTTTTACAGAGAGGAAGGGAGAGGGATAGTTAGATGAGAGAGAAACATCGATCACCTGCCTCCTGCACACTCCCTACTGGGGATGTGCCCACAACCAAGGTACATGCCCTTGACCGGAATCGAACCTGGACCCTTCAGTCCACAGGCCGACGCTCTATCCACTGAGCCAAGCCGGTCAGGGCAAAGCCTCACCATTTAGCTGCCCGCGGGCTGCCCAGGTGAAGACAATGTCCCCAGCAGCCCTGGCAGCTTACAGGGTCCATTTGAGCAAGTTCTACTTCAGCCACGGACGGAAGTGACTGGAGTGGCTGTGGTGGTGGTGGTGCCTGCAAAACAGAGGGGTGTGCCCTCCACTTTTGAGCACAGACTCGCTCCACCACGCTACACGGCAAACTACCACGCTACAGGGCAAACTACGATGCTACATGGCTAACTGTCATGATACACGACTAACTACCACACTACACAGCTAACTACCACGCTACACGGCTAACTGTCATGATACACGGCTAACTACCACACTACATGGCTAACTACCACGCTACACGGCAAACTACCACGCTACACGGCTAACTACCACGCTACACGGCTAACTGTCATGATACACGGCTAACTACCACACTACACGGTTAACTACCACGCTACACGGCTAACTACCACGCTACATGGCTAACTACCACGCTACACGGCAGAACTGGATGCCTGCACTCACCGGGTCCCTGTCTTAATGCTTTAACTGCACAAACATTTCATTCACTTTCGCCTTCCAGTGAGTGAAAGCCCTGCAGACATTGTCTCTTTACCCCCCTCCCCATCCTCAGAGGCCCCTCAGGGTCCCCCCAGTACCAGCAGCGTGGCCCGTGTCCGTCCAGGTGGTTTAACATTATTGTACGCGCACGTATGTACCCGAAACTACATAACATTGTGTTTTACAACAACGCTGTCATGCCGCACACAGGTATATTTTTATTGACTTCAGAGAGGGAGAGAGAGAGAGAAACATCAATGATGAGAGAGAATCACCGATTGGCTGCCTCCTGCACGCCCCCCACGGGGCATCGAGCCCGCAACCTCCTGGTTCAGAGGTCAACGCTCCACCACTGAGCCACCCGGCCGGGCTGTTATTCTGCCTCGTTACCTGTAGAACCTCCAGGTGCCTCGTGTGGGCCAGGTGCTCCTAGCGCTCGCCCACAGCTGGGAGGTGACCGTAAACAAACAAACATTCCCTCCTTAGAGCTGAGGCCTGGCCTTAGAGGCTCTGCATGGGCCTCGGGTCGGGGCGCCTCTGGGACACAGGCCTGGCCGCCCGCCCGGGCGGGTCTTTAATGTTTCGTCTTCCTGTTTGGTTCTCGACATTCAGACCCCTCCCCCCCTTCTTCCTGGGCCCACCCTGCTGACCACTATTTTCCTGGGCCCACCCTGCTGACCACTGTTCTCCTGGACGGTGTCCGTTCCACCGAGGCCTCCCGTGGTCTCTAATCACCGCTTTCATCCCGCAGGGGTGCGTCTCTTCAACTCCCTGTGGTTTATTTGTTCTTTCTTTTTCTTTCCTGATGCTTTTGGGCTGGAGCTCTGTCTATTTTATTCGTCTTTTCAAAACACCCACCCTGAGTCTCACTGTTTTCCCGTTTGTTTTCCGTGTCCGTCTTCTCCGCATTTGTTTTCTTTGGGTTTATGTTGCTCCTTTTCGGGTTTCAAACGCGGCCGGTTCGGTTGACTTATTTTGAAGCCTCTCTTGTTTTGCCGAGAGGGGCTGAGGGGGACACTGCCCTCTGAGGGTGACCCACTGTGCCCCGGCTTTGGCTCGGCGGCACTTTGGTTTTCATTACCTGCGAAGACGGTGCGACTCCGGTAGTTCCCCTCCAGCCCTCCAACAGCCCCTCCCGGGGCGGAGAGGGATCCGCCAGCTCCTCCCGCCGCGTCCTTACTTGTGTATCTTTCCCACAGCATCTCCCTGCCGCACCGTCACCAACACGTGGATTTTAGGAAAGGGTCTGTTGGCCTTCCCCCGTCGGAGCCAGGGTGCCCGGAGGTCATGTTGTTTATGATGTCAGGGTCAGGCTTCACTTCCATGGCATGGACCCGGGTCCTCCTCGCTTTCCGGAAAGATCCTCCTGTTGCTGTGAGTGCGGTGTTGGGGGTTTCCTGTCCGAGGTGACCGGCCATTTTCCTTTCCTGCCACTTTCTCATCGGGTTTTGGAAGAGATGATGATAAAAACGCGTTGGAAAACGTCCCCTTTTCCTCTTTTCTGGAGGTGCCCGTGCATCGTTGGGGTTATTTCCCTACAAATACCGGGCACCGCTTACTCACGAGCAACCTGCACCCAGGAGTGCCTTTTGCGGAAAGCCTTTCATGGCGGCCTCTAGTTTATACTTAGACTCTTCAGGTCTCCTGCCTCCTCCCGAATGCACGGCGTGCGTTTGAACAACAAAGCGTGTTCGTGACCTCGTTTCCCAGCTGGTGAACAGGAAGTCAGTCCTGACCTGTGCTTCCACGTCACCGATCTTCCCTTCCGCTCTGTGCACAGGGCTGAGCGTGCGGCTCCGGTCCCGTCTGGACTCCCACGCGGCCCTTTACGGCTGTTGCCGTGTCCAGCTCTCGGCCACGTGTCTCAGTCCCACGTTCCATCTCTTCAGCCACACTCAGGGGGAGGGGGTGTTACTTTAACTTCCGATTGTGGTAACTCCGCTGTGCGCTCCCCACCTGCTGGGCATCAGATCCTTGCTCGCTGGCGGTTTAGGAAGCGGGAACTCAAACCAACGGGCAGCTAACGTGGCGGCTGCCTCCACCTAGCAGCCGCAGCACTTCCTCCATCGTCAGGGGGCGGTTTCCGAGTCGCCTGGAGGACAGGGACTCTGGTCCCACTTGCGCAGCTTCTCTCCAGAGCAGCCCCTGCCCTCGCCGGCCACTCTGCCCTTAATGGTGTCCCTTGAAGCACAGAGTTTTAAATTTTCTTTGTGAGTCGGAGGGAGGCCCAGGAGCCCGTGCGTGCACAAGGCAGATGGCGGCGCAGACACCGGGCCCTCCCTGGAATTCCTAACAGGTCAGCACACCAGAGAGATGGCGACAGAGACTCCTTCCTGGAACCGTGACGGGCCTGCCCGCGGCGGGACTCCCACAGCTCATGCCCCGCCCTCACCGAACAGCTGTATAAAAAATGCCTCCACTCCCTCTCCGCACGACTTCACTGGCCCGCCCTTTAGGGCCTCTGTAGCTCGAAGATTAAAGTACCTCCTTTGATTTGCCTGGCTCTTTAACTCTCTGACTTTGTCTCCTGCGCCGCGAACCCTTACGTTTTTTAAATACATATTTTTATTGATTTCAGAGAGGAAAGAAGAGGGAGATAGAAACATCGATGATGAGAGAGAATCATGGATCGGCTGCCTCCTGCACGCCCCACCCTAGGGATGGAGCCCGCAACCCAGGCCTGTGCCCTGACCGGGAATCGAACCGGGACCTCCTGGTCCACAGGCCAATGCGCAACCCCTGAGCCACACCGGCCGGGCCAGAATTTTACGTTTTGACGATGTCCAGTTTAGCTGCTTTTCCTCTGTGACTGGGCTTGTGGAGCCATGTCCAGGGCAGGGCAGAGTGCGGGGCAGGGCGGAGTGCGGGGCAGGCGAG
>NW_005371349.1:399699-400350 GCF_000412655.1 Myotis brandtii
TGGGCTGTTCCCCTGGAGCGCTGCCCTGGCACCTGCGTCCGGGTGAGCTCATCCGCCCGTCGGTTCCAGGATGCTCGCTCGGTCACCCTCGGGAAGAAGTAACCACGACACTCCCGACCCCCTCCCTGGCCCTGACCCCTGACCCCTGACCCCAGCCCAAGCCGAGCCCAGAGCTTCCGGAGCTCCTGACTTTCCCAGACCCCCGCAGAGAGAGAGGAGGCGTGCCTGTGTGGGTGGTTGTAGTTTCTTCTGCAACAGGCTTTCTTGTTTGTGTTTGGCCCACAGCTGGGAGAGGGCTCCAAGGTGGTGAAAAGGATGCCTGTAGCCCTGGCCGGCGTGGTTCAGTGGTTAGAGCGTTGGCCCGTGTACCAGAGGGACTTGGGTTCAATTCCTGGCCCTCGTCGGGGTGCATGCAGAAGGCAGCCAATCAATGTGTCTCTTTCACATCAGTGTTTCTCCCTCTCTCTCTTTCTCTCTCTCTCGCCCCCCCCCCCACTCTCTCCCTGGGAAAAAATATCCTAAGTGAGGATTAACAACCAGAAAAAGGTGCCTCTCTCTCTCTTTTTTCTCTCTTCGCCCCCCCCCCCACTCTCTCCCTGGGAAAAAATATCCTAAGTGAGGATTAACAACCAGAAAAAGGTGCCTCAAGTC
>NW_005371349.1:400837-402807 GCF_000412655.1 Myotis brandtii
GTGAGGTAATTCTGATGCATCTGGGGCTCAGGGTTGCTGGGCACAAAGGAGTTGGCGGGTCTCAGAGGCAGAGGGAGGCGAGATGATTCTGAAGGCGGTGCGGGAAGAGGGGAGGGCGGCCGGAGCTGGAAGAAGGGGCGTCCGGAGGTCTGCTCGGTCCGCACGTGGAAGCGGGAGACCGGTCGGGGTGGGGGTGGGGTGCCGAGGGCATCACCCTGCGCGCAGGTGTCTGAGCGCCCTCGCCAGCACCGCCTTGGATCAGGGCCATCCTGTGGGCTGTGACGCGGTGTCTGGCTGTGTTTGACCTGCGTTTCCCCGGCGACTGATGATGCGGGGCGTCTGCGTGTGCTCATTGGTGTTTGGATCCCCTTCCTTTGGAGACCTGTATGAAGATCCATTGTCTGTTTCTCGCTGGGTCGTCTCTCTGCTTCTGAGGCACAGAAGTGGTCATGTCGGCCGGTGGCGATTCCTTCTCCGGTCCATGCGCTGCAAACATTCTCTCCTCCTCGGAGCTGCCTTTTTGCTGTCTTCATGGGCTCCCTTGAAGCGCAGAATTGCAAATGTTGATGCTGCCCCGTTTATCTGTTTCCTTCTGGGACGCGTGCTTGTGGTGCCAGATCTAGGAAACCGTTGCCTAATCCAAGGTTATGATCACTTAGGTGTAGTTCTTTCCCTACAAATGTTACAGTTCCAGCTCTTATGTTTAGGCCTTTGATCCAGTTCAATTTAAATTTTGTATATGGTGAGAGGTAGGGGTCCAACTTCCCATTTGCACTGACAGGCATCTTGTTTTCATCATTTTCTGCAACTTCCTGGGTTGTTGGTTTTTTTCATGAGCTGGGCAAGCAGATCTCATTTTATCCCAGTTCCTCCGCCCCAGGGAAGCCAGCCTGCCGCCATGCGGTGGGGTTCCCATGGTGAGTCCCGCAGAAAATTAAACACATGGATGGACGGATGGACACACACTCTCACCCAGAGGACGGGGAGTGCCCTCCTCCCACCCCCTCCCTGGCTGCGTCCATCCGGGAAGTCCTCACTGAGCAGTTCTCCCCTTCGGCTGAGTCACTGCCTTCTCAGTCCTTCTGCTCAAGCCCTGATGTTTGTGCTGTGCCTGAGTTTGCAGAGACGGTCCGCCGGTCCTTCCCAGTGGGGGCGGCCGCCGGGAAGGGGCCTGCGGAGCAAAGCTGCTCAGGGAGGGAGTCAGAGGGCGCAGGTGACTCGTGAAGGCTGGCACCCATGTCACCCTGCAGTTAAAACCAGGAAAGTCCCCTGGTGGCCAGTCCCCAATGGTGTGTGTGAGCGTGCCTCCGGCACCCTGCAAAGAGAAGCAGGTGATACTGGGGAAAGAGGGAGCGGGAAGGGAGTGGGAGATGCAGCTGCGAGGAGGGGTGTGGGGAGCTCAGAGGGAGGGACATCAAAGGGGCAGTGGACCCGGCCGGCGTGGCTCAGGGGCTGAGCGTCGACCTATGAACCAGGAGGTCACGGTTCCATTCCCCGTCAGGGCATATGTTGGGGTTGCAGGCTCCATCCCCAGTGGGGGGCGTGCAGGAGGCAGCCGGTCCAAGGTTCTCTCTCATCATTGATGATTCTCTCTCCCTCTCCCTTCCTCTTGGAAACCAGTACAAAATATTTTTTAAGAAAGGGGGGCAGTGGGTGGGCCCCGGAGCAAGCACAGCCTCCTCTCCTGAGCTGGCGTGTTCGGCGTTGGGTCAGGGGTCCGCGCTCCGTGGGACTGTCCCTGGAGAGAGGGCTGGTGGCGGGCACCTGGGTGAAGCTGACTCATCCTCTCAGCCCACCTTTGGGAACGATGCCCGTCCTGCTCCCAGTGCGTGGAAAGGGAGCCCCTGCTCCGTGGCCTCAGCTGGGGGGGGCGGGTACGGGACCTGCTCTTTGTCCTGCAGGAAACAGGATGGCAGTGTCTGCCCGGGTCTGGCCCCAGCCCAAGGCTGAGCGCCCACACAGCTCACCCA
>NW_005371349.1:402953-404861 GCF_000412655.1 Myotis brandtii
GCTGGCAGGCGCCAGGGAGAAGCCACATCTGCTCTCGGCCACTTGGCGGCAAGCGGCTGTGGGCTGCGGGGGGAGCAGCCTGCAGGGGCGGAGGGTGCGAGCCCACAGGTGCCAGTGGGTGACGGTGTCCCCCCTGAAAGACAAGCCCAGTCCTCGGCCCGGTGCCTGTGCGTGTGGCTCCTCTGGAGCTGAGGGCGTTGCAGGCATCATGGACTTGAGGATCCGCCAGGAGGCCATCCTGGGTCGGCGGGGCCCAGGTGCAGTGACCAGTGTCCAGGAGGGAGAGGGGAGGGAGACGTAAGAGACGCTGAGAAGAAGGCTGTGTGCAGGCGGACACAGGCGGAGACTGGAGAGACCCGCCTCAAACCCCGAGCGCCGGGGCCCAGAACCTGGAAGGGCAGGGAGGACCCCCCACAGACCTGGGGTGGGGGGTGCGGGTGAGTCTTGGCCTCCAGGACTGGGGAGAACTGGTCTCTGTTGTTGGAAGCCATCAGGCTCGTGCTGGGTTGCCCAGGAAACAGATGCAGGGGGCCGAGTCCCACCTGCCACTCACCGCTCCTCCAGCACCGGGCATCCCCCAGGCCGCGTCCAGCTGAGCCTGCGAGACGCATCCCCTGAGGCAAGAGGTGGCTGAGGACCCAGCCGGCGCCCACTGGGCTCCCACGTCCCCAGGTGCCAGTCTGAGGGCCCCCGGGCCTCCCACAGGCGGTAGGTGGGGCTCAGGGGTGACGATAGAAGGTTCAATGACCACAGGAAGGAGGCCTCGCTGCTGAAACACACGATGCCAGTTTAATGTTTTCTGAAAGAGCGTCGGGGCAGCGGGAAGCGGCAGCGGGCACCCTGCCCGGGGACACCCTGCTCAGGGCATGCCCTGGAGGCACGGAGTCGGCGTCTGACCAGCAGAACTCCTTTGGGGGGACGTGTGGGCCTCGGGCCCCATGGGCCCCGGATGGTGAAGGGAAGACTCCCGGGGGTGCTGAGGGCCGGCAGGTCGGAGTGGCCGGCCCTGGGCATTCACAGACGGGGAAGGCTGCCCGGCCACAGTCGGCCGCAGGCCAGAGCACCATCTCGGCAGC
This sequence comes from Myotis brandtii, assembly GCF_000412655.1. NCBI lineage: Eukaryota > Metazoa > Chordata > Mammalia > Chiroptera > Vespertilionidae > Myotis > Myotis brandtii. The sequence continues at coordinate 404,030 of NW_005371349.1, forward strand.
AGCCCCCCGGGGGCCCCACACCCACCCAGAGGGGTCTGACCCCAGGGGGTGGGACATGCCTTCCCCCTGAGAAGCCCGAATCAGGCGGGGCCTGAGCCCTCCCAGCTCCTGCTGCGCCCCTGGTGGCTGCCTGAGAGGAGGGTCAGAGGTGATGCCCTGGACGGGCATGGAGGCCCTGCCCAGGCTGGAGGGTGGGGGAGCGGAGCAGGGCCAGGCCAGGCTGCACCATTCTGCATTGGGGTCCTGAGCTTTGCTCCTCAGAGAAACATCTGCAGGTCTGGGGCCCTGAGGTGCCCTGCTGCTGTCGGGGGCCGTGGGCGACAGCGAGCGAGCTGCGTTCCCAGCACAGGGCCCCAGGCCAGGGCCGGACTGTCCCTCTGCGAAGCTGACATTGGCTTCCCCAGCCTGACCCCCCCTCACTGTTGTGGCTCAGAAAGACCCCTGAACCCTCGGGCAAGGCCACCGGGACGGCCCCAGGAGGCGGACATCTGTCGGCTGGCCCGTGGGAAGGCTCCTAGGTGGCCTAAAAGAATGGAGCCGGGTGTGGTCACTCTGTCTCCTGTTGAGAGGAGAGAAAACGGCCCCCTGGGCGGGGGGGCTGCTGGAAGACAGCACCGCCTCCCTTCCCTGCGGTTCCTGGGCTCGGCTCAGCTTTCCAGATTTGCATAATTACTTGGAGCTACAGGCGGAGGGATGACTTCCTCTGGGACCCCCTGCGGGTCACTTAAGGATACGTCCACAGCGGGGGGCGGTGGCCAGTCTCACACGGCGCCCGCCCCGCGATTTTACCTCCGGAGACAGCCAGGCTGGGCCCACACGGCCGTCCGCCCCT
>NW_005371349.1:405172-405676 GCF_000412655.1 Myotis brandtii
GGCAGCGCAGCGGGGCCCGGCGCTAGGGCTCGGCCTCGGGCTTGACCAGGTAGCCGCTGAAGGTGATGTAGGTGTCGAACTCGTCGCTGAAGACGGCGTTCTCGCGCTCGCCCTTGAAGAGCCGCACCCACACCTCGTCCTGCTCGCGCAGCGCCAGCATCAGGCTCTGGCTCTGCATGATGCTGCGGTCGCTGACCTGCGCGTACAGGATGACCACCTCCTCCGCGTTGCGCATGACGTGCAGGTACGTCTCCTTCTGGTTCCACGTGTGCACGTTGAGGCTGAAGAAGTAGACGCCGGGCACGTAGCAGTAGAACTTGCCCGTGAACATGTTGAAGTGGCCGTACAGGTTCACGAACTCCGTGTCGAAGATGACCGTCTGGTAGTAGTCGTTGCTGTGCAGCGGCTTCTTCCTGCCCACGGAGAAGGCCGCGTAGTGGTTCTTGCACCGGTCGCCCGGGGCGCCCATGGAGCCCTTCTGCCCCTTGGGGCCCGCGTGGCCCC
>NW_005371349.1:405702-409899 GCF_000412655.1 Myotis brandtii
GCGCCCGTCTTGCCGTATTTTCCCTGCAGGCCCCGGTACCCCCGGTCGCCCTTCTCCCCTGAAAGGGAAAGAAAAACACGTGGCGTCATGCAAAGCCGACCCAGCCCCAGGGCGGTGCCGTGTCCACCCAGAGGCAGCGGCCTTAGGGCTCCTGCTGGGACGTCCTGGCAACGGAGAGGGAACATGTGGGTTTGTCCAAAGGCAACAGCCGCCGCGTCCAGGCTGCGCTCACGGCGCAAATGGACTGCAGATGTTCGGGACGCAGGGCCCCGGGCCCAGCCGCGCGTCTTCCCAGGGCAATTTTGCAGGGTTAGCCGCCCCGTGCAGCACCCGGGCACGCAGGTGGCTGGATGGAGGGCGGGGGAGCACCAAGCCCCAAAACAGGGACCCCAGGGGCCCAGCGTGTGAACGCAGGTGGGGAGGCCAATCCCTCCTCCTGGAAAGGGGCCAGGAGCCTCCGAAATGGCACTTCCTCCCTCCCCCAGGACAGCCTGCCCGAACCCCATGCCCCGAGGGAGCCAGCCCGGCCCCTCCGCTCTGTCTGGACAGAGCAGCCCCACGCCCCGGGGGACAGTCCCTCCGCCCAGCTCTGCAGCCCCTGACCTTTCAGGATGGTGATGTTGATCTGCGGCACCGGGACCGTGGGGTACAGGGGGGCGCCGGGGTCGCAGCAGCGATAGCACCGGGAGGCCGGGGGCTCCTCGCCCTGCCGGGGGCTGTACTTGCCATGCTTGTCCTCGGCCCTGAGGGAGTAAGGACGTCACAGGTCACATGACAGCCACGAGCGGTCGGAGCCAGAACCCCTCCTCTGCCAGGGCCTGGCGTCCCGACCAGCCACGCCCCCCCCCCCCCCCCCCCCAACCCAGACACCGGGGCCCTGTCGGCTTTCCCTCAGTACAGACCCACGGGGCCCACAGCAAGGTCTGGGAGAGAGCCCCCGCCCTCTGTGAACAGCAGTTAATAGTGATGGGCCCTGGCCGGTGTGGCTCAGTGGATAGAGCGTTGGCCTGCGGACGGAAGGGTCCCGGGTTCGATTCCGGTCAAGGGCACGTACTTTGGTTGCAGGCTCGATCCCTGGCCCTGGTCAGGGCGTGTGCGGGAGGCAACCAATTGATGTGTCTCTCTTACATCCATGTTTCTCTCTCTCTGTCTCTCCCCCTCTCCCTTCCACTCTCTCCAAAAATCAATGAGAAAATATCCTCGGGTGAGGATTAACAAAAACAAAAACAAAAAAGCAATAGAAACAGTAATAACAAAATGAGGCTTTGCAAGAGGGAGGCTGCTGGGAGAAGGCGCCCGGAGGACGAGGCCTTTGGGTGCCAGTGACGATGCCGTGGCTGGCCGTCCCCTTCATGCATCTGCGATCCTAGAAGATGCTCCATCTTCTAAGCCGACTCACTGTGAGTGAGAGGGTCCGGCTAGAGCCTTGGGGTCCCTTTGAGCCCCAGGAGCTGGAGATGCGAAAGTGCAGCCTGACATGGGAAGACGTGGCTCCGGGCTGAGTGGACGGTGGCGGCCCCATGCTGCCACCTGGTGGCGATGTGCCGCACTGCATGGTCCTCTCATTTCCCCTCCGGCTGGGACAGGACCCTCTCGATGGGCCCGCTCCTGACCTAACCCCACCCCCGCTTCCACACCCCAGAATATCCAGGAAGTTGGAATATAGGCCCTGGACTCAGCACCCCCAGCTCTGGCCAGGACTCTTCATCCAGAGACTCAGCAAGCCCCACAAGGGATGCGTGTAAAACTGGTGGCCGGTCACGGTCGCTTCGCCCCTCGAGCCTCTTCCTTCCACGCCCCCAAACTAGCATCATCGGTCACCCCGGACGCAGGGCTCACACCGCACCGTCCTAGCTGCGGGCCGGCTGCCCCTCCTCCTGCACCTGGGAGGCTCCTCGCTGGGTCTTCCCAGCACCCCCACCCTGGCACTGTGCGTGTCTGCCCCCCACAACCTGAGAGTCCCCGGAGGCCAGGGACCGTGCCCTGCGTGTGTCTGCCCCAGGGCCTAGGAGACGGCCGGGCCCACAGTAGCCACTCAATCCATGTTTGTGGCATGAAAAGCAGAAGAGGGGGGCAGGGAGGAGGAGGCTGGTTGGGGAGGGGGTTCCTTTGCCCTCCTCTCCCCTCCCCCCCCCCCCCCCCCCCGCAGTCCCACTGTTCCCTGAGGAGGCCGAAGCCTGGGGACCAGGTCAGCCAGGGCTCAAATCAGTGAACACACTGAAATCCGGAGTCGGCTGTCACCTGGTGCCAGGACCTCACAATGACAGTTCCATGAGGAACCCTGCACATTCCGTGTTCCTACAAAGCCTCCCAAAGAGCCTGAGGCCTGTCATGGAAGGTCAAGTGCGGAGACGGTGCCATTCGGAAGTCTCATAGCGTCTCGGGAAAGCCACGCCTCTGTTGCCCACGTCAGCGATCCGCCCCATCCTCTCCCGTCCTGCGCCCACTCCCCGGGACCCAGCAGGTCAAAGGGCGAAGCGAGGAGAGACTCCGAGGCTGGGCCGGGGCTGGCTGTGCTCTTCAGTTAAAGCTGAGGCTGCCCACCCCGCCCAGGGCCGCACTCCCCTGCGGGTGGCATGAGGCTGGTCCCTGTCTCAGCTCCAGATGAGCTGCTGGGTCACTGAGAGGAGAAATGGCTCCTCCGTCCTCCAGGCCACCTTCCCCGAGGGCAGCTCCTCAGCATCGAGGGGAACAGGCCCCCTGGGAACCGGGACCCCAGCCTCAGCCCGGCCAACCAGAGCTCCTACAGCCACACCTGCACTCTCACCTGCACCCACACCTCCAGCCACACCTGCACCCTCACCTGCACCCTCACCTGCACCCTCACCTGCACCCACACCTGCACCCACACCTGCACCCTCACTTGCACCCACACCTGCACCCTCACCTCTCAGCATGGTCCAGCAGCGGCTCCTCGGTCCCCTCCTGCTCCTGCTGTTCTTCTGGGTCAGGGGGCACGCGGCCCAGCACCGCACCACAGGCAAAGGCCAGCAGCAGGCAGCACGCCATCACGCGTCCGGGTCCACGGGAGCCCATGGTCCCGCCGCGCTCTGCTGGGGGAGACACACAGGGAGGAGGGATTGGCAGGGGCTCCGCAGAGAAACAGCCGGGAGGCAAGGTGTTCCCAGACCCAGGACACTGGGGAGTGTCCACAGCTCCTGCTGGGGGGGCGACCACACACGCGCTGTCTCACACACACACTGTCACACACATTGTCACACGCGCTGTCTCACACACACACTGTCACACACGCTGTCACACATGCTGTCTCACACAGTCACACATGTAACACACACGCACATCCCTCAGTTTCCATTCACACACATGAGCACACTCACAGATTCACAAGCACACACTTACATGTTCACACACACGTGCACACACTTGACACACCTCGGTCCACTTCTACATGCAAACTCACACCCTGTCACAGTTGCACACTCATGCACACACTCACACACTCACACACTCACACACACTCACACACTCACACACTCTCACACACTCACACACTCTCAAGTACTCCCACGTGCCCTCCCAGAATCCATGTGCACACAGCTCGCCCCTGGAGCCCCAGCCCCACGGGGGCCCTGGGAGCACCCAGCTGCCTGAGCCCACAAGCCGCCCAGGAAGGGACCCCGCAGCCGCTGGGCCCTGCAGAGGGACATTTATCGGCCCGGTTAGCACAATGAGCAAAATCCTCCCCAGTGAGTCACGTGGTCACCGTCGGTGACCGGGCCCCAGCTGCACCACGGAAACGCGTGAGCAGGCAGGTGGCTGCACGTCGCTCTGTGGCCACCAGGGGGCGCCGCCAGTGAGCGTCCTGGAGCATCCAGTTTGGAGGGGGGTTCAGGCCCAGGCCCAGCCCCGACCCCGTGAGTGGACGGCTGTCTCCAGGGGGCCAACCCCCGTCTCTCGCTCCCGGTGCTCGGGGGGCTCTCGGCAAAGCTGGACAGCCTTTCCAGGAAGAGGCGTCCCCTGGGGTCCCCATGAGCTCCCGAAGGGGTGGTGGTTGGGCTCAAAATCGGCACAACCCACGGTGTTCAGTCAGGGGTGTCCCCCCACTTCTGTGCCCAGGCCCCCATCCTGGCTCACAGTTTAACTCGAAGGACCTGTGGGCCCCAGTGCGCCGACTCGGCCGCCCAGGAGGAAGCGGCCGTTGGAACAGGAGCCCAGGGCACATTAGGGTGGGACCAG
>NW_005371349.1:410283-411736 GCF_000412655.1 Myotis brandtii
CGCGGGAGGGGGCCCTGGAGAGACCCCGTACCAAGCCCAGAGGGCCTGGGGGAGGCACAGAGCCTGGGACAGAAAAGCCAGGTGTGCCAAGGCTGGGAGCCAGGAGGGCCGCCCCCCAGGAACCCCCTTCTCCCTGCCACCCACACCTCCGCATGACCCACCCTCCACCGCAGGGCGTCAGCGGGCCCCCACCTCCAAGCATCAGGCCCGGGACCTTCCCATGACCCAGACCGCTTGGGCCAGCCTCCCCTCACCACCCAATCCTTGCAACCTCCTTCCACTGCCTAGGACAGTGTAATTCATAAAGTGCTTCTTAAAATCCATTTAAAAGCCGATCAATGGTTCTCTCTCATCACAGACGTTTCTATCTCTCCTCCTTTCCTCTCTGAAATCACTGAAAATATATAAAAAAAGAAAGAAACAGAGACAAAGATTGGCCAGTTAGCCTAAGATCGCCTGATCTTTAAGCGCCAGGGGAAGGGGTCGGGATGCGGACTCCACAGGCTGCCCTGCTGTCCCATCAGAGTCTTACCTGCCCTCAAGCCCCGACTTGGTGCCTCCTGTCCCTCCTGACGCCTCCCCTGCCGCCGCCGGCGGAGCCCTGCCCTCCTCCTCCTCACGCCTGTCACCTCACGCCTGTCGCTCGCCCTCGCCCTCTCCGGCTGCGGTTCTGCTCGGCCTGCAGCTGCACAGCGCACAGAACCTCTCGGGCCGGGGCCTCCTCGTGTCCCCTGGACCAGCCTGAACTTGACCGCTGTCAACAAGCGTCTGTCCAGCTGAACTCTCCGCGTCTCCCTGTCTCTGCATTTCCTGTTTGTCCCTGTCGCCGTAAGAATCACTCTTTTTTTTTTCTTTTAAATGCCAAGCTTGCATTTTCTTTAAACTTGTTTTTTGTTGGGGGCAGGGCAGGCGGGCGGGGCGGGGAGGAAATCCAGGGAAGGCGGGAAAACAGCAGAAGCTCCGGGGGCTCCTCTGTCCCAGGGCTCCTCGACCCGGACTCCTCGGCCCGGACTCCACGGGCCCTCGGGCCGGGCCGCTCTCTGTTGTGGGGACCGTCCTAGGTGGCATGGGAGGTTGGGCAGCATCTCTGGACTCCACCACGGGGCCATCAGCACCCCCCCCAGCTGGGACACCCAGACAGTCTCCCGCGGTCACCACGTGTCCCCGGGGGCCCCCCCCCCCCCCCGAGAATTGGGTCTCCACCGTCGGTTTATTTCTTTCTTTCTTTTTAAAATATGTTTATATTGCTTTTCAGATAGAGAGGAAGGGAGAGAGATAGAAACATCAATGAGAGAGACACATCGATCGGCTGCCCCACCCCCGCACGGCCCCTACTGGGGATCAGGACTACAACCCAGGCATGTGCCCTGCCCAGGAACCAAACCCGGGGCCTGTTGGTCCATGGGCGATGCTCCCTCACTGAGCCACACCATGTATCTTTCTCGTAGGGAAA
>NW_005371349.1:411849-412812 GCF_000412655.1 Myotis brandtii
CCGGGAGGGCCGTGAGGGCAGAGGGGCTCCGCTCCGGGCGCCTCCCTTCTCCAGAAACGTCTTCAGAACCGTTGCACCGAGGCCGGCAGCAGAGTCCGCATCGCGCCCGCCCATGTTCACTTAGTCACGGGGCCCGACCTCGAAGGGTCAGCTGCAGACCAACCGCGCTGAGCCCTTCCCGGACCGGCGTCCCCGCCGAGGGACAGGCCTGCCCCAGGAAGGCAGCTCTGGCTCAGCGGAGGCGGGTCCGGGAAGCGGCCTCAGCATCTGGGGTCACTCCCAGCGTGACTCAGTCTGGACTCGCCTCCCCCGAGCCCTGGGAAGAAGTCCGTTTGCCAGGTTCCAGGGCACCCCCAGGAACGCCCTTTCCTCCCGCCTCCCCTCCGAACCCCCAGCTCCTCAACCCTCCCCGGGGCCCCAGCTCACGGCCCCCAAGGAGGAACAACCCCTCCCAGCAGGAGGGGGCGGAGGGGAGCAACGGCGGGGTCTGGAGGAGGCAGGAGGCTGCAGACACCTCCTCGTTCACAATCTTCCTTCTCAGTCCTGCGTGGGCCTGGGGTGCACCCCCCCTTTTTTTAAATCCTCACCAAGGATATTTTCCCATTGATTTTTAGGGAGAGTGGAAGAGAGAGGGAAAGACAGAAACACTGATGTGAGAGAAACACATCGATTGGTTGCCTCCCGCACGCGCCCCGACCAGGGCCCAACCCCAAGAGGAACCTGAAACCTGGGTACCTGCCCTTGACAGGAATCAAACCCGGGACCCTTTGGTCCACAGGCCAACGCTCTGTCCACTGGGCCACCCGGCCAGGGCTGGGGTGCAGCCTTTGAGGAGATGATGCTCACAGTCCGTCCGAGCTTTCTTCTGGTTAAAATCGCCCGTCGCCTTTGGCCCCGCCCACCTCCGTGTTGTCACCCCCAGGCTGACAGTCACCCCCCTGGCGGGGGGCGGGGGGGGGGGCT
>NW_005371349.1:413008-414520 GCF_000412655.1 Myotis brandtii
GTGCGGCCTGCACAGCCCTGGGGAAGGGCTCGGGAGACGGGATCCACCACAGACTCCCGAGGATCGCGGTCTCGCGAAGGGGACAGACGGGCCGAGGACAGCGCCAGGCAGATGGCACGCGAGGAATCGAAATGGCGTGTGGGAGGCATCTAGGCCGGCGCTGCCCGCTGCGGGTGGCTATTTCATGGCAAATGAATGACATGGAAACAAAATTCAAGATTCAGCTCCTGGTTCAGGCTGCCCACGTCCCAGCTCTCGGGAGCCAAGCACGGCTGGGAGCCACCGTGTCGGGCGGAGGTGGCAGGGCAGGACTTTCCCGGTGCAGCAGGGAGCGCCCGTGAGCGGTGTTCAGGCGCGATGCGGCCGGCGGGGCGGGAAGGAGGTCGCAAAGCTAGAGCAGCTGGAAGTCTGGAGTCGCTTAGACACCTGGCTGCCCTGCACCCCAACATCGCATCAGCCACCAGCCTCCTCTAACATCCCCCGAGGGTCTCTCCTCGTCCCCCCACTGGCTCCATCCCAGGCTTCCCAGGAGGCCTGGCTGTGCCCCAGGCCTCAATCCAGCCCAGACCAGCATCTCTGGCGGGCTCTGATAGGGCCTGGACGTCGCCCCAAATTCCACCTGCGTCTCCCGAGGAAGCTTGGCCTCCGCTGGGACCCCCTCCCACACCTCGTGTCTTCCGGGTCAGGAGGCAGTTCAGCTCCGCATCCCTCACATCCTCATGCACACAGGCCTCGCCAGCCCTCAGCTGCCCCTGCTCCTGCCCTTACTCCTGCCCTCGCTGCCGTGACACCCACCAGGATTCTCCGCCGACCCGGCCCCGAGCTCTCGGGTGCTGCAGGTCTCCTGGGTCCAGGCCCCGGGTGCCCGGGAGGGAGAAGGCGTCGTGTTGGGGTGCCCCTCTGGCCCTGATGACCACCGGGGTGTTCTCCCCAGAAGCCGGTCCTCACACGCGCCGTCCACTGACCGCGCTCGGGCCCCGGCAGGAGGGGCAGGGAGACGCCAGCTCGTGCACGATGGGGTCCCCAACTCCAACGCCCATCTCGTAGCTCATCGTCCCTTCTTGGCCCGCAGCCCCAGCGGGTCCTGGACCGTCTCCCGTGTCCCCAGTCGTGTAGAGGAGGCGGAGGTGGGGTGCAGGGGCTCCGGTCACCGGAACGTGAGTGGTGCTTTCCTGAGAGACGGGGTGTCCCCACACACTGACCCTCCCCTTCCAAGAAGCGGCTCTCGGGGCTCAGGGGAGGATTGCCTCTGAGGGCTGTTTGTTTTCCCCGGGCCCGCGGCCAGGGGTGGGCCGAGGCTTTCCGGGATAAGGAGGGACTCGGGAGCCGGCTCTACTGGGGACAAAACAGCGAAGGAAAGAGGGGCCACGACCCCCGCACCCTAAAACATCTCCATCCTCTCCTGGGGCAACTCCCGGCCAGGAATGGCTCACCTGGGGCAGAGAGCGGACGTAGCTGGCGTTGCTGCCCAGGCCCTACCCATGGGGCCCGGGGGCTGCCGGCCCCAGGCCT
>NW_005371349.1:415094-416939 GCF_000412655.1 Myotis brandtii
ACCGCCGCCCCCACTACCGGCTGCCTGTCACTCCCTCACGGTGGCGGCAGCTGAAAGCTCCCAGGCTCGGTCCCCACCCGGCCTGTCTGCTCTCCAAACGGTAGCCACGGGCCCCCGGGGCCGCTAACTTAGTCAAAATAAACAAGACAAAGACGGAGCACAGAGTGGACGCCGGCGGGGGGGCGGGGGCACTCTCTCTGCAGAAAGTCCTGCTGGCGGCTCTGGGCCAGAACCAGGTCCCCAACCACCTTCCGAACGTCTCTCGGCTCCGTGTAGACCCTGGACCCAGCGCCCACCGGACCCGCTGCCCCTGTGGCTTTCAGCTGGTGGAAGACGGTGCCGATGACACGGGGCCCAGGCCGGAGATCGGGGAGCCATGCAGACCCGGCCTTTCGTGCCCGCACCTCTGACCCGTCCCCCCCCCCTCCCCCGCGCTGGAAGGTCTCGTCCTCTCCCCCTCGGCCTGTCGCCGCCTCTCTTGGCTCTTGGCTGCCTCCCGCCTCGCGTCTCTCCACCGCTCACGAGGGGCAGTGTCCACAGCTGCAGATCCGAACCCCACCCTTGGCTTCCAAGGGTCACATGGAAATAAAGGGACCGTCTAACCCCGGCTCCCGCCTCCCCTCCGGCCCTGCCGGCCCCCCCTCCCCTGCACATGTGTCCTTCACTTGGGCGTCTGGAGCTACTCGAAGTCCCCAACACCAGTCCAGGTCCCCTCCATCAAGGTGCTCTTCAGGCTCCAGCCCGACGCCACCTCCTCCGGGAAGGCCCCTCTCCTGCCTCCGGTACAGGCGTCTGTGAGTGTTGCTTCCTCGCCCAGCCCCTCGGACCAGGTGCTCCTCCTGAACTCGAACGGGGCCTCAGTTCCCGCGGCCCCGGCGCTGGCGGCTGGCTTTCGCCTCTGGTGGACCTCCACTCCCACCTCCCGGCCATTCCCCAGCAGCACCGTCGTCCCAGGGGGCCGGGGAGCCCACACATTTAGCTGTGGCCTCCCTCAGGGCGGGGTGGCTGGATGGACGGGGGCAGGGGGGGCTGAGTGACACAGGGCACAGGACTAAGTGTCCGGGGGACACGGAATCCTGGTGTGCCCACTTGGCCGTCTTTCCTTCAAATGCGCCTCTTCCCTGCGCTCAGAAAATTGGGTGCTCAGAAAGAGGCGCAGCCCACGGCCCCGTGAGCCACGGCCACCAGCCCCCTCTGCCTCCCGACGAACAGTCTAATTACACAAACTAGGGAGGCGAATGCTCCCGCTGCGTCCCGGCTGGTGCGTCCCGGCTGGTGCGAACCAGGACACGCACCTCAATAAACAAGCAAATGATGCCGGGAGGGGGTCTCCCTTGCCAGCAGCCCCCTCCTTGGCCTCTGCAGACAGATGACGGTTTAGGGACGCAGAGAGGCGTTCACAAGTGGCGACGAGCGAAAGCACAGGCTGCAAACACGCGTGCGCGCACACACACACACACACACACACACAGGCACATACATGCACACACAGGACCCGGAGGCCACCCACCTGGCTGCTGGCAGCCGGCACCTCTGGGTGGTGGGGCACAGACTCGCCGTGGGCTCGCTTGCGCCGGCCTGTGTCTGGGTCCTGGACCAGGCACAGCTTTTCCCCATTAAGTCCACGTTGTTTTCCACTTAGAGAAGCGACAAATAAGCCCCACCCTGGGCCTGCAGATTCGGGGAATTCGCCTCCACGCACGGAGCAGCGGGAGGGGCAGGGGCTGGCGCGGGCGCGTGGGATAGAAGTCACCGAGGGCCGGCGCCCACCATCCTTCCCGAGTGGTTGGTGAGTGTGTGCCGCGGACCAGGCAGAGGGCGGGTTCTGGGGCGCGGGGAGCAGGC
>NW_005371349.1:417105-417451 GCF_000412655.1 Myotis brandtii
AGCCACAGCCCTGCGCCCACCGCCAGGATTTCTGCACAACGGCCACGCGCGGTCACGGCCGTCGTTGATCAGATTCTGCTAACAGCCCCTAAACCATGATGAAGCACCGACGAGGGGACGAGGTGGTGGCTCGGGCGGCTGCGTTTCCACATACAGTGTCACCGACTTCAGTTTCTCCCGTGAGCCCCTCCCCCAGGCCGCACAGGGGGGAGGGAATGGAGCTCAGGTGAGCCCCTGGGATGCCTGACCCTCACCTCAGGATGGCAGGTAGGGCAGGCTCAGCTCACTGGGTCCCACAGCGCCCGCTGCCGGGCGTCCAGCTGCGGGGCCCACGTGGCTCCACCTG
>NW_005371349.1:417664-420560 GCF_000412655.1 Myotis brandtii
TCCAGTGCCCCTGCCCACACCCCCCCTCGGAGCCCAGCTCTGGGAAGCGAGGTGGGCAAGCGTGGTGCCTGCCCAGGACGCGGAGGGCCACGCGCACCTTCGTTTCACGGCATCTCTCCTCTGGACCCGGAGAACAGATGTCCCCACAGGGGCCACGAGCCCCCACTGCTATCGCAGCCTGAGCCTGTCCCGGGAGGCGAGGGGTGAGTGTCAGAGGTCACAGAGGCTTGGCCGCGGCCTCGGGGAGAGGGGAACCCCAGTGTGCCCAGCCCCGGCATCTGTGGTTCCGTGTGCAGACTGGCCCTGCCAGGCCAGGGACCCGGCACGGACCCGGGCAGGCTCCTGAGGGTCCCGAGCCCCGGCCTCATGGGACCAGCTCTTGGGGCTCCCCCCTCCCTGACCGTGCAGGCTCCGACGGGTCCTGTCCACACCGTCCTCCAAGCAGCAGAGAATCCTGGCGCTGCCTGAGGGCTGGGAGGTGCCCGAGATCTTGTCCAGGGAGCTGCCTGGTCTCACTCGACTTTAAGAGAAGGCAGAGTTCGCCGGCCAGTGCGGCTCAGTGGTTGAGCGTCGACCTATGAACCAGGAGCTCACGGTTCCATTCCCTGTCAGGGCACACGCCCGGGTTGTGGGCTTGATCCCCAGTGTGGGGTGTGCAGGAGGCAGCCGACCCATGATTCTCTCTCATTGTTGATGTTTCTAGCTCTCTCTCCCTCTCCCTTCCTCTCTGAAATCAATAGAAATATTTTTAAAGAGAGAGAGAGAAGGCAGAGGGCAGCGTTCCACAGGTAAAATCAGGACAAAAATAATACCCCGCAGCCCACACGGTCCTTACACACCGAGATGAATCGCTGCCGAAGGCCAGCCCCCAATTAAATATCTCTGGGTCTCGGGCAGGGAGACGGGGCCCCTCCCCAGTGGAGTGGCAGGCGGCGCTGCCTGGGGCAGTCGGCTGAGCTGGGGACCCGGAACCCCCCAGCCTTCCGGTCCCAGGGGCCCCGGGCCGGGCCCAGGGACCCGCACTCGCCTCCAGCCCCGGAGGGAAAAGTGCAATGAGCCTCTGAGTCCCGGGGGGGGCGCCAGCGGGCACAGGGACCCGCACTCGCCTCCAGCCCCGGAGGGAAAAGTGCAATGAGCCTCTGAGTCCCGGGGGGGGCGCCAGCAGCTCCGCTCTATCTACCAAATTCCTTTCATCTCTGTTTTGATGGGTGACGTTGGAGGCCAAAATATTTGGTTTGTGAGTCATGCTAATTACAGCTGGTGGCTAGGGGCGGGCGAGAGGCACCAGCAAGAACAACGGAAAGCAGCATATTCCAAAAAGCCATGCTGCGCTGCTCCCTGAACAGGGCGGGGCCGTCCCGCGGGAGGAGCCTGGGCCGCCCGGCCACGTCGGCTGTCCGCTCCCACCTGTGGGGTGCCCCTCCCCCTGCTCACGCGTGCCCCGACGGCAGCAGCATCCTGCACGGAGCTCCGCTGTCTCCGGGCATATGCCGTGTAGGGGGCACTTCCCTCGGCCTCCCTAGAGACGAGACGGCGAAGGAGGAGAGAGAGCAGGAGGCAGAGCAGGAGGCGAGGCCAGGGTCCCTGGGAAGCGGAGCCGCCTTCCTTGTGCCCAGGGCCTGTCTCGGGCAGCTGGGAAGTGGGAATTTGGAGATGAGCAGCTGGGGTTCCAGCCTGAGCGCCGATTGCTGTGCGTTCTCCAGCCAATCACATGCCTTCTCTGTGCGCAGAGATGCAGGCTGGAGGCCTGTCCTGGTCTCCTGCCTCCGGGCAAGGGGTGAGCTCTCGGGCAAGGGCCGAGGCTGAACGTGCCATGGACGGGCTTGTGGGGAATTATGCTCTGGGCCTGCTTGTGTGAGACACACACACACACACACACACACACGCACAATGCACTCATGCACATGCATGCACACACACGCACACGTACATATACACACGTACATATACACATGCACACACATGTGCATACACACATACATGCGCACACGCGCGCGCACATGTGCACACACATGCACACACATCCATCCAGGCTCTATTTTTATTGCCGCGATGGTGGTTGGAGCTCCTCTCTCCCCCTCGGCTCTCAGGTCAAGGGGGAGGAGGGGAGGAGAAAAGGGAGGGGACGAGTCCGCCTTCTGACCCTGACTCCCCTCCACCTGCGTGTCCTCCCTCCCTCAGGTCACAGGGCCAGGCGGCCTGGGAAGAGCGGCCTCCTATGCACATGCATGCACACACACGCACACGTACATATACACACGTACATATACACATGCACACACATGTGCATACACACATACATGCGCACACTGGCCCCGCGGCCTCTCCCCTCAGCGCCCAGCAGCGGGGACTCGGTTTGGGGACGTGCCGGGCGGCGGCTCTCCTGCCCTAGAAAAGGCAGGCCCCTCGGCCTCTGAGGACCGAGCAGCCCCCAGGGACCCGGGCGCAGCCAGCAGTGGAGGAAATTCAGTTCCTCAGGACACTCCGCCTTCTCTGTGTTTCTCTTTCTGTTAATTCTCACCTGAGCATATTCTTTCTATTGCTTTTCAGAGAGAGTAGAAGGGAGGGAGGGAGAGAGCGAAAGCAAGAGAGAGAGAGAGATGTGAGAGAGACAGAGACACACTGACTGGTGGCCTCCCACATGCGCCCAACCAGGGGCCAGGGAGAGAACCTGCCCTTGACCGGAATCGAACCCGAGACCCATCTGTGCATGGGCCAGCGATCTAACCATTGAGCAACCGGCCAGAGCCACTCCTCATTTTCAAAGCTCCAAGTGGGCCCAGCGGCCTCCATTCTCAGAAACTAAGTGACAAAAAAGACAGAAACAGGCCCCAGCGAGGCGGCTCCCTGCCCCCCAGTGGGTCAGGAGGGCTGTGAGTGCCCGGCCCTGGGGGGG
>NW_005371349.1:420895-421441 GCF_000412655.1 Myotis brandtii
GGGGGAGCCGGCACCCAGAGGCCGTGCACCCAGAGGCCAAGGGCAGGTTAGGGGTTCAGCCCAGCCCCGGGCCACTCCCAGCAGCCTGGGCCGCAGCCCAGAGGGTCCCTGGAAAAGGGACATGCATTCTCCCATCCAGGCCGGAGCCCTGCTGGGAACCGCACGGCTCAGGTCAGCACTTCCTGTCCCGGGTGGCGTCCAAGTGGCCACAGGCGGGCGGGACAGACCTGCTGTCAGGTGGTCCAGGCGGCATCGGGGTGGGGGGCCCCCACAGGAGCAGAGGAGGACTTGGGGACCATTCCTTTCCCTTTCACACCCTCCGAATACTGCCAGAGAAGAGAGAAGCAAGAGGAACCCCCCACAAAACTCAGGGAGAGGTTCCCCCGCTCCTGGCAGCATCCGCCGGCCACAGAGCCCAGCTGGCTCCCTGCAGGACCCAGGCTTGGACCTCCCCCTGCGCCCAGTCTTTCTGCCGCTTTGCCACAACCGCCACCAGGGCCACCAGGGCCCCTCCCACTGGGCTCCTGGCCCGCCCGGCAGCGAAGG
>NW_005371349.1:421456-422871 GCF_000412655.1 Myotis brandtii
CGTCCTCCCGCGGCCTCCCGCTCTCAGCGCCGCCTCTTAGAGCATCTCCGGGCAGCGGAGCCTCCCGGGCAGTCGGGGAAGAACAGACTTGTCCGAGGAGAGAGCCGGGAAGAGGGAAAAAGTCCTCGGGGAGAAGGCGTGGAAAGGGGAGGCGGTGCAGGCAGCGGCCGCCCCGGCGGCACCTCGATCTCCTGGGCTCCAAGGTCTCTGGGCCAGAAGCGGAAACGGGTTTCTCGAAAGTGAAGGAAGAGCCGGAGCGAGCGAGCGGGACCGACGCGTAAGGAGCGGAGCCCAGCCAGATGTGAGCGGCTCCAAGGCTCCCAGTGCCTGTTATCCAAACAGCAGCCGCTGAGAGTTAACTGTGTGTGTGCCCGGGGCAGGCAGAGCCGCTGCCTCCTCCTCCCGCCGCCCCGGGAGCTGGCCCAGGCGGGACGGGGTGGCCACTCGGAGTGCCTGGAAGCCCACCCCGCTGTGGGGCGGCTGGGAGCCCAGGACAAGAAGGGTGGGGGACCCCACGTTGCCTGGTGGCAGGGGGTGGGATTCCGGGAGCTCAGGGGCACCGGTAGCCAGCGGGGAGGGATCCAGTCTCGCCCCGTGGCAGCCCTGAGACACACCTTGGATCAGGGCCTCCACCTGGGGACAGGGACCACGGACGTGTGGGGGAATCTGTGAACCCCCAAAGCAGAGCGCAGAAGTGCCTGTGTGCACATGTCTGTACACATGTGCCTCTTTGGACGGGGTTGGTCTGTTGCTCTGGTCAGATCCAGGTCGGCGTAAGCGGGGCCAGAGGGGAATCTCGCCTTTCCTCCCTCTTATACACAGTTCTTTCTTTTTTTAAATATTTTTTTATTGATTTCAGAGAGGAAGGGGGAGGGAGAGAGAAAGAAACATCAATGATGAGAGAGACTCATCCATCCATCCATCCTGCACACCCCGCATGGGGATGGAGCCTGAAACCCAGACATGAGCCCTGACCAGGAATCAAACCAGCGACCTTCTGGTTCATAGGTCGATGCTCAACCATTGAGCCACACCAGCCGGACTACACAAGTTCTTTCTAAGCCAGTCCCTTGGCCCTGCCTCACAGCCCGATAGCTACCTCGGGGTGCCTGGGTGCTTCCCTGCCACCCGACCCCCAATGTCTGAGCCAGGCTGGCTTGTTCTGGAATCGGATCACGTCACGAGAAGAGATGGGATCTGCCCAGAGAAGCAAAACTCTGCTGCGGTTACAGTTTTTTTTTTCTGCTTCTTTCCTGACCTGCTCCCACGTCCTCTCCAGCCTGCCCTGAGGCTGTGCCTGCCCTCTGCCTCCTCCTCACGCCACAGGGCCCCTCTCCCTCGCTACCCCTGGGCAGAGGACACAGGCCCTGGGACACTGGTTTGGGATGCACAGGACAAAGCAAAGAGCCTGCGAC
>NW_005371349.1:423106-426980 GCF_000412655.1 Myotis brandtii
CCGCCGCCCCACCCCCACCGGGGGAGCCAGGGGAGCTGCCTGGTCCTGCGGGGCCTGGGGAGCTCAGGGGCTCTCTGGCGAGACTGAGGAACCGCGGCGTCCGCATCAGAGACGCTGCTTCTGCGTCAGCGGCCTCGAGGCTGCTCACGATCTCTGGCACGTGCCGGAGGCTTGGCCCGACTTATGTCCCTGGCTGATTGTCACACAGGAAAACCCAGATAAGCTGGCCTTCGTCCTGTGCGTAACAGGAGGCATTTTCCGGTCAACAAGCCCCCGGCCCGGCGCACGACTGAACTTCCCCGAGAACTCTGTGTGCTCAGAGGCTGAACCAGGAGGTCACGGTTGGATTCCCGGTCAGGGCTATGCCCGGGTTGTGGGCTTGATCCCCAGTGTGGGGGGTGCAGGAGGCAGCCGATCCATGACTCTCTCTCATCATTGATGTTTCTCTCTCTCTCTCTCTCCCTCTCTCTTCCTCTCTGAAATCGATAAAAATGAAACATACATATTTAAAAAACAGCGTGTGAGTAAGGAAGATGGGAAATTCAGCCAGCCAGGGGCGGTCTTGCGGACGGCTTGGTTCTCGTCCATGGCCGGCCATAGGTCCCCCCAGAAACCAGGGCGAATGTTCCCCATTCAGCAGATATCTTCCCCTTGGACAGAGTCCTGGCCGGCTCCAGGACAGGAGTCAGGACAAAAAAAAAAACAAACACAAAAAAACAAACACACACAAAAAAAAACCCCAAAACCCAGCATTTTCCAATCAGAGCCCAAAGCCAGCAGCAGTGCCTGGGGGAGATTTCTCAGCCCTGGACGGGTCAGAGGCAGGGCTACCCAGAGGCGAGGCCCCGCCTCCCGGAGATGGGCAGGCCACGCCCACCCTGGGATTCCTGGAGCTCTTGCCTCCCACACCAGGCTTTCTGGGCTAATCCCCAAAGGCTGCCTGAATATTCCCGGGACGGGGCCAGCTCCTGGGCCCCCGGAGCCCCAGGCTGCCCCCCCAGGCGGACGAGACATTCCGGGGAAGAACTGCCCGGGAGCACACTGGGTCCCCCCATGTGCCAATCCCTCCTGCCTCCCTGGGCCATCACTGCTCTTCTCGTCCTCGGGGAACGAGGTGACCTTTGTTCCAGTCTGTCAGACTCGAGGCTCCCCCCACCATGGCCCCTGGGCCTTGCCCACTGCGGCCCTCACGGTCTGCCTCTCCCAGCTATTTTGGGCCGGGCCGCCCCGTGGTCCCACAAGCGCCGAGACTGGTATTGCAAACTTCTGAATTCCATGCCAAAGGGTAGCCACGGGCAGGGTCAGATGGCGGGGTCCCACTGCCAAGGGGCGGGGGCGGGACAGTCTCCACGGAGGTTTGGAGAAGGAGCTGAGATGGAAACTTGGCAGCCAGACCCGGCCTCCCTGGCGGCTGGCCCACGCCGGTTGCTCCTGGATGGCGGTGCCCGGGGTCTGGAAGGTTCGGGACACGTGGGGATCGGGACTGGCAGCTACGGAGACCGAACGGGCCAACCTGCTTTCCTTTCTGCTCCTCGCACCTGGGGAAGAGCCGTCTAAGGGCCTTTCCCAGGACGTCCCCTCGGCACACCGGAGGCCAAGACGGGCAGTCTTGGGAGAAGCCACCACCACAGGCTCGCTGTACCATCCATGGGCTTTCTGGCCCTAATCCAGCCAGACAGCACCTTCTGCCTCCGGTTCCCCAGCTCTCAACGTCCCTGCTGGGGGAAGGAACCAGCTCTCAACGTCCCTGCTGGGGGAAGTCCTCTTCAGGACTTCGGGTTCAGTGGTTCTCAACCTTCTGGCCCTTTAAATACAGTTCCTCATGTTGGGACCCAACCATAAAATTATTTTCGTTGCTACTTCATAACTGTAATGTTGCTACTGTTATGAATCGTCATGTAAACATCTGATATGCAGGATGGTCTTAGGCGACCCCCGTGAAAGGGTCGTTCGACCGTCAAAGGGGTCGCGATCCACCGGTTGAGAACCGCTGGGTTAGATGGAGGTGGGCAGAGGCCGCTGGGTTAGGCAATGTTTTCCATAACAAATAAAATGGGAGGGCCCCCTGGTGGAGGGCGCAGTTCCGAGCCCTGGGCTGTGAGATGGATGAGTCCCTGAGTCAACACATGGATGAATAATCAAAGGGAAGAAGTCTTAGCCTTTTATGCGGAGCCACAACCAAGAGCAGAGGATTCCCAGCAGGAGGCCTCAGCGAGGTCCCCCAGGATGCAAAGATGACCCGGGGAATGGGAATCCGAGGAAAACCTAGTGACCGTGACCGCTGAGTCATTGTTGACAGTGAGGGGCACCGTTTCACCGCACAGCCTGACCACGAGTCGGCTCACGAGGATGCAACACCCTTTGACATAGTCCTCTTCCTTCCAGATCTCTACCCTACAGACACACTTACAATCGAGCGCAAAGAGTAAGTTCAAGGATGTGCCCGGAGCGTCGCTGTGATGGGAAGGGATCACGGGGACCCTGAAAGGACCTTCAGGCCCGGTAAAACCATGACAGCCCACCCACCCCTCCCAGCGCCATAAAACATCAATTAAAAAAAAATATTTTTTTAAATGTATTTTTTATTGATTTCAGAGAGGAAGGGAGAGGGAGAGAGAGATAGAAACATCAATGATGAGAATCATCGATTGGCCGCCTCCTGCACGCCCCCACACTGGGGATTGAACCGGCAAGACAGGTACGTGCCCTTGACTGGAATTGAACCCAGGACCCCTCAGTCCGCAGGCCAACGCTCTATCCACTGAGCCAAACCGGCTAGGGCGAAAAGTATATGTTTTTTTAAAAAAGAGGTACTAATGAGGACAGTGGAGCTGGTGTGAAATCTTATACCAATACAAAACGACCAGAGCCACGTGCCTGTTGATCTATGATAACACTGTCATCGCACACTGTCCATGGGGAAGGGATGGGTTATCTTCTAAAAGCAGCCCTGGGAGGTTCCTATGTGCAGAAGACGATGTATATATAGCCAAAAGCTATAAGAGAGATGGCCACCCTCTCAGGCAGGAGACGCTGAGCGGACTCTTCAGGCCGTCCAGTTGGTAAAATTAATACAGCTGGTAACCTCTGCGGGGCAAGGGGCTCCCTCAGCCCTGCACACAGCTTTATTTCCTTCTGTAAAAGTTGTTTATAGGCATGTGTATGGGTTGGGGACACATAGCTATTTGCTAAAATTATAAAATAAAGCATGAGAACGATTAACCGAACATTCAAGATTGTGGTCACCTCTGGGGTGAGAGGGACTTGGGAACCAGGAGGAGTACCTGGAGGGCTTTCAAGATCACAGGACTATGTTTCATTTTTTTAAGCTCAGGAGGTATATAAAGATACTAGAGGCCTGGTGCACAGATTTGTGCACCAGTGGGGTCCCTCGGCCTGGCCTGCACCCCCTTGCAATCCGGGACCCCTCAGGAGATGTCAGAGAGCCTCAGGCCGAGGGCCTCTAGTGTGCATATAAGATCTTTGGTTCATCTCTCCCCGCCCTCCCCCCTCCCCTCTTCCCTCTGAGATTCATCAGTCTGTTCCATGTTTCCATGCCTGTGGTTTCTGCTCCTGTGTTGAGCATCTGCCCCTTGGTGGTCAGTGCACATTATAGCTACCAGCCGGTCGCCAGTCTGCTTAGGCTTTTATATATACACTAGAGGCTCAGTGCACAAATTCATGCACAGGTGGAGTTGGGGCAGATCGGGGCGGAGCATGTCAGGAGGAGGAGACGGTGGGAGGTTGCCCGGCAGGCCACGCCCCCAAATGTGGTGGTGAGGGCGATTGGGGGCCAGCGGTCTGGGGGAGGAGCCATGGCTGGCTGGCTGGCCAGTGCTGCCCCTGATCAAGGTGGTGGGGGCCCATCGGGGGC
>NW_005371349.1:427096-429781 GCF_000412655.1 Myotis brandtii
GGCAGTGGGCGTCATAGCCACCAGTCATTCTGGTTGTTACAGCGTTGCGGTCGCTGGCTTTTTAGATAGATAGATAGATAGATAGATAGATAGATAGATGATAGATAGATAGATAGATGATAGATAGCTTTGTAGATAAAAGTTTGAATAATTTAAAGTAATTTTAGTAATACATGATATATGGTTGGAACATGGTTTAGCATGATAGGAAACATAAATGAATTAAAAAAAAGACTTGCTCCTTGCCCCCCCTTCCCCCCAAAATGCAGAATCATGTGTTTATCACGTTTCCATTGGGTTTTTAAAAAGGTAATTTAATATACGTGTTTATGACTTGTTTGTGTGCCACAAACTATCTGCAAGAATAACCACAAGAAACTAATAATAGCGCTTGCCTCTGGGGAGGGAATGCAGGGGGAGGGGGAGGGGAGGTTATTTTTCACTGCGCACCGTTTATACAATTTGAAATTTCCTCTGTGCCTGTAACTTTAACGAAAGGCTCCCGAGAGGCCCCGGAGGCTTGCAGGCACCACAGGCTGAAGGTGCAGGCCCCCCAGCACCTCCACACCTCGCTCCTGCCCGGCCCCACCCCTACCCTACCCGGCTTTTCCCAGGATTCCTAGGATGAGCATCCTTGGGGACTTGGGAGTGGAGCGGGAATGTCTTTAACATCTTCCACTGAGAGAATCGGGGGCTGGAGAAACGGGACGGACCAGAGACCCTGACCTGGGAAGGGGTTTGTTGATTGCAAGTCAGAGGAACCCCGGCCCAGGCCGCTGGGGCCATCAGACCCTTAGAGCTTTGCTCTGGAAACTGATCAACATTCCGACGGGGCGCCCGAAGGGCCCGGGGGCGGGGTCTCTGAGAAGGTGGCAGATAGAGGCCCAGGCAGGGGTCCTACGGTCTCAGCCCGAGGAATGAGAGCCTCCTCCCGGTAGCCCTCCCCGCCGCCCCTCCCGTTTCTGCTCGGAGTGACTTGGGGACTCCTCCCCCCTCTGACTTGGGGACTCCTCCCCCCTCTGACTTGGGGACTCCTCCCCCCTCTGACTTGGGGACTCCTCCCCCCTCTGACTTGGGGACTCCTCCCCCCTCTGACTTGGGGACTCCTCCCCCCTCTGACTTGGGGACTCCTCCCCCCTCTGACTTGGGGACTCCTCCCCCCTCTGACTTGGGGACTCCTCCCCCCTCTGACTTGGGGACTCCTCCCCCCTCTGACTTGGGGACTCCTCCCCCCTCTGACTTGGGGACTCCTCCCCCCTCTGACTTGGGGACTCCTCCCCCCTCTGACTTGGGGACTCCTCCCCCCTCTGACTTGGGGACTCCTCCCCCCTCTGACTTGGGGACTCCTCCCCCCTCTGACTTGGGGACTCCTCCCCCCTCTGACTTGGGGACTCCTCCCCCCTCTGACTTGGGGACTCCTCCCCCCTCTGACTTGGGGACTCCTCCCCCCTCTGACTTGGGGACACCTCCCCCCTCTGACTTGGGGATTCCTCCCCTCTGACTTGGGGACACCTCCCCCCTCTGACTTGGGGATTCCTCCCCTCTGACTTGGGGACACCTCCCCCCTCTGACTTGGGGATTCCTCCCCTCTGACTTGGGGACACCTCCCCCCTCTGACTTGGGGATTCCTCCCCTCTGACTTGGGGACACCTCCCCCCTCTGACTTGGGGATTCCTCCCCTCTGACTTGGGGACACCTCCCCCCTCTGACTTGGGGATTCCTCCCCCCTCTGACTTGGGGACATCTCCCCCCTCTGACTTGGGGACACCTCCCCCCTCTGACTTGGGGATTCCTCCCCTCTGACTTGGGGACACCTTCCCCCCTTTGACTTGGGGACTCCTCCCCCCTCTGACTTGGGGACACCTTCCCCCTCTGACTTGGGGATTCCTCCCCCCTCTGACTTGGGGACATCTCCCCCCTCTGACTTGGGGACACCTCCCCCCTCTGACTTGGGGATTCCTCCCCTCTGACTTGGGGACACCTTCCCCCCTTTGACTTGGGGACTCCTCCCCCCTCTGACTAGGGGATTCCTCCCCCTTTGACCCTGATGGATGCATTCCCTTCCTCTCCCTGATGACAGCCCTTTCCTGCCCCCTCTGATTTCAGTACCCCAACTCTGACCTGTGCAGGGCCTCTCCTGAGGGATTAGGGGCTCCCCCATCTGCCTGACACTTGGTCACACCTGCAGCAGGCCAGCCTTCTCACCGCCCCCCCCACCAGGCCTTCCTCTCCTTTGCTTCAGACTATCACCCGTCCTCACCTTCTGTCTCCCCCCACCCCCCCGTCTGGATCCTTTCACCCGGGACCAGCACCTCCTGCATGTGGCTCGGTGCCTTTCCGTGTCCTCTGTGTCCCCGGCTTGGCAGGGTCCTGCACTGCGATCCCCTTCCGAGCTCCCTGTGTCCCCCAGGAGGCGGTCTCATGCCCGTTTCATGCCTGTCTCGGGGTATGTGCTTGACGGCTTTTCTACCACATTTCCAACCAAGCATGCCTGTGGGAACACGCGTGTGCTGGTGACTGAATCTCGCTGGCTCTTCAGTGTAAGGGCCAGCACTTGGCAACGGCGTAGCCACTTAGAAGGTCCGTGGAAGGAAGCAGGGCACACCCTTCGGGAGCCGTGGGGTCTCTGCAGCCCCTCGATCCTCACCCAGAGATCGGTCCATTGACAGATCTTCCTGGCTGGGC
>NW_005371349.1:429876-431845 GCF_000412655.1 Myotis brandtii
CCCCAGCCCCCCCATCGACCTCCCCTCGGAAAGTCCAGCCCGAGCCTGCGGACAAGGTGGCCTCCTGGTGCCCCTCCTGGGCCTCAATGAGCCTCTGTTCAGGCCTGACCTCCCGGGAAAGGGCTGGGA
Source organism: Myotis brandtii (assembly GCF_000412655.1). Classification (NCBI taxonomy): domain Eukaryota; kingdom Metazoa; phylum Chordata; class Mammalia; order Chiroptera; family Vespertilionidae; genus Myotis; species Myotis brandtii. The sequence goes on from NW_005371349.1 coordinate 430,006, forward strand.
GGCGTTAGCAGGCCCGCCCTCTGCCTCCTGGCTGCCCAGAGCAGAGCGTGTCCGGGAGGAGCGTGGGGGTTCCGGCCTGTCTGAGGCCACCCCCGTGGTCGGACGGAGTGGGGGTTCTCGGTCTCCCTACTCTTTCTCATCCAGGTGAGCTGACCACACAGGGTGGGGGAGGGAACCACACGCCCCAGGTAGGCAGGTGCCACTGTGGCCAGATGACCGCCCCGGGGAGGCGAGGCGTACGTCTGGTCATTTGCTGCCTTCCCTGAGCGCCGTCTCCTTTCTTCCCCGAAGCTGTGCCCCAGACCGAGTCCACGCCCTGTTTTTATGTCCACAGCAACGCAGGTGCCGCAGCGGTTCCTGGAACGCCTTAGTGATGCCGCAGCGAGGGGATTTAAGCCTCTTCTAGTGATTAGGACTCTGTTGATGTAGAGCAGGTGGGGAACCGCCCGCCCAGGGGCCTTGTGCAGCCCAAGAACCATTCGGTCTGGCCCCGCCAAGGCGTCAGGTGAGGCAGTGAGATCTGTGACCAGATACAGTGGCCGATGTTTAGGTGGTGAGTCTGTGTGGCCGGTGAATGATGTTACTAGTGTCCACATGGCCCTTGGCAGGGAAAAGGGTCCCCACCGCTGATTTAGACCAAGACCGTTGCTTGGGAAGAAATCTTGATACCAGAGGAACCTGGGAAGATGTTCCGTTTCCCTCTCGCGTGCCTTCCCTTTGACTCCCACTGGCTTATCTGTAGTAAGTGCCGTCGGTGAATGGAACTCACCACTCCGGCTCCCGCGCAGAGGAACGGCCACGGGAAAGCTGGCGGTCAGGGTGCCTGTCAGCTGACCTTAAACTGGGGTCGCTGGATGCCCAGGAGCGCCCAGGGTGACCACAGGGTCCTCCCGGGAAGAGGGAAGCAGAGGGCACGAGGGAGTGAGGACGGCACAGAGATGCTGGCTTTGTGGCGGGGGAAGGGGCCACAAGCCAAGGGGTGCGGGCGGCCACTGGGGGCTGGAAACGAACGTCCAGGAAGCGGGTTCTCTGCTCCAGCCTCGGGAGGGTCCGGCCCTTGATGTTAGTCCAGAGACCAACATCCCGCTGCCGGCCTGCGGGGCTGCAAGGTAGCTGCCGTTTCCGCTGCCGAGTCTGCGTGACGTGACAGTGCGAATAGGAGCCCAGTACACTCCTCTAGGGTGGGGGCGGGCACGAAGGGGCCCGACTCAGGGAGCAGTGCATGCTGGGGTGCCGGGGAGGGGTGGGGGCAGCCGCGAGCTTCCAGGCTGTCAAGGGTTCAGCTCTTCTTTCCCATCGGGAAGTGCGCCTGGGCAGAGCGGGGACTGCCTGCCCGTCATCAGAGGCCGTGGCTGGCCGGGAAGGAAGGCGGTGGCTGCAGGGGGCGCTGGGAGGAGAGGGCTGCCCCTGTCCGGGCAGAGGCAGGGAGCTGGGAGGGCCCTTATCTCAGATCCGGGACAGGATGCCCTCCCTGCCCTCCCAGATCCTGAGGGAGGAGCCGCTGCAGCTGTTTGTTCTGCCACCTGTCCGACCACTCCCTCCCTCACCACTCCCCACTGAAGCCCGAGAGCCAGCCTCTGGGCTGCTGGCGCGGGGAGTGGTGCCCCTTTCGTCTGAGCCGGGCCTGGAGTCAGGGGCAGGCTGAGCATGGCCCGGGAAGGTAGGGGTGCCTGAGCCCGTCCTCACTCCTAACCGAGGGTCTCCCTGGGTGCTGCCCTCGGGCCCTGGGAACCGGCGCGCTGCCTGGTGCAGACCTGCTGCTCTACAAGGAAATGCTGGTTTGACAAGAGCCAGAAACAGGAGTGTCCGTGAGCCGTTCTTGCGACACAGCTCCCTGGAA
>NW_005371349.1:431948-432585 GCF_000412655.1 Myotis brandtii
CTCCTGGTGCCTCTCCCCAGGGCTGTTGCCCGGCAGGGGGGCTGCCGGCGGGGTGTCCCCTGGGGCTCTCACGGACAGGGTTGTCTGCAGGCCACCTGGGCAGGGGAGCCTCACCGGGTGGGGAACCTGTGTTTTACGGACCAAGTCCCTGGTTTTCTGATGCCGGGAAGTCGGCCCCCTCTGCCTGGGGGGAGTGGGGGCGAGGCTCCCCCCCCCCCCCCCCCCCGCGTGGGCCTGCCTGACCAGCTGGTTACCTGGTTTTCATAAAGATGCACCCTCGCCCTGCCCCAGGCTTCCTGTCCCAGGTGCCCGTGGGGGCGGGCACGCAGCCTGGAAGGTGTGGGGCGCCCTCGCTGTAGGGGTTACGAGGTCGATTCAGAAGGAGGCGGCGGCCTCGGGGGCTGAGAAGAGACAGGCGGAGGAGGACCCCAGAGGGTCAGCTGTGGCGGGAGGTGCAGTGGGGTCCCCGGGGGACTGCTCGGGCCTCAGGAGCAGGCCTGTCGGTCATCATCTCCGGGAAGCAGGCAGCCCCGGCCCTGAGTGGCGGGAGGGACAGGGCTCCTCCAGGACAGGGCGGGCAGGTGGGGCTACAGTCACAGGCACGAGTTACCAGCTCATCCGTGTAGTTACTGACCCG
>NW_005371349.1:432604-433328 GCF_000412655.1 Myotis brandtii
CAGGGAGTCGGGGCTGTGAGGCTGACACTCACCTGGTGGCAGCCTGTCCACTGCTCCTGCTGCCCTGAGGTTGGGCCTCGGGGCTGGTCCCTGTGACCAAGGTGGGTGTGGGACAGGGGCTGTGGAGGAAGTGGGTGTGTGCTTCCTCCCTCCACCACGTGGGCCTCAGGGGACAGTGATGTCTGCACCTGGTGTCAGGTGGCGACAGGTCCAGGGAAGGGGTGGAGGTGCTGTCAGGAGCAGGGCCTCCAGGGAGGGCTTCCCGGAGGAGGCGGCATTTCACAGAACACAGCCCTGTGCCCTCGGTCACCTGCCATGCCAGCCCCCCAGCCCCTGCTCTTTCCCTGAGACCCAACGCTCCAGCCTGCGCGGACGGTTCCTCTGTCCCAGCCAGGAGGAGGGGATGGGGTGATTTTCTGTGGGAGGACGGCTCCTCTTGCTGAAGAAGGTAGACAGATGTCACTAGAGTCCGGGTTTCATTAAGCCGAGGAGGTGCCGGGGCCACCACGCCTGGCCCTGCTGGGTCTGCATTTCGCAGGTCGTGACCTCCCTCCCTCCCTCCCGTGTGCAGGTCCCGCCAGCCCTTCGTGCGGCCGCCCGCCAGCCCTGCCGCCCCCGGCATGGAATGAGTCTATGCACTCCGCCTGGATAAGTGTGGGGCGCCTCCCCGCGCTGGCGTCCATGAGCAAGGCCACGGACCCCCGCTTCCGAGTCCGCTGGAAGG
>NW_005371349.1:433957-435058 GCF_000412655.1 Myotis brandtii
CCGATACAATGACACCTACCCCCTGTCGGCCCCCCAGAGGACGCCGGGCGGGACCCGCTACCGCATCGCAGTCATTGCCGACCTGGACACGGACTCCAAGGCCCGGGAGGAGAACACCTGGTTCAGCTACCTGCAGAAGGGCTACCTGACCCTGTCCCACAGCGGGGACCAGGTGGCCGTGGAGTGGGATCCGGGCCACAGGGTCCTGGAGTCCCACCTGGCGGAAAAGGGGCGGGGCATGGAGCTGTCGGACCTGGTCGTCTTCAACGGGAAGCTCTACTCCGTGGACGACCGCACGGGGGTGGTCTACCGGATCGAGGGCAACACGCCCGTGCCCTGGGTCATCCTGTCCGACGGCGACGGCACCGTGGGGAAAGGTGAGCGCCGGCTCCGCCTGCCGCTGGCCCAGAGGGAGGGGCGTAGGGGAGAGTACGTCCTGTGGTGGGGTCCGCTGAGGAGTGTGCCCGCTGCTGACCCTCCAGGATGGGGCTCGAGCCAGGCTGTCCTGTCCACTCAAGTGAAGTTTAACACGGTGACCTCTGACGCCCAGGAGCCAGGCGCCGTGGGCAGAGGGCCGGCCGGGTCTCAGTCCCTCTCGTCTCCTGTCCGCAGGCTTCAAGGCGGAGTGGCTGGCGGTGAAGGACGAGCGTCTGTACGTGGGCGGCCTGGGCAAGGAGTGGACCACCACCACGGGCGAGGTGGTCAACGAGAACCCCGAGTGGGTGAAGGTGGTGGGCTTCCGGGGCAGCGTGGACCACGAGAACTGGGTGGCCAGCTACAACGCCCTCCGGGCCGCCGCCGGGATCCACCCGCCAGGTAGGAGCCGGGCGGGGGCGGCAGCGGTTTCATTTCTTGCTCAATTTGATGATTTTGGCTGTCGGATGGGTGCACCCCTCGGCCAGTGGATTCTGGGGGCAGATGAGGTGTTTTCTGTGTCACCCCTCACCCCGAGTCACGGCCCCCAGATGGAGCCCGGATGGCTGTCCCCGGGTGGATGCGGGAGGGGGCAGCTCTGGTTCTCCCTTCACCCCCCAGAGACGCCAGTGTTGTAGTGGGTGCCGTGGTGCTCGGAGAGGCCTGGCCAGCTCTGGACTTGGGGGG
>NW_005371349.1:435778-437836 GCF_000412655.1 Myotis brandtii
CCCTGCGCCTGTGCCCTGACCAGCACAGGGAAGCAGGAGGACAGACCGCACAGGGTGGCCGCGCGGCGTTCCCGGGGAAGCTGGGCAGGGAAGACGGGCCCCGGACGGACGGCCTTTGCGGGCTCTGGCGTGTCCATCCTCGTTCCTCTGGGCGACGAGGACCGAGCGTGAGGCTGCCTCTGGGAAACACGGGGATCGAAGGGAGGGCGGGGCTGTGAGCGAGCCCCGGGCCCCACACTGAGGCCCGTCTGCCGTGTCCCAGGCTACCTCCCAGCTCAGACTTCGGGGCCATCTCCGTGCGCCGCGTCGGGGAGGTGGTGCCCACGCACGGCTTCTCCTCCTTCAAGTTCGTGCCCAACACCGACGACCAGGTCATCGTGGCCCTCAAGTCCGAGGAGGACGGCGGCAAGGTCGCCACCTACATCATGGCCTTCACGCTGGACGGGCGCTTCCTGCTGCCCGAGACCAAGGTCGGGAACGTGAAGTACGAGGGGATAGAGTTTATTTAAATTTTAAAGGTTCAGGCGTCAGGCGGGGCCGCGGGCTGGACGGTTTTAAGCGTCATCAGGGCTCCACTTCTATAAAAAGCCGAGGCCTGCCCTTTTGTGGTGTTTGTTTTGCTCTTTTTCTTCCCAGGACTCTGGGGTGGGTCTGGGGTTTAGAGGCTCCAGAGTAGGGGGTTCAGGCCCCTGGAGCAGCTGAGGGACCTCTCAGAGCCCGAAGGGCCACCCCCAGGGCAGGCTCCGGGCTGCCGGGCCCTGGGCCTGTGTGCTGCCCTCTGGCTGTGGAAGCTGCGCGTGGCGGGCCCGGCTCCGGGCGGCCCTGCCCTGCCTTCCATCTGGCCTCGTTTCTCTTTTGTTCAATGAATGTATCTTGGCTCCTGCCGTCCTCAAGTGCGGAGCCCGTCTGGGACACAGCAGTGACCGGGCATCTGAAGTTCCCCTGCCCACCAGGAACTCAAGCCCCCTCCGTCCCGAACCTCGGGCGCGAAGGCGGTCCCTCCTGCTTGGAGAGGACCTGTTGACACCGCAGACAGACGGACAGACGCGGCAGGGCTGTGAGCGGGGCAGCCCAGGCCGCCAGCCCGCCCTCGGTCCCCAGCCTCACATGGACAATCTGTTTCTTTGGTCGGTTCCATGTCTCCCTTCAGGAAAATTCTGTGGCTCCGTAGCTCTTTGAAGCTTTAATTATTAACTTACTCTAATTAAAGCCATCTCCTTTCTTATAAAAAGGAATCGCCAAATCTTACGACACAGAGCAAAGTCCCGCATTAAACCCCCTCCCCGCGGCGGAGGAAGTCGTAGTTGGAGCTACAGTGGTCGAGGCGGGTATTTACACACTGAGCCCTGGGCCGAGGGGCGCAGAGATGGAGGCGCCGTGCCCTCCAAGACTCCCAGGAAGGACTTGGATTTGATTTCCTGGACGAGGCGCCAGGCCCTCCCACAATTCCTGTCCCCTCCTGCCCTTCCTTCCTCCTCCTCCCGGGAGCTAGCAGCTCGTCTCCAGGGAAACTTCACACCCGCTCCGCTTGTCTCCGCGGGTCCTGGTCCCGGGGCCTGTCCCCGATGCCGCGGGGAGCAGGCGGAGGGCTGGAACGGGTCAGCCGGGACCGAGCGGAGGAGGCCCTGGCCCGGAAGCTGCCTCACCCCCAGGAGAACGCGGGCCGGGACCGTGAGAAGGGCGGTGTGGACCCGTCCCAGACTTCTCAGCGTGGAACTGACAGCCGCCAGGAGGGAGCCCGCGAGGCCCCTGTTCCTCGAGCGCTGGGCGTCCGTTTCTTCTCCTGAGACGTGAAAGCGAGAGAACGAAGGCGAGCTGTTGGCGGTGGCCCGTCTGCCTGGAGCGTGGCTCCCACTGGGCACACCTGTCCCACGTGCCCGGCGAGCGGCTCCCTGAGCCCCGCCTTGGCCAACGGCAGCGATGGGGCCGCTCCCGGTGAAGATGCAGGTGGAGTTAGGAAAGTCGGGGGACGTGGGGACAGTCACCACACGGACTCGGAGGCATCGTGTGACGCGGGGGCCGGGGCCCGCTGCAGCACTCGCCCCTCAGGGGTTGGGA
>NW_005371349.1:438495-440712 GCF_000412655.1 Myotis brandtii
CTGCAGGCAGGGTCCGGTCCTCTCTTCCTTTTGTCCCTCACACCACTCCTGTCCCTCCCTGCCTGGGTCCCTAGAGGCTGACCTGAGGGAGCCTCCTCCTCGGGCCTCTGGAAGGCGGAGGGAGTGGGCGATCTGGAAGCCCCTGACCGTGTCCGGGTCAGCGCCCTCTGCACTCTCTCCAGCCCTGTCCCTTCTGGCCTGCGAGGGGTCGCAGCTCCAGGTACCACACTTTGTAAACAGCCCACCTTCTTATTTTCAAATTATAAAAGAACATTTAGCCCGGCCGGTGTGGCTCAGGGGTTGAGCATCAACCTATGAACCAGGAGGTCAGGATTCGATTCCTGGTCAGGGCACAGGCCCAGGTTGCAGGCTCCATCCCAGTGTGGGGCGTGCAGGAGGCAGCCGATCCATGATTCTCTCTCATCATTGATGTTTCTCTCTCCCTCTTCGTTTCTTTCTGAAATCAATAATATATTTTTTTTAAAGAACGTTTCTGTAGAAAGTCACAGAGGTAGTAGAGTGGGCCAGCCGGGCTGCGTAGGCTCAGGACACAAGTCAGAGAGCAAAGGAGGCCTGTGGCACCCAGGAGAGAGAAAGGCAGGTGTGTGTGGAGGGGGAGGCGGGGTTCTGCTCCCGAGAGGGGAGCGCCTGTACCCCTTTCTGAAAGCCCCCGAAGGATCTGAGGCTAGAGCCCGCTGTTTCCTGCTGCAGCCTGAGCGGATGGACAGCCAGGGGTCGGTCGACGTCCAGTGTTGTGGGAGGTCAATGAAAAGGCCTGGAGAGGGTCCGAGGACTGAGCAGGGGGACACAGTGACCTGGGCGGTTCCAGGAGAGTGGGGGCCCCCAGGGGCAGAGGCAGGACCCGGAGCGGGGACTGTACATGGAGTCCCAGGCACCAGAGGCAGCCCTCATACACGGGCTCGCACAGTAGGGACTTGTGGCTGTGTGGCCTGCTGCCGTGGCCAGCGTGCAAAAAGTAAGCTAGAAGTCGTCTCGGGCCCTGCCCAGTGGGCTCAGTGGTTAGAGCATCAGCTATAGACTGAAGGGCCACAGGTTCAATTCCCAGTCGAGGGCACGTACCTTGGCCGCAAGCTTCTCCCCGTCCCCGGGCCCTCATGCAGGAGGCAACCAACTGATGTGTCCCTCTCATGTTGATGTTTCTGTCTCTCCCTCTCTCTTCCACGCGCCCTAAAAACCAATGGGGAAATATCCTCGGATGAGGATTAACAAAGAACAGTTCATGTCCAAGGTTTACGGCAGCGCCTCGCTGCATGTTAGCATTGCAGGCGCCTTCCTGCCTTGTGTGAGAGCCGGGGTGCGGCACGTAGGGCATCTTCCAGGCCAGCCAGGGTCCCGCCCCCAAGAGCCCCCAGCGCACTCCCCGCGTGTCAGCAGTGGCTTCCTGTCCCAGCAGCGCCGTCCACACTGTCACACCCGGGCCAAGGATGGAGTCTGGGGCCTGCACGTCTCCCATCACAGCTGAGCCACCTGCGGAGCGTCTCACGCTGTCGTCCCACGTTCCCTTGATGGGAGGGGGCGGAGGCGTGAGGCCCGGGAGCAGACCCCCTCTGCTTTGGTGAGGGGCAGGGTTTTCCTGGGACCCTGGGGCTGAAGATGGAGCAACTTGAGATTGTGAGCGTCTCCACCAGCACCGGGTGTCAGCTGCGAGCAGGAGCCTGCTGCTCTGATGCAGACCCGCCCCACCCCCACCCCACGCTTCCCGCCATTCCCCGCCCCGCCCCCAGCGGCCGGGGTGCAGATTGTTCCCTTTCACCCTCTATGGTTATCAAGTCACCCAGATACTGCCTTGGGCGGCTGCCTTCACCACCACCCACAGGCAGAGCGGAGGGAGGGAGGGAGGGAGAGGGCCCCCTGAGCCGGAGAGCAGCCAACCCCAGAACAAACCCATGTCACGTGGTTTCTGGGAATCGAAACTGGCGGGGTGTTCAGAAGCGTTGCTCCTCGGGGTCCCAGGTGAAGGGCAGTCTGCAGAGGCCCTGCAGCAGGAAGGCCGGCCCAGGACCACCAGCGGGGTGTTCAGAAGCGTTGCTCCTCGGGGTCCCAGGCGAAGGGCAGTGTGCAGAGGCCCTGCAGCAGGAAGGCGGGCCCAGGACCACCAGCGGCGCTCAGGCAGGTAAGGGTGGCACCTGAGGGGCCGCATCTTCCCGTTGGTGCCCAGCGGGGGCCCTGGCGCTCCCGCCCCCCAGCCCAGGGTCC
>NW_005371349.1:443672-445110 GCF_000412655.1 Myotis brandtii
GGCCTCCCACTCCCTCCGCCTGTGCTCACTCCCCTGCCTGTGGCACGTCATTCTCGGGCTCAGCCAGGGCCGTGCCTCGGCCACAGCCCCTCTCCCGGGGACTGACCTTCCTGAAACGCATCACCCGAAGGAAAGCTGAGTAGGAAGACCTCCCCGCACAGGGCTGTGACTCCTAAGAGGGAATAACCGAGACTCAGTAACTCCCTGTCCATGGGGCGGGCGGACCGGGGAGGAAGGCTAGCGGGTGGCACAGAGAAGCGGGAGCCCGCAGTCAAGTAGCCACGGCGAACCCTGGAAAGACCCACGTGGGCACGACGTAACCGCGCTCAGGGCTGGGATGCCCTCCCCGCCCCTGCGAGGTGACAGCTCTTTGTCAGGCGTCCCGGGGAGCCCCAGCCCCTCCAGTGTCTGTCCTCGCTGTCCCCCAGGAACGGGCCCCATCATGCTGGACGAAGTGCAGTGCTTGGGGACAGAGCCCTCGCTGGCCAACTGCTCGTCCCTGGGCTGGCTGAGGAGCAAGTGCAGGCACAACCAGGACGCCGGCGTCATCTGCAGCAACGGTGCGCGGCTGCCCCACCCTACCCCCCAAAATCTGGGTCCCCGGGGCTGCCCCACCCCACCCCCCACAGGCTGGGCCCCCGAGCATCCTGCCCTGGGCCAGGATCCTGGTCATGCGGCTCCCTGCCCCACCCAGCACGCAGGCCCTCCAAGCCCATCACACACCCGTGGGTGGGTTCGAGGTGACGCCCACTCCCCCAGAGGCGGGACAGCCTGCAGAGCCGCACGGCCCCACGCCCAGGGGTCTGCAGAGTGCGGCTTCTCTCTAAGCGCCAGCCTTTCATTCCTGCGGGTCCCAGTGCAGCCTGTCACACAGGCCCTGGGTGCCCGGCGCATGCTGACCGTCCTGGGCTGAGGGGCCTGGGGCTGAGGGGCCTGGGCTGAGAGGCCTGGGGCTGAGGGGCCTGGGGCTGAGAGGCCTGGGGGTTTCTTTTCTTTCTTTTTGAGAGAGAAAGGAAGGGGGAGAGAGAGAGAGAGAGAGAGAGAGAAACATCGGTTGCCTCCCGTACCCCCCCAACCTGATCGGGGATCAAACCCTCCACACTTCCGTACATAGGACGCCGCTCCACCCACTGAGCCACACTGGCATCTTTTTTTTTTTAATTTTAGGAAGGGAGAGGGAGAGAGAAACATCATGATGAGACAGAATCACGGATCGGCTGCCTCCTACACATCCCCCCCCCCCCCCCCCCCCCCATATGCAACCCGAGCATGTGCCCTGACCAGGAACCTTGACTTCCCGGTTCATAGGTCGACACTCAACCACTGAGCCACGCCAGCCGGGCGGGGTGCAGGGGAGCACCCAGGCTGGAGTGGGGGTGCAGGACACCTGGCTGGGGCGGGTGCAGGACACCTGGCTGGGTGGGGGCAGGGGAGCAGC
>NW_005371349.1:445259-446781 GCF_000412655.1 Myotis brandtii
CAGGAAGCACCTGTGGTGGGACCCCCTTGCTGAGTGGCGCGCACAGGAGGCTCCGAGAGTCTGGGGTGGGGAGGGGTGGGGCGCTGAGCCACCTGGTTTGAGTGAGGGGATTGATCTAAACCTGTTTGTGGCAAAGGAAGAGCAGGTGGAGTTAGTTCCCAGTGATGCCTGGGGGAGGGGGAGGGGCGCATCCCGCAACCGCCCGGCCCTGAAGGAGGCTGCCCAGGACCGAGACCCTCTGCTTGGGGCCGTCATGGGAGGAGCTTGGGGTCAGAAGGCAACATCTGGGTGATCAATTGATCGATGGGTTGGAATTTTAAAGGACGGGGCCTCGGGCTGTGGAAGCAGCCCCTCCAGGTCCCCCACCTGAGGGGCTGCCTGGGTTTGGGGAGCAGTGAGTTGAGCCGGGGTGTGGGCTGGGAGAATGGGGGCCACTGGGGCAGAGCACCCCGTCTTCCACGCAGACGCCCATGCCCCAGGAGCCTTACTGAGTAGTAGGGCAGGTCAGAGGCCGCAGTTTAAGGGCGAACCTGACTCGGGGAGGAGAAGTACTTCCGGGTCACAGAGCTGGCTGTGCCGGGCGAGCCAGCCTCCCTGCCCCTCCTAGAACAACCCCGAGGCCCAGGCCCTGTGGACAGAGCCGGGCAGCACGGTCACCATGGAGGTGGACGCCGAGTGCCTGCCTGTGGTCACAGACTTCATCAGGTGGGTGTCCCGGGGCGGCTGGGCACATGCACATACACACACACACATCACACACACATGCACACGCACATGCACACGCACACACAGAGACATCACACACACACATGCACACGTACACCCCACACGCAGACATCACACACCACACACACACATACATACACACACGCACACACACACACACACACACACACACTCGCACACAGGCACGGCCCCGTGGGAGTGCTCACTCGCCACCACCAGGGGGCCCCGCGGGGCTGTGGGAACTGGGCTGGAAGAACCCTAGGAAAGCCGCGTCTCCCTTATGACTTGCGCTCCCAGGCGAGAGGGACACGCCGGGAACCAGGTAGCATTTAAGAGGCGGAGGCCTGCTTCCGTCCGTCCGTCCGCGGGTTTGCTTCTAGGCCGGTCTGAGGAGGAGGCCGGTGCCGCAGCCTCGGGCAACGCTTGGGGCTCTCTGCCTGCCTGTCTGTCTGTCTGTCTCTCTCCTGCCCCCAAGGCAGAGGCTGCATGTCCGGCCCCAGGAGACCCCTCCCCATGGGGCCAGCCCGCAGACACCCCCTTCCGCTGCTGAGGCCTCTGCCAGTTACCCGGCCCCTCGCCAGTGCCCGTGGTTACTCGGGTCACTGACACCCCACTCCTTTCAGGGTGTTGGCAGGGCCGGGGACGATGGTGACTGCTCCCACCCCTCAGGGGCAGGCGGAGCCCGGGGCTGGGTGGGGACTGCGCAGCTGAAATGAGAAGCAAGAGGCGGCGACAAAATCATCCTGCCAGGCCCGCCCTCTGTCACCGCCACTGGCTGGGCCCCGGGTGGGGGGCG
>NW_005371349.1:446878-447369 GCF_000412655.1 Myotis brandtii
GGAGACCGGGAGGTGGTGGGGCCTCTCACAGCCGACAGGGCCCGGGGTCCGCCCCGTTGTCGGTGCCCAGGGCGCTGAGCAAACTCGAGGTTGGAATGTGGGTCGACCCGAGATAAACCGGGGGGAGGATGGGGGCTGATGCCTCTTGCAATGGCCGCACGCAGGGGTCAGTGGGTCAGTGGCAAACGCAGAAAAGAGGCGGCAGCCGCCCCGGGCACACCTCCTGCAGGGCAAGGGGCGGCCCCTGGTGCTGAGCCCCCGCCCCCTCCAGGTACTTCTATTCCCGGCGGATCGACGTGGCCCTGCCCACCGTGAAGTGCCTCCACAAGCTGGCCTCTGTCTTCGGGGCCCAGCAGCTTCAGGCCTACTGCGCAGGCCTCTTCGCCTTCCTGCTGCCCGAGGACCTGTCCTTCCAGACGGCTCTGGACCTCCACGCCTACGCCCTGGCCACGCGGGACCCCACGCTGGAGGAGCTGTGCGTGCAGTTCCTG
>NW_005371349.1:447577-449217 GCF_000412655.1 Myotis brandtii
GGGCGCCTGGAGCCGGGAGAAGGGGGCCGCCCCCGGGGACGTGGAGGGCCTGGTGCGGGAGGTCCGCTTCCCCATGATCCCGCCCGAGGACCTCTTCCAGCTGCAGAGCAACCTGAGCCTGTACCGCAGCCACCGGGCCCTGTTCCAGGAGCAGACGCTGCAGGCCCTGGAGTTCCACACGGTGCCCCTGCCGCTGCTGGCCCAGCTCCGCGGCCTGAACCTCAGCCAGGACGCCTACCAGCCCCGGCTCTACACCTCGCCCACCTGGAGCTGGGCCGTGGCCAGGAGCTCCCGAGACTCCTCCCGCCCCTCTTATGACTCGTACCCCTACCGTTATGGCTCGTACCCCAAACGCTATGACCGCTATGACCGTTACGGTCGCTACGGCCCTACGTCTGCGCCCACGGGGTACTTCCAGACGCCGCAGCACCCCAGCTTCCTCTTCCGGAACAGCCGCATCTCCTGGACCCTCATCTACCTCCCCACGGTCCAGAGCTGCTGGAACTACGGGTTCTCGTGCTCCTCGGACGAGGTGCCCGTCCTGGGCCTCTCCAAGTCCGGCTCCTCCGACCCCACCATCGGCTACGAGAACAAAGCCCTGATGCTCTGCGGGGGCCGCTTTGTGGCCGACGTCACGGCCTTCGAGGGCGGGAAGGCCGAGATCCCCAGCGCCCTGAACGCCAACAGCTCCCGGAGGGCCTCCTTCTTCCCCTGCCCCGCAGGCTCCTTCAGCAGCTTCCGGGGCGTCATCCGCCCCTTCTACCTGACCAACTCCTCGGGGGTGGACTAGCCGGGGGCTGCCCTCCCCCAGGGGCAGGCACTGAGCCCAGCTCCTTCCCCTCCGCAACAGCCGCCTCCCACACCGGCCTCCAGATGTCCCCCTGCACCCACTGATCTCTCTGAGCTGAAAGAAAGCGCCGGAAGGTTCCAGCGAGGCTCACCCCAGGCTGAGAACCCCCAGTTCCCGCTGCCCGCTGGTCGGAAGCGAGGAGACTGGGCCTCATGGCTGCCGGGCCTTCCTCGCCGCCTTCCCGCTCAGTCCCGTCTCGGATGATTAAAGTTGCACGGTGCTGCCGGCTCGTTCACGCAGAAGGGGTGTGGCGTCCGTTCTGCCTCAGGCGCTGGGGGTGCCGGCCCCGGGGTGCAGCGCACAAGCAGACCCGGTCTCTGTCCTCCCCAAGCCCCGGGCTAGTGGGCGACACGGGCGATTGCACGTGAACACACACGGATTGGGTATTAACACTGGGGTCATGGGCACCGTGGGGCCGCGCTGGGGGCTCCGGTGGGGGCCACCTGACTTCCGGGGAGCAGGGCGTGTCTCCGATGGGAGGGACAGCAGGTCCAGGAACCTGTCCCCTGTTAACCGTGTGCACAGGGATGAGGGACACAGACTCACGCCAGCATCGTTGGTAAGAGCGAAAACTCGGGAACAAGGCAGCTACCCGTCGACGGGGCGGGGGCGGGGGGGCCTGGGTCACAAATAAAAGACCCGCGGTGGGGGTGGTCCGGGAGGAAGGGGGAGCAAGAAGGTACTGGGCGGCCGGGCCCAGAATCCAGGCAAAGGCAGGAGGGCCAGGCCTGGATGTCCAGTGAGGATGGCGGCACTGGGTCCGAGAGCAGGGGCAGGCGCTCCAATCCCC
>NW_005371349.1:449475-450387 GCF_000412655.1 Myotis brandtii
AGCCACTTGCTGGCCATTCTTGGCTTATTTTTTTGGTGGTTGTTAATCCGCACCCCAGGATATTTTTTCCATTGATTTTTTGAGCGAGGGAACGAGAAAGGGGTGGGGGTGGGGGGGGAGAAACATGATGTGAGAGAGGCACAACGATTGGTTGCCTCCCACACCCACCCTGACCAGGCCAGGGTTCGAACCTGCAATCCAGGCATGTGCCCTTGACCAGGAATCGCACCCGAGACCCTTCAGTGCATGGGGTGACACTCTACCACTGAGCCACACCAGCCAGGGCTGCTGTCCTGGGGCTGCCGTCACAAATGGCCACAGACGGGGCTGGACACAGCACGGACTGATCCTCTCCAGGGCCGGCAGTCAGAACTCGAGGTACCACTGCTTGCCCGGCCACCACCGGTCCACGGGCCCCCTGGGCACCGTTGCGGCTCGGGCTCTGGCCAGGCTCCGTGGGGAAGCCTGCCCCGGGGAGTTTAGCAAAACAACACCCCGGTTTTACCAGTGAAGGGAGCCCCAGGACTCTCTGGGGCACTTAAAGGTAGAGTGACCCTCAACCTGGCAAACTCCAGCTGTGGGCAGAGCGGAGCCAGAGGGTCCTGGGGATGAGCCCGCAGCCCAGGCCTGCACCCTGACCAGGAATTGAACCATGACCTCCTGGTTCACAGGTCGACGCTCACCCACGGAGCCACGCCGGCCGGGCCATTTCCTATTGCTGGTATATGGCGACGATATCCGAGCCCCACCCCTCATCCTGGTGGGCCAGCGCTGTGCTGGCCTCCCGGCTGCGACTGCATCCGGGGTGAGGGAGGGGCTGGGCAGGACTGCGCCCCAAGCAGGGGAGGTTGTCCCGGGCGTGGAGATGAGGAGGGACGGCCTCTCGCCCCAGAACCTGGCCTGTGGGCAGGG
>NW_005371349.1:450611-451154 GCF_000412655.1 Myotis brandtii
GGAAGCCCTGGGTGGCCCTCCCTCCCACCCTCTCACCCACCTTATCCCCTGCTCCCCGCTTGCCTGGAGCGACCCCCCGCCAGGCCTGAGACACACCAGGGACCTCCGAGTTCCAGGTGGGTCGATGCAAGGGGTGGGGACAGACGGCCTGGGAGCCGTCTCTGGACTCGACCCTGTCTCTGTGCTGTGTGCCCTCAGGCAGAAGGCTGCACCTCTCTGAGCCTCAGTGTGGCCTCTGCACAGCGGGTGCCGGTGACTCCCTTGGCATGGTGTCCCCCCAGAAGTAGGTCTTGCCCTGAGCTTGCCCGGGGAGGGGGTGAACGCCCCATCTGAGGGGGACGAGGAGGCCAGCCCCCCTCCCGACAGTCTGGGTGGTCCAGACGCTGGCTGTCCCATCCCGGGAAGAATCCCGAGGGAGAGGGTCCCTGAGGCCCGGGCGGGGGAAGCTGGCTGGGCCCCTTTAAGGCTGGGCGCTGGCAGAGGAGGGAGAACGCAGAGCAGCCTTTGTAAACGTCTGAGGGCAGCGTAACAGCTACCAGCTGT
>NW_005371349.1:451651-457490 GCF_000412655.1 Myotis brandtii
GGGAGGGAAAGTCACTCCCAATAGCCGGCTGGCTCGCCCGCTCAGTCCAGCTGGGCTGCAGTCCGGCAGCTCTTTCTGTCACGGGTCGTGCCAAGCACAGCACCAGGCACCGTCCCCAGAGGGCCCTCCTCAGACCCGCCACCCGGACCCTCACCTTCTCTCGCCTGGAAGTCCCGCTGCAGCCCCCGTGGGCCTGTCCGCCTCCCAGCCCTCTCCTGGCCGGGGCCACGGAGCCGAGTACTCATCCTCATAACGTACCCGACGAGCCCAGTGGCTAGAGCTCAGTCTGGGGACGCAAGGGTCCCGGGTCCAATTCCGGTCAAGGGCGCATGCCTCGGTGGCAGGCTCGGGACCTTCGGTCTGCGGGCCGAGGCTCTAACGCTGAGCCCTCGGCCAGGGCCTGTTTTCAAAGCCCAACCACAACCCGCATCACACACGCTGCCCCAGGTGTGGCTTTGGTGAAAGGAAGACAGGGAGAGAGTCAAGGAAGTCCCTCTTCCCGGAGGGCCGGGCACGGGGAGCCCTTGGCAGGAACGCCAACAGGAGGGCTCCGTGGGGCTGTCGTGGTCTGGGGACGCAAGGGTCCCGGGTCCAATTCCGGTCAAGGGCGCATGCCTCGGTGGCAGGCTCGGGACCTTCGGTCTGCGGGCCGATGCTCTAACGCTGAGCCCTCGGCCAGGGCCTGTTTTCAAAGCCCAACCACAACCCGCATCACACACGCTGCCCCAGGTGTCAGGCCCCTCCCGTGAAAGCCTCGCGGCCTCTCCTGCTGCCTTTGTTCAAGGTCAACTTCTCACAAGTCCACACCCTCACCCCCCCCCGCCCCCCGAGGTTTGGCACTCACAGCTTTGCTGAGCACGAGGAAAGGAAGCCTCAGAAAAATAGTGTGTGCCCAGCCTCTCGCCCTGAGCCCCCCTCACGCAGGGCGGGCCCCTGGCCGGTCCCTCAGCGCCAGGAGGCAGGAGCGCTGTCCGAGGTGGGGCCCAAGGCGGGGGTCACGCCTCACCCCTCCTGAGAAACGGAGCGTGAAGAAAAGGTCGCCGTCTCTCCTGAAAACGGGCTCCTGTTCTGGCCTCGGCCTCTGTTGGGTTTGCTTTTCACTACAAATAAAACACCAGCCCCTCCCCCTGGGCCCGGGCGGTTCGGCGGTTGAACATCCACCCATGAACCAGGAGGTCACGGTCCGATTCCCTGTCGGGGCACAGGCCTAGGTTGTGGGCTCGATCCTCAGTTGGGGGCGTGCAGGAGGCAGCCAATCCATGATGCTCTCTCATCATTGGTGTTTCTCTCTCCTGCTCCCTCTCCCTTCCTCTCTGAAATCAATAAACAACAAACAAACAACAAAAGAAACCACCAACTCGAGAAGAATGGCTTAAACATCTCACCCAGGGACCCCAGGACCAGAGCCCCCAGAGCAGCGGTTCTCAACCTGTGGGTCGTGACCCCTTTGGCGGTCGAACGACCCTTTCACAGGGGTCGCCTAAGACCATCCTGCATATCAGATATTTACATGACGATTCATAACAGTAGCAGCATTACAGTTATGAAGTAGCAACGGAAATAATTTTATGGTTGGGTCAGAAGGTTGAGAACCACTGCTCCCAGAGCATTTGCGCGGCATCAGCGTGGACTTTGGTTTCGTTATGCACTGACGCTGACAAGCGCGGTGTTTGGAACGTGTGTCCCACCCTAACGGCAGTACAACCTTCCTTTGATTTTGCCTGTCCTCCAGTTCTGCTCCAGGTTCTGCTCCGGGTTCTGCTCCAGGTTCTGCTCCAGGTCGCCTGCTCAGGAAGCAAAGGGGATGGTTGGTCCCGGTTCTCAGATGTTGAGCGATTTCAACAGATAAGACTCCTGCCGCCTCATCACCTTTGTCCTAAGATGGTCACCCACTGCAGGTAAATGCAGACAAACTGTCGGCAAGAAATTAGCAGCGTCATCCCACTGAGCAGTGACTGTGATGTCCGTCTATATGTATAAAAGGCTAATCTGCTAAGTGTCCCTCCCACCGTCCGACCGGTCCCCATGGCGAGGAAAGGTCGCTATGACCAGGGGGCAGACGCTCAACGCAGGAGCTGCCCAGCTGCAGTGACTTGGCAGCGGCGGTTCTCGGGTGACACACCCCGAAACCAGAGAGGAGGGAGCCCAATTCCTCGTGGGGCCGCTCGATTCCACCTTGGGCCATGGGTTATGTTGTTGCTGGGGCACTGTCGGCCCCGAATCTGGTTTGCCGCACACTTGTGTTTGCGTTCCACACCCTGTACGACAGCAACTTTGCAGAGTGCCCTCTCCCACTCCGGGATCCCTCGGGGGATGTCCGAGAGCCGGTTTCTGCCCGATCCCCGCAGGCCAGGCCAGGGGACCCCACCTGCCGGAGGGACCCCGCTCACTCCGCAGACGCCGGGGAGGGACTGTGGGAGGTTGTCTCCAGGGCGTGTCTGGCCCGTCTCACCCAGTCCCGCCCCACTGGCCACCTTCTAATGAATTTCCTTTCAATGTGCATGAATCTGTGCTCCGGGTCACTAGTATAAATATAATTATCTTTGCAAAAGTGACCAGACAGGTTTTGTAAAGGCTGGGGTGTGCTTGGGATGGTCTGATCTAAAGTAGAAGCCAGACGAAGTGCAGGACTGGGATCCAGTGGCCGGGGAGGGGGGTGGGGAGGACTGGGAAGGACACTGGGTGCTGGTGATGTTTCATTTCTCGTCTGGATGGTGTGTCCCCTGTGCAGGGGTGTATCAAGCTGGACCCTTGAGATCTGTGTCCTTCTCTGTGTACATGTTGTGCCTGAATTTTAAAAAAATGTCTTTCAGTATCTGCCTAGCAGGGGACCCATGATGCTCCTTTTCAAGAACAAAAATAATTTTATTGATTTTAGAGAGGAAGGGAGAGGGAGCGATAGAAACATCAGTGATGAGAGAGAGTCATCGATCAGCTGCCTCCTGCACACCCCCTACTGGGGATCAGGCCCGTAGCCCGGGAACCTAACCTCAACCTCCTGCTTCATGGGTCAGCGCCCAACCACTGAGCCACACTGGCCGGGCCCATGGTGTTCCTTTGAAGGGGCGGGTGGAGGTAGGCACTCATCCCCCCACCCCAGCCGCATCCCTCCCCTCAGCCTCCTCCTGGCTGCAGGATGGGCATGGGGCTCAGGCCTGGCCAATCAAAGCCCTCAATCCTTCTGCCTGCAGTGACTGGCTCAAGGATGGGCTTAGGATCCAAGCCTGGCCAATCAGAGCCTTTCACGAGTGTTTTGCCATAGTAACGGCTGAGGACACCTGCTTCCTCTGTGGGGCTGGGAGCTATAAGGACCATCAAGCCTGGAGCTGCCATTGGCAAGTTGGTCCTGCCTCCTGGGGGCAGCCCGCGTCAGAATGCCCTGCAGATGCTCAAGCCGCGTCGCAGAAGAGAGTTAATGACCCGGAAAGATGTTCATGATACCTTCTTGGCTTAAAAAACAGAAGCCAGCTACGCAACAGTGCATATAGTATTTCTTGCTGTGTGTGTGTGTGTGTACATGTGTGTGTGTGTGCGTGCGTGTGTGCGCGTGTGTGTGTACGTGTGTGCGTGCGTGTGTGCGTTTGAAGAAATGGATCACAGATGCCAGATGCCCATATAGTAACACGGTTCTCTCTGTATGAGTATTGGTTACATTTTCTCCTTTTTTGTTTATCTGAACTTTCAAAACTCCACCTGGGTTTCAGACGTCTTCCCGGTTCTGGCTGTTTTCTTGTCTGTGTGTTTTAGCTGAGCTCATGCAGGCCCCTGGAGAAGTCATTTCCAGCACATTCCTCCCTGGGAGTAGCCGTCGCGCCCGGGGCCTCTCGTTTGCCTTTCCAGGGCATGGCTTTTCCAACGACCCCATGACCTGCCCCAGTCTCAGGCCAGTCCACCCTCGACCGCCCTGCTCACTGGGTCCCCTCTCGGCCGCCGGGACCTGCAGTCCCCATGAGCCTGGTGATGTCATCCAGACTGTCTTCCAGACGCCTGGAGAAGGCCGGGCCTCCCTCCCCCACGCATCCTGCTCAGCCTCGTGTTTTCCTGCTCAGCTCACAAGAAACCTGCAAAAAATATTTTCTCTGGCAGCCGATGAGAGACTCACAGCCCCAGACATGCCTTCCAGGCGACGTCCGAGCCTGCAGTGGCCACCGCCGGCCGCCGCTGCCAGGAGACGCGGTCGTGGACAAGGCGAGGGTTCGGACCACATCGTCTTGAATAGGGTTCTTTCTCCCTTTGGGGTTGGAGAGATCACAGGCCTGGGGCGTGGGGTCCCACGGGGGACCCTCCTGGCGGACCAAACCTCTCCGAAGACCCTGGCATGTGGCCACCGTGCCAGGGGGCGGGGCAGGCCCTCCAGTCGCCCAGACCCCGGCTCCCTCCTCCCATGGCTGAAGGGTCTAGCAAGCTGGCAGTAGAGGGCCTACCGCACCCCCACTCCACACGCCTCCTGGTGGGGGACACTCCCTCCAGAGGGGTGTCCATACCCACGCCCCTCTGAGCAGGCCTGTCCGCCCCACCCCAGGCCCTGACTACACACAGCCTTCGAGCCGAGTGAGGGTAGTCACCTGATCCCTGCACCCACAGGCCGTGACCCTGAGAAGGAGGACCTGGGTGAGGGCTGGAGCTGAAGGGGCGGGCAGGGTGGAGCAGGGCTGCGCCCAGGAATGCAGAGAAAGCCGGGCGAGGGAGTCGGAAAGGGAGAGGAGGTGCTGAGCTGGGACGCAGGGAGGGAGAGGAGCAGGGAGGAATGGCCGAGGGCCTCCCACATTCCTGGTGTCCGGCGGGACCTTTTGTGCGTAAGTGACCCACATTCCCTGAATCCTTTGAATAACAACTCATCTGGACGTCCATTCCCCAACCGCACGACCCAGACGGGGGTCACCAAGGGCACCGACCTGTCCCCAGGCGCAAGGTCCGCCTTCACCTGCCTCTGCTCACCCCCTTCCCGCTTCCCGCGGGCCGGGAGGCGCCCTTGGCTGCTCCTTCTCAGGGGCCTTCACTTACGAAGAAAGTGCTTCCCTGGACGGGCCATCTCCCCAGCCCTGGTGTCCACGACTGTGGTCAGGGCAGAGGGGCCTTGGAGATCCCAAGCAAAGGTCCCTGGTGGCCGTGGCTCCGGGCGGCCGTGGCTCCGGGCGGCCGTGGCACCGGGATGTGCGGCGTGGCGAGTGCTGGTGGGAAAGGTAGAGGTGGGGAGCTGGCAGATTCGGGTTTGAATCCTGGCTCGGGAGTCAATTGCACCCCGGGCCTGTGGGTGTGACGCGCCCTCCCACCGGGTCCTCTGGACAGCGCTAGGAGAGGGACCCGTTTTCCAGACGGAACACAGAGGCGGGCGAGGCTCGGCAATCACGCCCCTGCGCCCGCGGGCGGTGGGAGGGAAGGCCTCACTCAGCCAGTTGTGCCTGAAGAGAAGAAACAAGTCTGAGGCTCATTCAACCACGTCAAACCAAATGCACCGGGAAGACGAGAAGGTCAGCCTTCCGAGAAGATGTTCTTTCCACTTTACTTCGGAGCCCAGATCCGCTTCCCCGTAACCCTCGAGGGGCGGGTGCTGCTGAGACAAAGCCGGGCGTCTCTCATTCCCGAGGCCACGAGGACGCAGACACAGGGCCAGCCCACCCCCTTCTCCCCTGTGACTGTTTGGCATTTTCATAATAAAAAGTTGCTTTTTACCCGGCTGCCGGCGTGGCTCAGTGGGTGATCGTCCACCTATAAACTAGGAGGTCACAGCTCCATTTCCTGTCAGGGCACAGGCCCGGGTTTCCGGCTCAGTTCCCAGTGTGAGGCCTGCAGGAGGCAGCTGGTCCCTGATTCTCTCTCATCATTGATGTTTCCCTCC